>NC_044363.1:16074855-16440937 GCF_007364275.1 Archocentrus centrarchus
CTCATGTTACCCGGCTCAAGGTGCACTGTTTTTAAAAATCCCCCTTTTCACTCCCATCTCTTTCAACCAATCAAGTGTTTGCTTGTTCCTTTTATGAGTTCCCCTTTCAAGGCCCAGCATGCTACTGAACACTACTGGAAAAAACAAAACAAAAAACACTGTAATTTGTTCAAAGTCAAATATATGAAAAAGTTTTGTTTTTACTATAGATAAGCTTAACATGTTAAACAGTACAGTAAAAAATACCTTAAGTTTTTTTTTTCTTTTCTTTCAAGTCAAAGAACATGAAAAGTACTTTTAGCTGCTTTCTTAATAACAATGAGCTTCCACACTGGGTAGTGCTTCATGTTTGATTTGGCAGATTTTTTTTTGTTTTGTTTTTTTGTGCCGGATGATTTATGGAAGCTTGTTTCTGCCACTCAAAAAAAACAAAAAAGAAATGATCTTGTAAGTGAATCAAAGTTCTGATTAAGTCTAAATTTCCAGATGCTAATCCAAAATTTTGACTTGTGTATGGGGATTTCTTTTTTTTTTTTCCAATGGTGGAAATAAGCTTACTTACCTTCCTGACACAACCCCAAATAAATTTGTTTCCTCCTGAGATCCAATCAAACATCATTTGCTTGTTAGATTAGGCAAATATGTAAACCACTACACTACAAAAAACATAAAATGTTAAACTGATCACAACAAGATTTGATCAAGTATGAAATCTATCATATATTTACACTGAAAAAATGAAATTGGATAATTCCACTAAAATCACTTGAGTCAGTCATCCTGCTGACATTTTGTCCTCTTTGCCTTTTCTTCCTTCCATCACTCCTCTTATCTAGAAGTTTATGGATGACACCGAGCTGTGCCTGACCAGACTGGGAGAGGAGATGAAAGTCAAAGTGCTCAGCTTCATCGGCAGATTGCGAGAATGTGCACGCGCTCACTGTGACATCAACGGGCCGACCATTCAGAAGAACATCTCCAGGATCGGCCAGGACCAGGCCCGCCTACGTGAAGTCCGCTGTGGGATTGAAAGCCTCAATCAGGAGAACGACCCTTTCCGCTTCGTCGAGGTGAGACGCATCACTCAATCACGTCACTATCAAACTGCGGGCATGCTTTTGCTCTTAAAGCACAGATCGCATTCATATGTCGTTACTGCTCTGACGCGCTGAAAGGTTCACCTGTGACGCAAACCAGCTGAAATTAATGTAATCAAAATGCCAACAAAAGTCTATTATCACACTGCCTGTTAGGATAATGTGAAGAGCCATTTTTAGCCATTTGTTATCCACAATGACAGCACAATGAATTAATAAGATCTTTGGCCCAGGGAGGAAGACAATGTTATCCAGAACAGAGATCCTACACACTGGTCCTTTAACTGATTTGAACTAGGCTAAAACATTTGTGTGCTTTATGTGAATCACCTGCAATGAACTCTAAACAAAATTATTTTAAGATGTCATATCTTGAAGCCATTTTTCCAACTCTGAGAACAAATGGTGACGCAGAGTAGTTTATAGTACATTATAGTACATTGGTATGGCACAGAGACAAAAATGTAATTTGTAACTGACCTTTTTATTGGGTTTCCTCAGTTTTGGCTCTTGTGCAGAAGGCTTTGACCACAAATATTTGCTGTTACTTTTTGGGGGGGCTTTAATTTAGCTGTGGTGTTGCTCACAGAATTCTCACAGGATTCTCTTTGTGGCAATAACGTAGGAGCTCACTGGCTGGGAGGGACAAAATGGGCAGGGGCTGGCTGGATTAGGCCTGACTGACTGTCCAGAATAAGAGTGAGGGGATTGACTATTAGTTTATGAATCAGTGCTGGTGCTGCTTTCAAAAATGGGTGAAAAAAGAAGAGAAGTTGCCACATACTTTATACCTGGGGGGTGTTAATATACCTGGGCTGCTCACCAAAGTAAAATCCATGTGTGGGAAACACTGAGCTTATTTTGGAAATCACTTTCTTCACCTTGAAACGTCTGTTTTGTATTTTTTTTTTGTTCCAGGCATACAAGACAAAAGGAAAACTGTAAGTGTGCTTTTTCTTTTTATCTTTTGATTTGATTTATTAGTTCATTGTTGATTTATTTAGTTTATATGATGGGAGAATAAAGTTTAAACTGTCCAATATTTTTGGCAGCCAAAATGATCTATTTCATTAACTTATTTCTTTGGCCCAAAAAGTAAAAAACAAACAAACAAAAAAAAAACCCCAAAGATATTCATGTCACTGTCACCTACACTCACTCTCACTCACACCTTGATGAAACCCCCATTATCCTTCAGAACAGCATTAAGGTGCTGCAAACATTCCTCAGAGATTTTGGTCCATGTTGACATGATAGCATCACACAGTTGCTGCAGATTTGTTGGCTGCACATCCATGATGAGAATCTCCCGTTCCACCACATCCCAAAAGTGCTCTGTTGGTTTGAGATCTGGTGACTGTGGAGGCCATTAGAGTGCAGTGAACTTATTGCCACGTTCAAGAAACCAGTTTGAGATGATGTGAGCTTTGTAACATGGGGCGTCTACATGCTCAAATGTGGAAAGTTGCTGCCATGTGATTGGCGGATTTAGATAGTTGTGTTAACAAGCAGTTGTGGGTGTGTATCTAATAAGGTTTATATCACAAAAAAGCATGAGAAACATGAAAAATAAGAAGCTTTAACAACATATCATTAGCCTAATAGCATAATTGCCTAAGTCATATTTTGGCCAAAATTGAGATATATATCCAAATGACTCTACACTGTTAGCAGAGTAGAATTAGGTAGGTATCTCAAAATATGCCAAAATATGACTTAGGCAATTATGCTATTAGGTTAAGGATATGTTGTACTTTTTAAAAACTGTTGTAGGCTGAATGAAGCATTTTATCATTTATCAAAGTAGTTGCAATTAGTTGCTTGACTACTTTGACTACTTGCTGAAGGTTTAAATTTGTTATGTGTATAGATGGACCAAAAAAAAAGCTGTCATTTCATTTGTCTGTGTGTCTTTTTAGGTGCCGCAGGCAGCTAAGGAAAAACTTATTTTACCCAGAGTACGTCGACATGGAAACGGAGGGTGTCGGAATGATGATGGAAGAGGAAATGAGAAAATTCCTCGACGATGAGCTCCGGTGTCACATTGTTGATGCTGTCAATTCCCTGTGTAAGAAATATTCACTCACTCACCCACAGTCATCGTTACACCTCCATCTGACAGCAAAACTTCGGTCCTTCCAGTTCTGCTCAAATGTTTGAGTAAAAAGACATTTTCTGATCATTTTCTCCATCTTATCAGGCTATGTTTCAGATGCTGAAGAGGAGGAGGAGCAGGATGAGAACGAGGAAGAGGCTCCAGAGGAGGAGGAAGACGACGACGAAGATGATGATGACATCGACGACAGCAGTGAAGAGGAAATGAGGAGCGAGGGGGAGGAGGAGGAAGACGATGAAGAGGAAGATGGGGTGGGAGCACACGATGACGATTACAGCCCAGGGGAGGAGGAAGAGGAGGAGGAGGAGGAGGAGGAGGACGTTGAGGAAGAAGAAGAAGAAGAGGAGGAGGACGGAGAAGAGGAGGATGATGAAGAAAGAGGAGTTTAGGAGGAGATGTGATTTTCATATGCATATATTTTTCCACCTAATGAAGCACTTTGAATTTGATCCTTAACTGTGGATGAGTGCATCAGATGATAAAGTGCTCATCTTTTCTCTGTGAATGTGAAGAAAAGGACTTATGGAGCTGCCACAGATTGCCTCCAACCCTCACACAGCATTCAGAGACGTGCGGGTTGGTAACAACTTCTGGTTCAGCTGAAACAAACTGAGCACCGAGACTCTGCCGATAATGAATTTCATGCTAAACCTGTGTCACATACTGCTAAACCTAATTCAGGTGCTTTATATTAGACTTATTCACTGTACGTGAACGTGAATGTATAACGACTGAATGCAATCGGAAAGGTTCATACTAAATTTGGGAAACCTTTGCGTGTCTGTGATGCCGGATTTTCTATGACTTTGCTGAAAAATGTTACAAAATGTGAGAATTTTCCCGTTCACCTTGTTGATAGATTTGATCTAGTTTGTTTGGAGAACTTTCACCTAAATTTTTGATACAACAGCAGGTTCAAAGAAATGTGGGTCACAGACGCAGCCTCTGAAATAAATGTTGTATTCCTCCAGTTTCCCAGTTTTCCGTCATTGCAGAAAGCCTTTCGATTAGTACTCTGAGGGTGACTGTTTCGGGAAGTTGAGCCTTCCAAGCCAAAGAGATAAGGTTGTGAGTGAGTGTGTGCATGCATACTTTAGAGGTTTGTCTGCTTGGCATGATGTTAGGAAAAAGGAAAAAAAAATGTGCTAACAGCAGTTTGCGTTTTGTGCTTTAAAAGCAGTTCATGCATTTACAACCATTTAAAAAGAAAAATAAATGTTCCTATGCACAGTTCATACACTGTTCTTAAAATACCAGTTTTAGGTGATGTGGACTTTTGCACTTTACTACTGAGAAGGCTGTGGTACACCTGAAACATTTGAATGTTCAAAGCTCATTTTCATTTTGATACAAGTGATTTGATGGGCCAAACTTCAGCTATTTTAAAAAAAGATAATAATAAAAGCCTGTTGAATGTGCACAGTTGTCAAGGTGTTTGTGGTGCAGTGGGAATGTGAAGTTTACTTTGATTCAGTTTGGAGTACAGGAAACACAAAATACCACATGTAAAAAAATAAAATGAATCAAAACACGTAAAACTGAATTAAGGGCATAACACACAGAACTTAAAAACAGCTCTGGATCTTCTTTCAGCTGCTTTATTTAGGGGTCGCCACAGTGGATTGCCTGCTTCCCTCTCACTCTATCCCAACCATCCTCCTCTGACACCAGCCCTCTGCATGTCCTCCTTCACTGCTTCTGTAAACTTCTTCTGGGGTCTTTCTCATTTCCTCCTGTCTTGCAGCTTGATCTCCATTATCCTTTGTCCAGTATATCCACTATCCCTCCTCTGCACATGCCCGAGCTATCTCAGCCTGACATGTCCCTCTGATATACTCCCAATGAAAATCTTAACATCTTCAACTCGGCCTCCTATCTTTTTTCCTCACTTCCACCATCTCCAAACCATACATCACAGCAGGTCTCACTACCATCTTGTAAACCTTCCCTTTGTCTCTTGCTGCTCTCCTGTCACATATCACCCCTGACACTTGTCGCTACCCACTCCACCCTGCTTGTACTTTTCTTCACCTCTCATACACTTTTGGGTTTGATGGTTGACCGCAGGTAATTGAACTCATCCACCTACCTCTGCTCCTTACAGCTTCACTGTTACACCTGTCCTCTCATTCACACACGTATTCTGTCATGCTTCTACTGACTACCAGGCTCTCTTCCATCTGCTCCCTTCCCTCTCTACATATCAGTGTAATTTGCAAACATCATAGTCAACAGAGACTCCTACCTGATCTCATCTGACAGCCTGTCTATCACCATTGCACACAAGCATGGGCACAGTAATTCCGCCCCCACGTTGAAGCCATTTGTCATCTATTGCACACCTCACTATTATCTTGCTCTCCTTCCGATAGGAATTTGTAATGTAAAAATAATAATCTTGTTCTCTCTTCTGCTTTTTGACAGTCTTAGTTCTTCATAATTCCTTCACAGTCACAAAAGATATTTTTAATACACTGTGAAAGTGAAGCGTCCACCTGCTCTAGAAAGTGGAAAAGCATTTCCTGTCCCGGAACGTTCGTGCTCGCGTTTAGCCGACGGACAAATTAGAAGACGGACTTCCGGGGATAGCACCCAGTACGTGTGTTATTGCCTGATATCCATCAAACTGTAGTTCAGTAGTTTGGTCTGAGTGCATTTTACATCGAGTATTTACAGAGAAGGCCTGAGCAATGAATCCTGCCTTCCGGAAGGTAACGTTCCGTTTCTTTTCTCTCAGCTAAACGTTAGCTAACTTCACAGAGGTCACACCTGTGCTGAAGCTCTGCTCAGTTATCTGTATTACAGACCAGAATGAATCCATGTCAGCTGGTGATGTTGTGTTTTCTGTTCCTGTAGAGGTGACTGGAAAAATGCTGAAGCTCTGTTAATCTTAGCAGGAGTGCACAACCCGTTCAGCAGCTTATTATTATTATCATTATTATCGCTGATCATGCTCATTATCAAAGCTGGCGGTCGCATCCCTTTCCTCAGTTCTGAGTTTCTTTGCTTCTTCTCGAGGAGGTGAGGAAGACCACGATGAGAGAGGAAAGAGGAGACGAGGCAGCAAACACTGAACTAAATGAGACTTTCTTAGCTCGGAGCTTCATTTTAAAGTGATGCCAGTTAAACGTGACCTCTGGCACAACTGCTTCACGTTGCAAATTGCTGTGTTTTAGCAAACCTGCTGCTGTGGTGCAGTCTGAGAGGATATAGCTTATTTTAAGACGTTCACAGGCGGCATTGTGATCTGTAGTGAGAGCAGGGAGCAGGTGAAAGAGAGCCTGGAGAGGTGGAAGCATGTTCTGGAGAGAAGAATAATGAAAGTCAGAACCAACCAAAGCAACGGACAGTACACAAGAGAGGTGAAGACGAGAGTGCAGGCAGGATGGAGAGGGTGGCAATGAGTGTCAGGGGTGATTTGTCACAGAAGGATAGCAGTAAGAGTGAAAGGGAAGGTTTCCAGGATGGTAGTGAGACCTGCTATGATGTATGATTTGGAGACAGTGGCACTGACAAATAGACAGGAGGTGGAGCTGGAGGTGTTAAGGTTTTTGTTGGAAGTGACCAAGATGGACAGGATAAAGAAATGAGTATATTAGAAGATGTGTACATTTAGTTTGGAGACATTAGAGAGGCAAGGCTGAGATGGCTTGGACAGTGCAGAGGAGGGATAGTAGATATGTTGGACAAAGGATGGTGAAGATGGAGCTGCCAGGCAGGAGGAAGACCACAGAGGAGGTTCATGGATGTTGGGAAGGTGGACATGCAGATACTGCTGTGCCTGATAATTGTTATTGTTAGAATACTGAGAAACACATTCTTTCTTGTCTGTCTCCAGTTGCAGGTATCTGTCACACGGCAGGCATTCCTGTTGAGTAAAGCTCTAACACCATGCCAGTAAGTCTTTGCATTGCTTTTCCATTCTCAGTTGCCTCAAGTGAATTTATGCACTGACAGCTTTTGTGACTGCAGAGGTTTAAGAAAATAGAATCAGCGAAGGCCGACAGTAGGGCTGCAACTAAAGATTATTTTGGTAGTCGAATAATCTGTCATTTTTGTTTTCGATTAGTCAACGATTATTTCAATCTTAACTCATCTGTTAAAACCTGCCCACCTGTTAACATCACCTTGTTCTCTTCTCACAATTAAAATTAAAAATTTTTTGTTTTCCGTCAAATGCTCCCACACCTTTGACAGTCTGTCTCCATTTTCTTTCATTTTCTCCACCCTCCTCTCTGTTCCTCTAGCGTTACACTGTTCTTACTTTCTTCTTCGTTGGTATTGTTGTTGCTGGCAGACAATGGAGGCAATACTGCCCCCATATCTTTCTGTAGTGTATTGCAATTACAAAATCACACGATAAGCGGAACAAAATAGATGGATGGGTTTAAAAGTACGACGCTTCGGCGATGAAATTCTGGGTCGACAAATTTTTGTAGTCGACGTCATCGATTACGTCGATGAATCGTTGCAGCCCTAGCCGACAGGATGAGAAAAATGGGGTGAAATGATCAGGAAGTTTGTTAACAAGCCTCATAAAAGTATCAAGGCCACCTTATCATTCAAAGCCCCATTCATCCAACAGCCATGAGCTGATATAGGCCTAAACAATACAGCCTGCAGTCAGTCTGTTTTCATCAATAATTTCTTATAACTGGTAGTATCAAATAAGTAATTACCTACATGAAAATATTCCTCTTGAAATTAGCTTTATTTAGATATAAATTTTATAATCCAAATGTCTCAATAAAATAGTTTTATTAATACAAAAACTCAATGTTCTGTCTAGGAAAAAGTCACAGGATCTTGTTTTATGAAAGTTCATAGACTGACTAAGAAGAAGTTGGATACAGAATTGAGGACTTGGAAAAGTAGTACTAGAGACATTTTGTGAAAAAGATTCAAATTTGGCACTGTGGTGTTATCAAATATCTGCAGAAAAAGGGGTTAGCCCCCAAGGACATTCATGCTGACATGGTTACTACATTAGGGGATGATGCTACAACCTTATCAACTGTGCAGAAGTGGGCAGCTGAGAGTCTCAAAGATGACCCAAGGTCCGGACGTCCTGCCACAGCCACCGCCCATGAAAACATTGACCGTGTTCACCACATGGTGATGGATGACAGACGTTTAATTGTTAATCAGATAGCTCATGCTATAGGCATCTCCCATGAGTGAGTTGTGAACATTCTGCTTAATGAACTCATGTCAAAGGTTTCCGTTCGGTGGGTGCCACGACTTTTGACGCTTAATCAAAAGCACACCAAGCTGGTCGTGTTGCAGGTGAACTTGGCACTTTTTGAAGCAAATCCAGCCGGTTTTATGGAACGTTTCCTCACCCAAGATGACTGATGGGTTCACCACTTTGAGCCAGAGACCCAACGGCAGTCTGTCCAGTGGAAACACCCCTACCAAAGAAGGCCAAGGTGGTGTCATCGGCAGGGAAGGTGATGGTCTCCATCTTCTGGGATGCAGAAGGCATTGTGTTCATTAACTACTTTTAGAAAGGCCATACTATCAACGGAGAATACTATGCCAACTTGCTAAGGCAGCGATAGGCATTCAAGTCAAAACAGGTTGGAAAACTGAGGACAGGGTCCTGTTTCACCAGGACAATGCTCCTGCACACAAATCCGTGTTTGCAATGGCTGCTGTGTGCGGCTGTGGCTTTGAGCTGGCTGATCACCCTCCATATTCTCCTGATTTGGCACCTTCTGACTATTTTCTGTTTCCCAGCATGAAAAACACTTGGCTGGGAAGCGGTATCGGACTGACGATGAGGTCATCTCTGCTGTTGAGGACTTTTTTGAGGGTCAGGATGAGAGTTTCTATACCACGGAAATCCAAGCGCTACAAAACCGATGGAAGAAGTGTGTGGACCGCGGGGGAGAAAAATAACACACATTTGGTCCAGTTCGACCATTGCATCCTGGGCAGCCTATGAATTTTTCGGCCCACCCTCGTACATTTTACGCCAGTTCAGAAATGAAGTTTCTAGGAAGTTTCATGATAATAGTACACCAAATACCTCTGTGGGTTTTTTTTTTGTTAAGTTGTAGAGTGGTACCTTTTTCTCTTTAAACCGAGTCAAATTTGTTCCAAGGGAGATAAATACAGAACCTTGATACTGATCTTTTTTCAAAAATGTGAGACAATAATTAAAAAGATAAGATTCAAAAGATAATTTTTCAGCTATAATTAATCAAAATCCATTGCGATTTACACCCACACAAGTGTCTACACTGAGAAGTTGGCTATCTATGCTCTGTTTTGATGGTCGTTCAGGTCACAGCTCACGTGTTTAATGTTTCAGAACTGTGATTGGTTGAACTGCATCATCAATAGTTCATTTTTAGACTTGTTTGACCACGTGGCACTTATTCATATTTTGCAAAAACACCAAAAATTATGTTTTGAAGCTGTTTTTTTTGCCTCTTATGACTGCAAACTTTATGAAACATGGTGCAGCTTATGACAGTGATTTATTTAGACACTTTTGATGGTACTGAAGTGAATTCTGCCATAACCAGAGTCTCTTCTCATCTTCCAGTTTTGAATTTTGACCAATTTTGATGATCATTTTTTTGTCCATAATTTTGTAACTTTGACAAAGCTTCAGATTTTTCTTGAATTGTTTTATTATTTGGTACCAAATAAAATAAAGAGCAGTTGCCATAATTTAAAAAAAAAAACAAAAAAAACTGCCTTGCTAATAGAAGTGAAAGCAAGCTAAGCTAAAACGTATTGAATAGCTCACACATTTACTGTAGCTTACTGTTAGCTCTGCTTAAGCTCCCTGATTGTTTTTCATTTTCTGTCTCCGGCTTTATTAAGCTTCTTTTTAGCAATGTTGCTGCATTTTTGGTCACAGCAGTTAACTTAGTGCAATTTTGATGTTTTCACCTATATTAGAGATGTAAAATCCTAACTTCTATAAGATTCCTGTGAGATGCACAAGTGCAACGATTTTTGTGATTAGCTTTGCTAAATTTAATTGAAAATTCCACCTCCAGGTGGAAGCATTTTACCAGTGATTACTGCCTTTGAACTTTTAATGCTTTTTGGCTTCCCCTGTTTCTGATGACATTGCAATAAGAATATTAAGTGCAACATCTTGTGGTACGAATTAGTTTTACATGGAGTTATAGCCCAACCTTAGGTTCAGTACATATAGGTTTTAGGAATAAAGTCAGAGCAGCAGTTTCTTCTCATTTTATTAAGAGTTTTATTAAGAGCACAGACATTTACAGCAGGTATAGACTGCAGAATATTTCAGAATATTTAGAGATTGCTGTGAGATGATTTCTTTCTAATATCATTTAAGATTAATATCTGTTCTGTAATCTTTAAAGGGCTGCACCGTCCATCCAGCATCCTGTTTGGTGTAAGTATTTTCAGACTAATGCGTATGGTATTTGTCCTGTGTATGCAAACTGAATGCAAACTGCCTGTGCTGCTGCAGAATATTTAAATGATTATTTGTTCTCTTTTTAGGCACAGACTCTATAAACGAAAGACAGTACAAGGGCATGCCAACCCACGGGATTGGGAGATGGAAGTATCTTTTACCTAAACAGGCAGTAAGACTCCAAGCAGAGAATAAATTCACTGGTTCCCTGTTAAATCCAAAATCCTCCTCCTCACAAACAAAATCTTGAAAAATCAGACCCCATAATTCAAAGACCTCGTAGTACGATATTACCCTGATGAGCACTTCACTCTCAGACTGCAGGCTTACATGTTTGGTTTGTAGAGTTTCTCAAAGAGAACAGACCTGAGCCTGGTTCTGTTGGAGGCTTCTTCCTGTAAAAGGGAGTTTTTCCTTCCCATTGTTGCCAAGTGCTGCCTTTAGGGCATTGTCTGATTGCTGGGGTCTATATCCTACATTAAAAAGAAGCCTTGAGGCATCTGTTATTGTGAATTGGTGCTATATAAATAAAGCTGCCTCTCTGTGAGCTCTAAATTTATAGACTCATTTAGGCTGACTACATATAAGACTGCAAAAATGTAACCTGAGATAAGGGCTAGTTATTTTTCCCCAATACTGTTCACATCCTAACACCGATTAGAAAGACATGGAATGGATACCTAGAAAGTATAACTCTAACTAAAAATTTCTCCACACCAGTTCCTTCCTGCTTAAAAAAACACAGTTTTTAATATTTGAGCTTTACTCACAAGTAAAATGGTATAAAAAGTTCTTGAAAATTTCTGTCTGTACAAAAATTGGTTTATGGTGAAGAAGTGCATCAATGCACAAGATCTTGCCATGTGTTTGCTTTTGTTGATTATGAAAAAATCAGTACAAAAATCCACTGCTGTCAACGGTGTCGTGGATGTAAGTGTTTGCGTTCTGTTTGTTTCAGCCGAGGAAAAAGAAAGACAAGCAGCAGATGAAACAGAGCGTCCCTGCGACAGATACAGCATACGGCACTCTGAACGTGCAGGTGTCGGGATATGACATGACTGTCGTGGAGCATTATTCCCAGTACATCCACAACCTCTGCAACCGGCTCGGCATCAAAGTGGCAGAAAGGTGAGAATGTTTAGACGGCAGGTTTGAGGTTTCTGACCAGTGCAGGTCAGCAGGGAACATTTAACAGTCATTTAAGGAGATGGGATGGAAACCGTGTGAGTGTTCACTGATGAAAATGTATGCACATTCAGTTATAGCAACCTAAACAGCAGCCTTTTATGACTATTTGTCAATAATTGTAGCCCACTGAAAGTTAAACTGTTTGCCAAATGCGAGCAACATTAATGTGATTCGGTTCCCTCTCATCAGTAGAGTCAGAAACAAAGCTCCCTCGTGTTCTTGTTTCTGTGTTCGCAGACTGAATTAAGTGCAACATTAAACCTTGGTATTTCAAACATTGATCACTAGATGGCAGCAACACAAGTTGTTCTGTTTATAGATATAAATAATGGTGAATGAGCTTTGACAGTATAAGATCTTGTAAACAAATGTGCAAAGATAAAGTTCATGGATACAGATCATCCCCCAAATTCTCATCTGACAAATATGTTACTGTGAGTCATCTTTTCATTGCAGAGATGCGTGCATAGTTTTAATGTTTTTTTTAATACTGCCCATACAGCTATGCTTTGCCCACAAAGAGCACGGAGGTCATGCTAATGCAAGAGCAAGGCACCAAGATGTACGTCGACGCCGTCCTCAAGACTCACCACCGAGTCGTTCAGGTAAAACTTGTTTTACTTTCACCTGCTTTCAGCTCAAAGCGCAGGCGTTGGCGTACTGAAGGATTTTAAAGATCAGACTGTAAACACTGTTATTTCTTTTTGTGCAGCTGAGCAGTATGAACGCCACGTTGTGTCCCGTCTTCATGGACGTCCTCTTAAAGAATCAACCAGAGGGAGTTCAGCTCTCTGTGAAGGAGGTGAGTTAGAGATGATCTTTTCATCTTTTTGTCCATCAGTGTTGAAGAACTGTAAAAATGCTCACTAAAAAAGTTTTGTCTGACCAGCAGCCCAAAACCTACAGATACCTAATACATGTAGCATGAGGCACTCTTTTAAGGGGAACTAAGATGAGTTTTTATGTTTAGTTTTTGGTCATATAATAATGTTTTAATAATAATCCACCTCTCTCCTCCCTCTTTACCTCTCAGCACACCGAAGCTGATTTCCAAGCACGGTTTAAGGCGCGTCCAGAGCTGGAGGGGCTCGTCGCTCAGATGAAACAATAACTTTCTGCCTCATTATCAACGAGTGTCAGTTTGAATTAATTTATTGCCCATCATTCCTCAGTAACATGCTGTTAAACGTGATTGCATTGAAAAAACTGTACACATTCATATTTGACATTTATTTTCTGACCTTTGGGGGAATAAAACCACATTTTTCCAGTTTAAACATTTTTCATTGTATTTCCTTTGTATTTTGTACACTTAAATATATATTTGTACTTAAAAGTGAAAGATGATACAGTTTGCCTACTTTTTGCATACAGTCAGCCATGCTGACCAATAATCAGGTTTGTTTATATAAAATTTCTACAGTGCTGATCAGAATATCATATTTGCTCTTCTGAAAAAACATTTGGTTCTGTAACCCATGTTGTACTAAAAACAGAGAACAGATAAAATTACAAAGATAAAACTGAAATACAAATATTAAAAAAGGCAGATTTACTTCATATATTGAAAAAAGGTTTGCAGATCAGTGCATTTAAGTTTTTTGGATAGAAAGATAAAGTTTATCATTTGATATGAATATTCAAGTTGTCCACCTTACACAGGTCAGATGTACAGCTCGGCTCCCTTTTATAAGTGACAGCTGTCATCAGTCATGAAATACCAACTTGGCTCTATCACAGACCAACAGTATTTTTTTTTCACTGAGATCCCTGAAGCTCAGACATGAGAGGCCTCAGTGATTTCATCCCTTTCAGAATTTCATAGAGAGCATCTTTGCCTTTGTTTGTTGATGTCACAATCCTGAGAATCTCTCTCATTTGCTCTTGTGTTGTATTTAAACGTCTCACAGCATCATAGTTCGCATCTGAGATCAAATCCTTTTCCCGAAGCTTGTCTAGAATGGCTCCTGTCTCGCTCACTCTGTCAATCAGGTCTGATCGATGGCGTTCCACAAAATGCTGACCTGAGTGGAAATAAAAACTGAATACTAGATGCTGTAATGGTGTAAAATATATAGTCATGTGAAAAAGAAAATATACTCTATGAGTTCTTAGGATTTATGTATCAGGATATAATAATGATCTGGTCCTCACCAGGTTCCAAAATGATTTAAATAGAACATCAGCTGGACAACAACATGACCTATTACACTGTCATTATCTAACAAAACTTAAGTACATACAGAAGCTGTGTGTGAAAAACTAAGCTCATGCTTAGCTCATAGGCTCTAAGAGGGTGAGTAGCAGCCAGGTGCTGCAAATTAAATTTACTTGACTGCTTGATCATCAGCGATTGTGAGCACGTCTATAAAAGCAGGAGTTTTGGCCGTTTGCTGGTCTGGAGCATTCAGGTGTGTGTTAATGCCACAATCTTCCTAAAGTTAACATCCCTGCAAATCTACCCCAAACCGTACAATGCTCAGAGAAACTGCAAACAACTCAAAAGCTGTATCTCAAACTCTACAGGCCTAGCACCTCGCAGTCACTGAGTCGAGCATGAACTCCTCTGTATACCAAAGTATTTTAGAGTCAAATGTGAGACCATCTCTCCAACAGCTAAAGTTTGGCTCAAACTGGGTCATGCAACAGGACAATGATCCCGAGCACAGCAACAAATCTACAACAGAATGGTTGAAATAAGAAAGTGCTCCAATGGCCCAAAGTCCAGATCACAAGCTGACTGCGAGACCTTAAGACTGTACACTGTACATAAACGAATGCCTGCAAACCTCAATGAACTGAAGCAAAGAAGAAGAGTGGGCCAGGATTCCTTCACGAGAGAGGAATGAGGAGGAAGAGGGTTAGAGACTGATAAATTCACACAGAAAATTATACTTTCACCTGCTAAAAGTGTTTCTACAAGCTGCCTGATCATGGGGTGTGCTCAGGGTTTCACACACCGCTTCTGCATTTTTGACAATTATTGTTAAATAATGACACAGTGTAATATGTTGTGTTTTTGTTCACCTCAGGTTGTATTTAAATTATTATTTATTATTATGGTAAAGACTAATCTTTTTTTTTTTTACATTCCATGTCAGATAAAGACTTTCAGTTGAAAAAAGGGTGTGCTTTGTTTTTCATGACATATAGAGTAATCATAGCATAATAAGGGATTAAAGTAAACATCTTACTGTCTTCATGGTGAATGCTTTTGTTTTGATAGTCATCTGAAATAAAATAAAGGGAACACTTAAACAACACAATATAACTCCAAGTAAATCAAACTTCTGTGAAATCAAACTGTCCACTTAGGAAGAAACACTGATTAACAATCAATTTCACACGCTGTTGTGCAAATGGAATAGACTACAGGTGGAAATTATTGGCAGTTAGCAAGACACACTCAATAAAGGAGTGGTTCTGCAGGTGGGGACCACAGACCACTTCTCAGTACCTATGCTTTCTGGCTGATGTTTTGGTCACTTTTGAATGTTGGTGGTGCTTTCACACTCGTGGTAGCATGAGACGGACTCTACAACCCACACAAGTGGCTCAGGTAGTGCAGCTCATCCAGGATGGCACATCAATGCGAGCTGTGGCAAGAAGGTTTGCTGTGTCTGTCAGCGTAGTGTCCAGAGGCTGGAGGCGCTACCAGGAGACAGAGCAGTACACCAGGAGATGTGGAGGAGCACTGCCAGAGCCCTGCAAAATGACCTCCAGCAGGCCACAATTGTGCATGTGTCTGCACAAACAGTTAGAAACCGACTCCATGAGGATGGTATGAGGGTCCGACGTCCACAGATGGGGGTTGTGCTCACAGCCCAACACCGTGCAGGACGCTTGGCATTTGCCAAGTTTAGCGTTTGTGTTTAGAGAAAATCTCCACACCGTGGTGGATTAGCCTTTCCTAATCTTAGTCCTGAACACTGCCCTGTACCTTTCAGAGCGTGTCCTGCTGTAAAACACTCGTATTATCTCACTAAGGTGGTGTTAATGATCGGTGTGTGGGGTGAAACGCTAATGTTAATATTATTAATAATATTTCATAACTTTTAATACATGTTTAATTTTGTGTAAGTGTGTATAATGACTAATTCAAGGGAACTGAAGAAAAAGCATTTACATTTTACACCCTTTATATTTTAGTCACTAAATCGACTGTAGATTTAGTCCACTGTATTCTTAAGATAATTCGTTGACTAAAACTAAAACTATTCAGATGACTAAATTATGACTAAAACTAAATTACATTTTTGTCAAAAGACTATGACTAAAACTAAATAAAAATTTGCTGTCAGAATTAACACTGCAAGAGAGTTGCAGCTGTGTACTTAATTTATATAATATTAGAGCACTTCAAGACTGTGGTAGCTTCAAATCATTCATTTTGTGAGTGAAGCCATTATCTATGAAAGAAAGTCAAAAACACATTGCCTAATCTGACTCACTGTCAGATTAGGAGGAGCACGGAGTAGCAGGTCTAACTGAGCTAGCTAAAATACCTGAACCGGTATTCATAGTGTGTCTGATACACAAATATACGGAATGCGGAATCGTCCTTTATTTGGCAATTAACATGTTATTCATCTAAGATGAATAACTTGATAATTTGCACCGCCCCGCAAATTATGCGGTTGCATGTACAGATCTAGACTACATTTTCTTCCTGAGTGAAAACAAAAAATGCAGGGGTTAGACTTAACTTATTCAGTAAGTCAGACGGATGTAAAATGTTGCACAATCAGAAGCTAAAGAGCGGAAACTCGCAGGTGGGGTCAGGTAATTTGAATGTGAAATTCTTACCATAACAGGAAATACAAAGACTTTATTGTGAACTCTTTCATGATGAAAGCTAATAATTAATTCACTACTTCACTCATGTGGTTGAATTAACCTGTTAGTCAAGTTCAGAATTTGAATAAGTCCATGTTACTGACACAGGGGTCAGTAACCAGACGTCTGTGGTTGCTGTGCATCTCTCAGTTTGCAGTAAAGCAGTGCTTTACTATTTGGAATTATTTAAACAAATAAAAAGATCTTACTAAAACTGCAGGATGAAAGAAATTAAGATTCAATGAATGCATATGGATGGATGGACATCAAATAAGAACATTTAAGCTCGTCTCCCATATCTTCCTCCAAGCCCGGCGTGTTTGGGGAGGGGCTGCATTGACCTGACGTGTAGTTAGATTGCTTGAGAGGTGCATGTTACGTGTATGTTTCAGCGATTTCTGGTCACACAGGTAGAACCGACACAGGACTCTAATTGATAGAGTGATAATTCTTTTTGTATATAAACCAGAAGAGCTACACTTACATATCATGCAGTCAGCGTGTCCCAGAGTGCCGTTTCCTTCCACTAATGGGTTTGCAGAAATCAAGTAAAAAGCGTACACAACAAAAACATAATCCCTGTGTTTTATCGATCTGATCAGCTGTTAACAGCATTTCCTATGTTCGAATATCCGTTATCACGTTGTTAACTATCATGTTTTTAATGCAATCCACTAACTACAGTTAGTAATATCATTTTGCTGGGAAATTTTTTTTTTTTTCTCCAAGTCCTCTCGCAGCTCCTGGAATTTTGTGTTCAATAGGAAGACCAAAATTGTCTTTAGAGCTCCCTTTTTCCTCTTCTTCCCCCTCCGAGTGACGTCTGAGCCGGTATGGCTTCATATTATGCCCCCCGAAGAGCTGGACACAGGTGCGGACAGAGGTGAGATAAAGTGAGTTTATTTACAGTTCTTTAAACGGTTGGAATGGGACTCTTCTGCTGGAAAGCAACTCTCCACTCCAAGGCTCTTCGATCTTCTGTGGAGGACTAAAACTGACGTAATTAGAAATAAAAGCAGAAAAGAAAAAAAAAAAAAAAATATATATATATATATATATATATATATATATATATATATATATATATATATATATATATATATATATATATATATATATTTTGTTTTGCCTTTTCCTTATACAAGCCTTTGTTCTTTTCACATTATCTCGTCTCCGCTTTTCCTTTACCGTATGTATTTCTGCCTCATTATGCAAATGAGGAGGGCTGCCTTCTTGCTCGTGCTCCTCTACTATTGGTAAATAAACAGCATAAGGCTCTCCAACTAGTGATTGCTCATTTAAAAAAAAAACCTTTTCAGTAATAATCCATCAGCATTTTTTTTTTTGCTCCCTTTCTCTCTCCCTTTTTCTTCTCTTTATTTTCCTCTTCTTCAGCCTGTCAGCTCTGGCTGTTACATAGTATGTGGAAAAATAACTCAGATAAATAAAATAAAGGGTTAAAACAACAACAAGAAGAGCCTATTGAGAACCTATAGAGCTCATCTTGAAATAGCAAATATGTTTGGCACAACAACGCATTCAGATCACAGTTCTGCTTGCAAGATCTACCAGACATGACAGGCTTTAAAAAAAAAAAAAAAAAAAAAAAAAAAAAAAATAATCCATCAGCATGTGGCATTTTAAATGTATGCAGGAAAGAAATTTTCATTTATTTCATGCTATTAAACATCTGTTTTTTTAAATGTTTCTTTCAAAGGCATTTAAAGTTTCATTTCATTCAAATACTAAAACCTACGGCTGCATTTATTGACAGTTCTGACTGTCTCTGTAAACCTGTCTGTCAGGTTTACCTGAGATAAATTAAATCTCTTGTACTGACACAGGGTTTATGCAGGTCCTTACATGACATATTCATCCTGACATTGGGGTGTTGTGAAAACACTTGTAGTGGACTTAAGGTTGCTGTGCAGTCCTCAGTTTTCAGATGAATAATTCTGGAGGAAGTTTATTGCATCATTCAGTTACCAAAAAACTAAAAAACCAGAACAACACCAATAGTTAATTTTAAAATATTTTTTAAGGTATGCCACCTTACAAAACTAAAGACAAGACACGCAAAACTATTATCTTAATTACATTAATTGTTTCAGAGCTACTAAATAACTTGTAAACACATTTAAAATTAGCACCAGATAAATGTCAAATATTATGAGATGACAGCAATGCATTTTAACTCTTCAAATCTATTTATATAATCAGAAGCAAATCTGTGCAAATTTCCAAATAAATTCAGTACTGAGGAAACAAAAATATTGAGTAAATTCAGATAAAAAAGCAACAAGCTTCTTGACACGACAAGATAAAAAAAACAAAACTAAAACAAACAAAAACACTGGCAGCACATGAAAAAGTTCAGTCCTCCAGTTTCTTCTATGTCGTGCTTCTGTGCATCAATCGTTCTCTAAAACTAAAATGACCTTAACACATACTTTAATTTCTTGTGCATGGGGTTTCAAACCTGCAGCACATTTTCCCCCTTGACTATAAACACATAAATACTCAAAAATAAGATGCCTCAGATGGTCTTCCTTGTGGGTGTTTTGATCAGGGTTCAATGTCCCTCATTGTCTCTGGTCTCTTTCACAGTGTTGGTCAGAGCTGTCCCGTTACACTTGCCTGAGGTAACCAGTAAACACAAAATAAATAAAAACAACACAGTCATGTTAGAGGTTGAAAAACAGTATTATACAATATTATACAATAGTATGCTATGGTGTATATCTAAAAAGTCTAATAAGTATTCATGACTTATTGGCACTTCTTACTCTTAATGTTTTGTCAGTAGTTTGAAATAAGATTAGCCATTGGAATCTCATTATTGAATAGATATTGCAGTCTAACTGTAACTGTAATGTGGGAATGGTTTAAAAAAAGCTGAGAAATGAGTGTGATTTTGGTTATATGCTTTAAAATCAATAAGTCTCAACTCACTGGACAACAGACACCAGTGAACAATAATTTCCTAGATTTGTTGGCTGCCTTGCAAATGATCGAAGTAAGGAGGATGTAGGAATTATGACTGGGAATTATCATGTTATGAACATGGTCACAGCGATTCATGGAGTATTTTTATTTTACTGCAGTTTTACTGTTGTAGTATCTTACCTGTGTCTGCAGTTTTGTTCTGGATACCAAAGGCCACAGGACCTCTGATAGTGAATCCAAGGTGAAAGGTAACACTTCGTGTTTTCCAAAGGCTGTTTCGCTGATTGGCGTCAATCTCAATCTCTTTGCCACCAACAGTTGTGTACACTCTGTGGTTTCTTACTTCCCCATCAATTCTGAGAAGGAGTGCTTGGACCTCAGAATTTTTGAAGATTTGTTCTTCTTTCCAGTCATATCTCCAGTCTGGTTTCCCATGTTTCTCAATTAATTTTCTGCCAACAATTCTGCTCCACTCTTTACCTTTTCCAATGAAAATCAGAGGGAGAAGGTACCTTGATCGAAAGTAGCTCTGATATTTATCTTTATAAGAGGAGTGAAGTTGCTGAGTTAATTGGATGAGATCAGCACATTTGTGTTCATTGTCAGACCAGTGCAAGAGAAGGGCTAACAAGTGCAGCTCAGGTGGGTCTTCGTGGAGGGGCATTTTCTGTCTAAGTGGTGCAAGGATGGAGTTTACCAGAGCTGCTTCTGAATCTGTGCTTGGACTTAATATGTAGTTCAACTCTGATTGAGTGTGTTTTTCAACAAGAAATGATAGCACTTCCACAGACCTGTCAGCTGCATTTTCTTGAGTTGAGTCTCCAACATACTTCCTGTAGCAGTCTGAGATGTCTTTAGATATATATTCAGGATCATCTTTCTCCATCTTAGGCTTTGAATAATTTAGATATTTTTTAAAAAACATGCATTTTCTCTCAACTCCATCTCTGAGGCTTCTTATTAGATTATTGAATTTGAAGAGTTTGTTGTCTTCAAGTGATTCCAGGACGGAGCCCATTGATACTTCCTTTGTGAGAACTCCTTTCCAGGTTTTGTTTTGATTGACAAGGTTGTCATACAGAATATTGCAGACCTGCAGGTAACCAAAAAGCCCTCTGGAGTTATAAAAAAATGAGATTCTTGTATTAACATCTTCTTTCATGTCTGGGCCCTTTTCCTCATCAGCAAGTTTTTCTTCATCTTCAAACGCTTCAATGGCTTTTTTGGCCCGCTGCAAAATTTCTCTTGGTTTGGCAGGAACCTTTTTGTTCTTTAGGTGGTTCTTATAGACTTGGCCTAGTGTGTCAGCAACAAATGAATTCTGGGGGTCTCTCTGCTTTGCTTCCTTTGCCCAAATTTCTGCCTTGATGTAGTCTTCTAGTTCTATATAATAAAAACGAGCAAGAGCTTGTGGAAAAAATGAGTTTTGATCAAATGTTTTTGAGGCCACTTTCAAAACTGACACACTCTGGTTTTTGCCGTTTCTCTCCATCTCTTTGACATCTAGAATCAGTCTGGAAAACCTGTCTTTCTCCTCTTTAATGTCAGTGCCATGAATTGGATCCTCTTCTCTTTTCATTTCTCTTTTGGTTAGCATGTCTTTGACAAAACCAAGCAAGCATGGAGGAACCGAATCTCTGCAAAAATTGCTCAAGAGGTTTCTTGCTGTGTCACTTCTGGTCACACCTGCATCGGCCAACAGTTCAGTACAACACTGTGCTATCATAGTGTGAGCCATGCCGACTTTCTTTTCAGATCGTACATCTTGTTGGAAGGTAATGATGAGATGACTGAAAGGCTGCATTTGGTTCTCCAGTGAAATCTTACCATACTTCTCTTGTCTGAGGAAGTCCAGGCACTGAGACTCCAGGAGATATGAACCTGGTACATAAGCATTCAGCAGGGAAAGGATGGCAACAAGCTGCGTCTTCAGTGGTTTCTTTGCTCTTTTGATATCTTTTAATGCAGCACATGCCTCCCTGATGTAGTCCGGAGAGAAATTAGACTGCAGAATATTAAAACCATGAAACTGTTCACATCGATCACCAAATCTTTTGCTAAGCTCTTCTTTTTTCTTGTCAAAGAGTGCCTTCTCTTTGCCTGAGAGTGTTTTTTTGAGAAGAATAGATTTTGTCTTGTCCCTCTCTAACTTATCTTCCTTTTTGAACATGACCTGGTCACTCACTCTCACGCAGTTGAGTAAAATGACCACAGGCATAACAATATCTATATTCTGTTTGGAAGTCTCTTTCATAATGCTGTCTTGGAGATTTTCCAGGATTTGCTCATCATTCACTAACAACAGCACAGTGTTCTGGTAGTTTTGACTGCCTGCTGTGAAAAGTCGGACTACCTCCTTTGCAACTTTTGTTATTTCTAAGGTTGAATCAGTTAAAACAGCACATCTGAAGTCTTTCCTCAAATCCCACAACACCTGCATAGCCAGTGTGGTTCCCCCACATCCTTGTTGATGGAACAGTTTTAAAGTTGATATTCCAAGAGGTTTTCGTTTTTGCTCAATTTGTTCCATGAGTGTTTCATATCCATCTCGTTTGATAAAAGGAGTTGCAGTGCCATCTGCCTTTTCACTGATGAGAAAGTTTAACCAGTTGGGTGGAGCCCCTCTGTAAAAGTTTTCCTCGACCTTTGCCGCATAGTCAAAAATTTCTCCTTCAAACTGATTTGCATGGAGAATATCCAAGAAGGAATCTCTGAATTCGCTCCCCACATATACTTCCCCACATTTAGCAGTGGACAGGGCTGGTCCATTTGCCATCTTCAGCTTTAAGTCTCATGCACTGTAATGAATGTTAGAAAGGAAAAGTCATTTAGTCTGGATTGTTCATTTAGGCTCAAAGTTTTGTTTGGAGTCTAGTGTTTTTTTTGTTTTTGTTTTTCGCTGAACTTATTTCACTCTTTAATTGTGCTGAAGTGGCAAAGATGATTTTCTGTGGAAAATGGGATACCTCAGCACCCTTTAGTTATAATACATACACCTAAATCTACGTTTTAATATTCTAAGATTGTTTATATATATATGCATTTGTGAGCTGTACAAATGTAATTACTTGGTTAAAAGAAACGACCACTAGGAGGTTCAATGCTTCTCTGGCTGGGAAAACAGGCAGTCAAACTGAGAGGCACGAAGGAAGAGTAGGAGACTGTTATGGCGGGGCATCACGGTGGTCTACCCTCAGAAGTAAAAATACTAGACTCAGAGCAAAACTCAGATGACCCAGCTTTCCACCATGTAGCACGAATCTGGGAGCTCTCCGGAAGCGTGAAATGTGTCTCAAAAAACTTTCTGCACTGTAACCTGATTTGTGCGTAACTGTCGTTTTGTCCGTGCGTTTCAGGTGATTCCTGCACTTGTATTTAACAGTTTGTATTCATAATTTCTTAATATTTGTGTTTGTATTTGATCACACATTTACAAGTACCTGAAGTTACGCACAAAATGTTGTTTACAACTTACAAAAAAATTACAAATCCAGCATTACAGACACACAGATATTTTGAGTCAATTTTCTCTCCATAGAAAAATAGCTAGACTTACAGATACACACCTCTACAGCCTGTAATTCCAACCACTAAATTTACCTTCACCCACTAAATAAATTGTACATTTTTACTTTGGCATTTGAAAGTCCCTTGGAATCTCCTAAATCTTGGAATTATTGTGGTGCAGACATAAACACAGTGCCAATCCCCAGTGGTGTGACCTTCAGGGCAACATCTTTTGCTCAGTTGTGTTCCACCAATAGTATCTGTCATTTCAGTCCAGACTTTTAAAGTCTGAAGTTCAGAACTGCAGTAATTCACAAATATTAATAATAAGCAATACATTTGAAAATCTGAAAATCTTGCATCTGATGATTAACTCGTTCAATTTGAAAATTGAACGAGCAGTTTTGCACCTGCTAAAAATCTAGTTTATACCAGTTTTAACAGACTGGATTAATGCGCAGCTGCATGGTGGCATGATGGTTAGCAGTGCTGCCTCACAGGTAGAATGCCTTCTAGAAGGTCTGGGTTCAATTCTGGCTTGGCCCAGGCATCTCGCTGTTTGGAATAGAAGACATTTGGTGTTTTTGTTCACAACGCTCTCTCGTATAATTTTTTATTGTTCCATCGACAAATGTTATTTGTAAATGTTAATGTACCAGTGTTCAGCAGGGCTGAGTTTTATCATGTTTGTTTATTTACCAAATTTAAACAGACACAGTTCAACACTAACAAAATATTTGTGTTACTGGGCAGCATGGTGATGTGGTGGTTAGCACTGCTGCCTCACAGAATAGTTATCTGATAGTCTAGGTTCCATTCCACCTTAGCCTGGGACTCTTGCTGTGTGGACTCATGTATGTTCTCCCTGTGTCTGTGTGGGTTTCCTCCCACAATCTGAAGACATGCAGTTACTGGAGATAGGTTAATTCGTCTCTCTAAATTGCCCACAGGTGTGAATGATTGTCTGTGACAGGCTGGTGACAGGCTGGTGACCTGTATGGGGTGTACCCTGCATCTTACTGCCTTGTCAGCTGGGATAGGCTCCAGCCCCCACGCAACCATGAAAAGGACAGGGGGAATTGATTAATCAAAAGACATTTTATTTTTTCATGAACTATAAAAGATAAGTGTGGTCAATTAGAACATACAATTTAGTTCAATTGGATATGGAGTAGTGCTTACTTAACAGGCTGAGTTAAATAAACTGTTTCATTACTTAAAAAATTTAAGGCAACAAGTTACCTTGGTTTTTTTTAAGTAGATTCAACTTATCCGGGTTTACAGTGCAGAGGGAGCAGGCTGTTTTCTTTGTGTGATCTTTAACTACTTTTCGAATGCTAGTTTAAGCTGATATGGGATTGATCTATGCCCAAACAGAGAGGGAAGGGGGAGAAGGTAGTGACAGGGTTCTGCCAAAGCAAAGATTGCGTTCTGGTCAAAGAGAATTGTGTAAAATATATTTCTTCAAATTCAAAACACGCTTATTGACTTCTGTAATGTTAAATGAAACAAATGACAGACAAGGAGGTTGGAAATAAAGACGTGTGAACTTGATTATACTGCCTTACACTTCCTTTTCCATAATACCTATACTTTTTCAAGCCTATCTCTAAACATAGTCCTAGTTTTAATCCTGGATTACTCCTGTTTTAGTCCAGTATTTGTTCTGGTTTAGACATGGTTTAGTTCCTGCTTATTCCTGGATTTAGTCCATGTTTTGTCCTTAAGTTATGCTTTTTCCTGGGTTAATCTTTTTTAATTCCTTGGTTTAGTCCTGAAATAATCCTCATTCCAGTATATTTTAGGCTTTTAAAATCTCAGACATTTTCTGAGGTGGTACTTGGCCTGAAAACTTTGAGAACCTCTGGGTTATTACAACTATGAATTGTTCTTCTTCATCAATTTCACCTCATTCTGTGACCCTGTCCCTGCTACTCCACCGATATCTAACGTACTTGGTTGTGTTGCTTGTTATGTATAATTGATGTGCAACATGAACATTGAGGGAAAATGTTGGATAAAATGACCAAGTCCAAGTGATTTAAAGTTTGTTTTGAAAAATAGCTGCGTATGTCCAGCTTTCTTTCTTTTCTGACATCTCTATCATTCCTAGTTTACTAGTTAGCAGCCGGTCACTGCACTGATTGCTGCCTTACTTGCTGACATGATAGCAACCTCGCCCCCAGAGCGCACATTCACATGGGGGAATTCTGCATGTTGTTAACCCTTTGTGTAATGCAGAGCATGGAGTGTGAGTTTTCAATCTGAAATATTGATAGAGACATAACAGCTGTCGTTTGATATTGGTATGGATGTCCCCCTGCAGTTCCTACCTAAATCTATGCCCCTGAAACTGTTTGTAGCACACTTTGTGTCAAGATCCACAATTACAGTACAGTATTAAATTTAGTCATTGAGTAAGTCACACACACACACGCGTGCAGGCTCCAGCTCGTCTGGCACCAACAACCATCTTCAGGATTTACAGAGAATGGTTTGGTGATGTCAGAGATTAGAGGAGGATAGCAAAACTGCTTCAAGCTTCAACCTTTGGTCAGCAAAGATTTGCAAAAAATGCTGTCTGATTTATAAACAGACAGACCCACTGCAGTCAGTCGGTGATGAGCAACTTCTCTGCTCCATATTTTTTTTCTCCAGCTTAGGATACAATGTAATGAATCACAGAAAATTTACTGCATATTGTGGTAAATTTAAAGCTGTGAAGCATGTCTTATTTTGTGCCTGACACGTGATAGTTTCTGAAAGTACTCCTTAGTTTTTTGGAATGAGAATGGGGGACAAACATGTAATTGGCAGAGCTGGGTAGCTCAGAGCTATGAGAACACTGCCAAAACGTCAGCTCTTTTCTGTACCTCTTTAATCAGTCCTCACTCTGAGTGTTAAGATCTAAGCTGCACCTATTCCTGCTCCACAATAACACCATGTTAACTGAATCAGAGCAGAACTGAACGTGGAGCGTCGAAGGGAGGAGGAGAATCCCAACGCAAGATGCAGAGAGGATATATCTTGTTTTCCTTTTTATAGTGAGCAGAGCAGCTCCCAGTGTTTCAGGCTTTTAATTTTGCCTAGAGCAAACTATAGATTGCCTGGACTATATGGAGCACTCTTAGTGCCAAGACACACATTTACAACATTACATTAAAAAAAAACGTTAACATGTTTGCAGATCCATAAAGATTATTCTTACCTTGTATTCCAGTTGAAGCAAATATAACTAAAGACTCTCATATATTCTGCATTTCTGTGACTGGTAAATATGCACTGTAACCTCAGAGGTAGCTGGTATATATAGTAAACTGCCACATGCCACACCCAGGTAGGCGTGTGGGTCCATACCAACCTGTAGACCATCAGAGTGTGGATGCCAGAGTAAGCAGTATGCTATGATCAAAATGTTTAGAGGAAATAAGTTACAGCTTACAGGCAGGTGGAAATGAGGCCTATTTAAAATATTTAGATGCTTTCATTTTTCATTTTACAAAGGCATTCAAAGTTTCTTCTCACTCTAACACTTAAACTTTCTATTTCATTTCTTAGGCAAAAATTCTGACCGTTTTAACCTGTCTGTCAGGATTACCAGAGATAAATTAATTCTCTGGTACTGACACAGGGTTTTATATAGGTCCTTGTTGATGTCCGAGGTCAGAAGAGTATACCTAGTATACCTACAGTATAGTATAGTATAGTATATAGTATAGTATATAGTATATAGTATATTATACCTACTGTAGAGGCTTCAAGCTGGCAGGGAGTTAGAATCAAGGTCTGCAGAAGAGCCTCTCTGAATGCACAAAACATCAACTCTTGGAGCAGATGGGCTACACCAACAAACTTTTGTAACACTAAGCGTAATGTATATAGTGTTTTGATGTATTTGTGTGTATATGTATATGCGTATTGATATATAGTTATGTATATAGTGTTTTCCATTCTATTTTATTTCATTTGTTTTATTCATCCTTCTCTGCACTGAGCTGCTGTAATGCACAAATTTCCCCGTCATGGGATCATTAAAGTTTTATCTTATCTTAAAAATAATAGTCAAATACTCAATGAATTTTAACAACAGGAAATAAAATACTCTTAACAGTGACTGTAACAGTTTTAAAGTTTCCTTCCGTTCTCATACTGAAACCTAAGGCTGCATTTCTTCACTAACAATTCTTGATGTCTCTGTAAACCTGTCTGTCAGGTTTTAGCAGCATTAAATTAAATCTGGTACTGGCACAGAGTTTTATTCACATGATGTATTCATCCTGACATTGGGGTGTTGTGACAACACTTGTAATGGACTTAAGGTTTCTGCCATGGTGATGTCCCAAATGCCCCATTTTATTCCAATGAGAAAAAATTTGACATTACTGCAATAGAAAATTAACCTTTTAATTTCTCAGAAATGAACGAAATTTGGTACAAACATTCTTCACCTCACCCTGATCAAAAAACCTGAAGACAAAAATATTGTAATCCTAAAGACGCTGCCATGGCAATGCCCGAAATGCCCCATTTTAGTTTAATGGGAAATCTTAACATTTTTGTAACAAAAAAAATAAACATTTACTTTATTAGAAATGCATGAAATTTGGTACACACATTCTCTATGTCAACCTGATCAAAAAAGTAAAGTCACACCTGTCATTTTTTGCACACTGTTGCCATGGTGATGGCAGCAATGTCAATACATCCATTGCGGCTTTATTTAATTTTATTATTATTAATTTATGTTACTGGCAAAAAACAAAACAAAACATTAGACTCCGAACAAAAGTCAGATGACCCAGCTTTCCACCAGCATCTGAATGCACCATGTAGGCACGAATCTGGCAGCTCTCCGGAAGCGGTCTCAAAAAAACTTTGTGCGCTCCTAACCTGATTTGTGCCTAACTGTCGTTTTGTCCGTGTGTATCAGGTGATTCGTATACTTGTATTTAATGGTTTGTATGTGTAGGAACCTTTTTGAATTTGTAATTATCAGATTTGTGTGTGTACTTTTATTTTTTATTCGTAATTTCTTAATATTTGTACTTGTATTTGAAGTACTTGAAGTTACGCACAAAATTACAAAAAATAACAAATCCAGCATTACAGACACACAGATATTTCTCTCCATATGTCACTGCATTTAGCAAACAGGAGCCCCGCCCCGGCTAGGTTGCAGCTATTATTGCCGCTTGCGCCTGTATCATTTCACTGCTATGTATGATCTACCACAGAGCATGGGTAGTTTTAATCAAAATGTCGCTGCAGTCGTGCGCACGCTTGATTTTGGAAAAATCAAGCGCGTGCTTAATTACGAGTTCTTCCATGCCCCCACTGCTCTGTCCTGTGAGTGTGCATGTGTGCGCACGCGCGTGTGTTGTGCTCACTATGCAGAGAATGTCAGCTGTCATATTTTCTTTTCTGATTTAGAGTTCTGCATTGGTCCTATGAATATAACCAACATGCACCTTGAGAAATGTAACTACACATCCACAAAGACTGTGATTACTGCCTAGGCTCCAGAGGTGCTTTCTGGTTTGATACGCAGGCCCCGTTACCAGGGTTATTATAGTTAGTTAACAAAAACATGAACTAACAAAAACTGAAATTGAAAAAACATTATCATTAACTGAAATAAAAAGTATAATTAAAAGGAAAAAAAGGATAACTAATTAAAACTGAATTGTGAGTTCACAAACTAACTAAAACTAACTGAAATTATCAATAAACTGATTTTCATTTACTTGTTATTTTTTTTAAAGCCTTGTGAATCGATATGAAATCACTTTTTCCGCTCTCCGAGTTTAAGTTGGGAGCGCAATCGGGCAACTGTGGGAGTGTGTGCGCATGTGCATGCGTGTGCTCGCGAAATGGACTGACAGCAGTCTGCCGAGAAAGCAGCAGAGTCCCATATTGAATTCCTTTGACTACAATAGCACAGATAGAAACGAGTGTCTTGTTGTGAATGATGAAAAATGTGTGGAACACTTCTCAGTCAGGAAAAAAACACCAACATCAAAGTCCACCTGAGAAGCGCACACAAGGCAGCTACAGAAACCGCTCTGATCCTATGAGGTAACCTGGCATGCGCCTCTGGAGAAATGTGACTGCTTGTTGGGTCCAGGTAGACCACAACTTGTGATTAACCTGTTCAGTCCTTGTGCGTTTCCGGCTTCTTTTCGACGGCTACTTTATCAGTGAGAGGATAACAATCAGGAATAATGATCAAAGCATCAACATAAGGACTCACAAATGTCAGCAAATTCCTGCAGGAAGACTGTTGAGACTATCGGAATGGACGTGAGGGAATGAAGAAAGTGAAAAAACAGGGACAAATATGTTTGCAGCCAAAAAACTGAGCACAAAGAGCGAGGACCAAAAAAAAAAAAAAAAGTCCCAGCCAGCACTGCATATAAAACACCAGCACAACCACAAGGTGATTAACACACATAATCCAGCTACACAAACGTAAATGCGGGCATGAGGTTGGACACTTCCGTAGGTTGTGCACAGAGGCTCAAAGACCCTGCAGTCTAATAGGAGCTTCTAACCGAGCTAGCTCCAAAACAGAAGCAGCTTCAGGTGGTGGAGACCATCAGGATGCAGCTGGATTTGAGCTTTGACTCCTTCAAAGAGTTTGTTTTTGTCAAACACCACATGTAGGTGTTGTTAATCTACTGACGCTGAACTTTATTGGGAGTTTATTGTAGAATTTATTGACTTTTGGAGTTCATATTTTTCTTTGTTTCTCCCTGTTGATGTTCATGTGTGTCCTTAATATTACACACATTTAGCACGTAGTGCTGCTGTCTTGTGAACCGTTGGTTGTTGAATATATTTCTTTAAACGGTATCTTTTGTTGAGTTTTCATTACACAGTAGTCACTTTTGCGCCTTGAATCTTACAACTGATTAGGTATGAAAATACTAAAACTAATACTGAAACCAACTAAAAATAAGTGGCAGTGGCGCAGTGGGTAGGCGCTTGCCTTTCAGCCGGAAGGTTGCAGGGTCGAGCCCCTGTCCCTGCACTGCGTTGTGTCCTTGGGCCAGACACTTAAACCACGTTGCCTAACGGTAGCGCTGGTCTCTGGCTGCATGACCACAGATGCTTGTCTCTGGATGAGTGATCTGGAACCATCATTTCGTTGTGTGCCTTGTGCGCACAATGATAATGAGTTGAATCTAATCTAACTAAGCAAAAGACTAACAAAACAAGCAAAACCACTCTAAAAACTAACTGAATTATAGAAAAAAAAAAGTAAAAAACAAACTAAACTATAATGTAACATCCAAAACTATTATAACCCTGCCCGTCACTCAATTAACAAGCAGGAGCAGCATTTAGTGGTTAGCATTAGTTTGCTAATTAGCATTGGCATCAACATAAAGTAGTTTTGTTTGGACCGTAAAATGTGTTCGCAGCACAAGAAAGGGGAGCATGTTCTCCCATGTTTGCGCTCTTTGGCTTCCGTGTCCAGACGAGGATCCATCCATACTGATACGTAAAGGAGCAGTTCACAGAAACGCGGTGGAAATGTAGGCTCGTTCTTAATCATTTTGCCAGCTCACTGAAACCAACACCGGCACAGGCACCGGCACCTTAGCAGTGGAAAAGTAGCATGTGTATGGCAGGATTAAAAGCAAGATGACAAGTACGCAATTTGAGTCCTTTTATCAGTGATATGAACTGATACAAAGCAGCAAGTTCAGCCTCAGGGACCAACCTAATTCACAGCCGTGAAAATCTCATCACTTTTCTCATGTAATACACATGTAATATGGTAGAAAACTTGATGTTGAGATGGCAGAGTCACGCCCTTCTTCCATTTTCGTCATGCGTTGTTGGTTCGAAACCAGCTAGCTTGCAGTGCAGGAGTTGAACCCATTTTTCAGCTGAGCACCGAGTGCATTCGCGGTGCAAAAACCACTGAATGGTTCAAATAGGCGCCGGCACTGAAAACTTTCAGATATAGATTGGAGGGCAGATCTTTTGTTGTTGGTGTGACTGTCCTTTGCATTTCTACCTCAAGTACTGAACCTTAATTGTAACGTCATTACTGAGTTCAGCACAATTGAGTTCAGCTTACTGGTGCTGGCCTCCACAACAGTCCCAGTTTCTCATGTGGCCCCTTGGGAAATGAATTGCCCAGCACTGGTCTAACAGCATTGAGCCCATGGCATCCAACAGAGTTACTATGTGAGCTGAAATATTTAATGGTTGTAATGACACTCCTCACTGCATTCCTAAGGTCAGTGTCACGAATGCAACAGCACCAAAAAAAAAAAAATGCAAAAAAGCGGTCCTACATCTATCCTATATATATATGTATATATATATATATATATATATATATACATATTAGGGGTGGGACTTTAACGCGTTAATTTCGATTAATTAATTACGGGGAAATTAACGCGTTAAAAATTTTAACGCATTTTAATCGCACTTTGCACCGTGGAACGTTTCTCAGTGCACGAGTTCCCGGCATACAGATTATATCGATGTACAATGTCCAAATTAGGGGCCGCAGCCTGCGAAGGACCCGGCCCACGTCTTTCGTAGCCCACGAAGACCGCAAAGGCCGGAAGTGAGCGGCTAGCCTTCATATCAGCGTCACCTGCCATCACCTCTGCGTAGCTCATGTTGGCTAGCAACCGTGAGTGTGAAGCACAGCTGTGTAAAAGCAGCTGGTTAAACGGAGAATGAACTTTTTCTCCTTTTTGTGGTTTAATTTTAAGTCTTTAATTCAAAATAAGCTGTTAAAACAAGCATAACACATTTCAACATCAAGGAATACAGCTGAGAGAATGATTAATTTCCAACTATAACAAGTGAGACATTAATGTTGAATAAAACTATCCAGTTACGATGCTTAACTTTAGTTTCAGGAGTTTGTTTATCACAGGAGCACTTCCACCTTTCGTTGGTCTGTGTAGTAGACTGGTGGGAAAATAAACAAAATTTTGAAGTTTAAGCTTATGTATATTGATTGATCAACCAAACTTAATATTTCTCATGTCAAATATTGAAATGCGATTAAAATGCAATTAATTTCGATTAATTAATTAATTAATTACAAAGCTTGTAATTAATTCGATTAATTTTTTTAATCAAGTCCCACCCCTAATATATATATACATATAAAGATGTAGATGGGGCCCTAGGTTCTTCACTGTATCTACTGTAAGAAATAGTCTTTAACATTCTTAATACTTCAGCCATGAACTTAACACAACAAAATATATTTTAACTCTCTTTAAACAAATAACATATTTATTATGAAGTTCTTTTTTATACTGGTTTTCCATTTTTTTTTAACTGGGCTACACACACATGCCTGTAAATAAAGACTGTTCACTACAAATGTCATAAAAAGTTGCTCACTGTCAAACATATCACGATTTCAAGTTCATTAATTCCAGCAGTTTGGAACTGAATCAAGTTGGCACTTTCACCTACGATGGGAAAATGATTTTGAATGAAATGTAAATGTAAGCAGAAAAGCTTTTGTTGTGCAGCTCATGATGCAGCCCAAGCACATGATGTTAAAAAAACGAAACACAACATTTGAGCACAACTCAGGAAAACACAACTTAATCCAACTCAGTCTTTCTGTGATAATTCAAAGGTACAAAGGAAAAAAATGTTGAAGCACAACTTCATCTCATGACTCATCGGAAATTCAGCATTCCTACATTAACAACAGCTTCATTATCATTAACAGTGTCTCACTATTGTGCAGCATTCAAAGTGATCTACTACAAATAGATGTAGACATTATGGCAAGTTGCATGCTTCCCAAAGCAATCTGTGTCTCAAATTACTGCTGTAAGTGGTGGAATGAATAGGTCTTATGTTTACTTACCCAGAGAGTGCCCAATTATTCCATTCAGTGGGCATATAAATGTTGATGGTCACTCTGTTCATGAATTTCTTGATGAAGTAAACTGCGCAGTCCAAATCCAAGGCTTAAACAACTAATATCAAATTGACTTCATTCTTTCTCTCCTTAGAGGTGCAGCACGGGAAGTGAGGCTATGTAGATAACGTTGCTGAGTTACTTAACATACTGCGTCAAGCGTACAGTGAGAAATGCAGTACAGCTCAATGCTGCAGACGTTTTATAGTCATTAGCAACTTGAGAGCACTGCACTGTTTGAGGTGCGGCAGGAGGCAGTTGCCTGGCTACAAGAAGACTAACCCCCTGTAAGGAGTAGAAACATAATATGTGATAGCGTGTCTGTAAGGCCGGGTCAACATCAGTCTTCTACTTGATGATATACTAAAAAATTGTTTCTGAGCAAGGCAAAGCTATTATGGAGTTAACAATGTTGTAAAAGACAGTTTGATGGGCAGAGAGAAGCCAGCTGGGTCTGGCAAGTCCAGACTATGGCCACAATTCCCTGAGGATGGATGTTTAAAATGTACAGTAGAAGCCACTCAAAGTTGCCACTCCCCCCTCCTTCTTCTGGGCGTATCTACTTCCCAGCATGACCACACCCCTTTCCCTCAATTGCAGAGTGTCACTAAGAGATGGCGCTTTCTTCACAAAAACTTTGACTTCTGTGATTCACAAATGTTTTAACATTTCATGCTGAAGTATTTTCACTGTCTAAAACAAAGCTGCAACCAGCGGTGGAACAAGTTTTGAAAATCTAAAATAGATGGATAAATTTTTAGTCAGTATGACCTTTCACACATTTTCCACTGCAAATCACCAAACATTCTTTTGATCAATTTATTTTTGTGAATCTAATAAGTAAGTAAATAAATAATTATTTTTTAATTAATTTATTTTTTTAAGTAGCGCTGCACTGAGCAATCTAAGCTTTCCCCCTTTTCAGTCTCCTGTTAGAAGTTCTGCATGAAGTTCCACTTTTATCAGTAATAAAATTATTTTATAAGCTACCTGCTAAAGGTAGCTTATAACGTGTCATCGGCATTAATATGAACACCCACCACCTCCTTTTTGCTCCAGCCTCTGACGGGGACGGTCGCATTCTATCTCTCTCCCTGCCCTCCCTATCTTTCCTGCTTGCTGCTTGCTGTGAGAGCGTCTCTTGCACACTGTTCGAATAAGAATAAGATTGAGAGCAATATGGATTTGGCAAACTGGGCCTTCAAGACCATGGATCGAATTTTTTCCACTATGAGATCTGGGAAAGGGGAGCCTGCGTGTCCGAGTGGAACAGACCCGGTTGGATACGTCATCGACTCTTGGAGCTCGTGGAGACCTGTGTGCTTCTCGGCCCTAGAGGTGGAAGACGTGGAAGACGCTTACATATTTGGCTATCTGGTAGCGGTATCTTTTCTGTTTGGGCTCGGAGGATACCTGATTTACCGTGAAATCAAGAAAACCTGGACGGCAGTTCGACATCTGCAGAGGCTGCCGACCCAGGTGGATGGGCTGACCAGAATGGTACAGACTCAGACTCAAAGCCTGATGAACCTGAGCCGTAGACTTGGGGAGTAGCAGGTGTGAGGGGTTCGATCTGGAGATAAGGTACGGTTCTGCTCAGTGAGGACGGTAACTAATGAATTTGGATTATTGGATTTATTGAATGGTTTCCCAGTGAGACTGAAGGCTGTTGAAAAAACAAGCAGCCTGTTCCAAAACAACACCTGCATTATCAGAATTCGGCTCCCTAGCCGGCCTTGGCTGGCAATCATATCTCTCCAGAACTATGTGTGAAGGCCGCTATCCCCCTCAGCCCTCTCTGTGATTTGTGAAGCTGGATCTGGTGTACCAAGGCTGCTGATGAACTTCCATCACTATCAGCAAACTGTTTGCCTGGGAGCTGGCATCTGGGCTCCACAATGCCCCCACCCTCTCGTCTCCGTCTGCGTCCCCTCCTGACCCTGACCCTACCCACCATACTGCTATCCCGGCTTTATATGTGCAATATGCTTTTTGCTGAGGTGTTTTTTGGAACCTCGTAAGGTGTTCTTTATGAACACAGTATGAGATGATTTTTTTGAACCTAACTATCCCAATGTATCTCTTTCTGTCTCTCTGCTAAAGGTAGCGCCGTTGTGAAACGGTTGCATGACCTCAGACATCTGTCCCCCCCTGTCTGTGTTATGTTTTTGTTTTGGATGGATGTTCTGTTAACTGCAATTTCCCCATTTGTGGGACTAATAAAGGCATTCTTGATTCTTGATTCTTGATTCCTCATACTTCTGCTCCCTGGTGACAAACCTGATTTGCATGACAGTATCGTCCCAACTGTCCTTCCACCATCACACAGATGTGCCTTCTCAGAAATGTGTGCTGAAGATAAACTGACTGATACTCATGAATCCTGCTTTTTGGAATTTTTCAAAAGGCTCTTAAAAATAAACTATGAATTAATCAAAAATGGCACTTAACAATGGCTTTTATAGAGTGATGAACACAAATTGGAAATTTTTGTTCAAATTATAATCGAGATGTATGGAGGAGATCAGGAGTGAGGTGCAACAGTGAGCGTCTACAGCTGTCTGTAGAACACAGAGGAGGTTCTGTCATGGTTTGGGGCTGCATTTCATCCACTGGTGCTGAGATCTTGTCAAAAATCATTTATCAGCACAGAAAAGTCTCAAACACGCTGGCAATACAGTAAAAGCATGCCTGGATAGGAATCAGATACAACAATCAGATACAACAACGGAATAAGGTGAAGGAATTGAGTTTTCATGAAGTTCATGGTATATGTTTGTGCTTACCATATGTACATTTATTTCCCCGAGAAATCTGTCTTAGACTGGAAGATAAACATAACTGATTAAAAATACAGAAGCTTATAATGTTTCGTGTCATCAGGAACTTTGTGTTCTCAGTGGGCAATGGACCACACCGATGATGACTACACAATGATAGAAATGGAGACTTCAAGGTCACCCTGCTGTTGAAGTTCTCTGTTTTCCACATTTTGTTTTGTATATGATGTAACCAAGCTTGATAAGCTTTGACTTGTCAGTACTTCATGCCATCCCACACGTGGATGAGATGCAGTTCTGACCCAGATTAATCTGTAAAACTGTGTGACAAATGGCTTAATTAAATTTAATAATTGAACTCCTTATTCTGTTATGTTGAACAAACACGCCGAAACCTGAATAAGCTGGTAGCAGGTTTCTTCAGATGGTGATGCCTGACATGACTGAACAGGAATGTATTTGATTTTCAGATGTTTTTATTTGTTTTTAGAGTTTATTGGGAATATGGAGTGAATTTGGCCACCAATAATCGCAGCTTTGAGGTTCCGCGTGACAGTACCGACTTCCAGACTCTATCAGTGACCAGGAGATCTCCATCTAAAGGTTGGCAGAGGCCTTTTCTAAATATCTGCATATTGAATTGTATCAAATTATAATGGTCACTGGTGGTAAGATGGGAAGAAGGTGTAATTCAAGCCATTTTACACAGTTAAAAGTATAAAAGAGAAAAAAGAGTTTAAGAGAAAAAAGACTTTAAAAGAGTAAAAGAGAAAAGAAGAGAGACGGGGGTTGCCGGTGAAAGTCCGGGTAGGAGCTGATCACCCTACCGAGAATGCCCCCCGGGGTTCAACAGGTTTAGAGGTCCTAAGGCGCTCTGGTCTGGGATGTAAAAGCAACCCATTTAACGGTTTGAGGCACCTATGTTTCAGACCACACCGCCACAAAAAGCAGCCAACCCTTAAACTCTCAAGAGTTTTTTGTAATAAAAAATAAAATCCCTAAAAAAAGAGAAAATATAAGTGCTGGTACCTTGTTAACATTGTTATTGTTGTTGCAATTTGTGGTGACTGACCGACAAATGGGTGTAGAAAAGGGGCTCCGATTAAATAGAGGGTGAAACTTCAAAAATAACCAGTGATGTAAAATTATTTTAGTGTATTTGCATTGCCCAGTGTATAATGTGTATAATGTGTAATTGCATTATACAGCTCACAACACATCATAGTACATATAGGGCCTTGGGGGGCAGGTGTGTCACACAGTGGTTAGTGGGTGGCACTGCTGAGGTGGCCTCACTTGTCTGTTCACTGCTGCCTGCACCTCAATTTTATTTACATTTTAGACATTGAGGGCCTTGGGGGGACAGTGTGGATGGGCGCTGTTATTCAGTGCTCTTATTACATCTGTCCCTCCAATTTTAAAAGCACTGTAGTTTTCACACAGCCATACACATTCTTCTCAGTACATACACTCACATCACCCCCCCAACACGCTGAGTGGGAGGAGGGGGAGGGCGGGCCTTCTCACACCCCAGTTCCATGCACCCCGCCTGGGATGGGGACTGGCTCATTGTTCGGGGCTGGGTTAGCTGCTTCCCTGGGTTGCCGCTGGCTTGGTGCTGGTACCCGCTCTCTCACATTAGGTGTCCATGTATGTCACATGTGCGTATGCATGAGTGTGTGACTGGTGCATGCGAATGTGCGTGCGTGTGTATGTGCGTGTGTGTACATGAGGGAACGACTGGTACGTGTGTGTGTGTGTGTATGTGCGTGTGAGTGTGAGTGTGTATGCATGAGTGTGTGACTGGTGCATGCGAATGTGCGTGCGTGTGTATGTGCGTGTGTGTACATGAGGGAATGACTGGTACGTGTGTGTGTGTGTGTACGTGCGTGCTTGTGAGAGTGTGTGTGTGTGGACAGCTGGGCCTGGGTTGGTGGCTTGCCAAGCCCTGGCACCGGTGGGACACGGAGGGTGGGAGTTACCCCTCCCTACCGCTCCACGCTGCTCCCCACTGGTCGTCACTGCCGCCCCTGGGGTGTGGGTGCCCGTGGGTCCCGGGATGTGTGGCCGGATGTCTCGGCATGGTTTTTGGCCTGCTCCCTTGGCGGCCGTGACCTGGGGGTGGCTTGGGCCTCTTTGGCGCGTGGGGGGGCTCTGCCGGGTGTCGGGCTGCTCTCGGGCGCTTGGGGCCTCGGGGGCCGCATGCCTGGCTCGTGCTGGGGGTGCCGGCCTGCCGGGGGGGGTGGGCTGCCCGTCGTCTCTGGCTCTCTGGACTCTAGCCCCTGGATTGTGGGGGTTCCGTCTGTAGCCTCCCTCCTTCCTCTTCTGGGGAGTGTACGCGGTTGCCATCGGGATGTGTGGCCCCAAGTCTTCTGAGCTCCTGTGCTGTGGATGGCCTGGGTCCCCTGGGTCCTTCCCTATCTGCCTCTGGATCGCGGGGGGCATGGTTGCAGTTTCTCGCCCTCATTATCGAATACATTGCATGACAAAGGCGCATACACACACATTACTACAAACAATAAACTTGTGTGTGTGTGTGTGTGTGTGTATGTAGGTGCATATGGGTGTGTGTATGGATGTGTGTGTGTGTGTGTGTGTGTGTGAATATATCAACCCCTTTTATTTATTTATTTATTTATTTATTTTTTTCTATCTCCTTTCTTCCTCCCCCCCCCCCCCCCCCCCCCCTTTTCTCCCCCCCACCTCTTGTTCTTGCCCCTTCCTTGTTGCCTGTCAGACTTGGCATGAATAACTAAATAAAAAGATAAATAAATAAAAATAAAATTGCAAACATTAACAAGAAGAGCCTATAGGAAACATATAGAGCTGTTCTTGTCAAAGCAAATATGTTTGGTACATCAGTGCATTCGGATCATCATTCCGATTGTGAAAGATGCCAGACATGACAGGCTAAAAAAAAAAAAAAAAAAAAAATTATTTTAGTGTAAACTTTCAAGCACAGATATTAAGCTGAAAGCAAATTTAAAGGAGAGACCTGTCCATTTAAAATTAGGTTAAAAATTGGTGTTTGACTCAACAGAAAGTAAAAGATTTGCCAAGTAATCCCAAAATCTGATCACATGGGGAAAAAAAACAGTTTATAACAATAATCTCTAGAGAGAAAATGATAAATGTTTGTCATTCTGTGTTTGTATTTGTTTGTTGCTTATGCTGGTGTGCGTGAAACTCAGACCTGGTGTCTGTGTTTGTATGTGTGTTTCAGAGAGAGAGAGAAAAGAAAAAGCTTGCTTTGTTTAGTGTGTGTGTGTGTGTGTGTGTGTGTGCGTGCCCTTCGATTTGAAGTTTGTGTGTATCTGAGTCCGTGAATGTGTAAGAAAACAACTGCTGTGGTGTGTGTGTGTGTGTGTGTGTGTGTCACTTACAACGTTGCTGTGTGTGTGCGTATGAATCTAAGTGAGTGTCAGAGAGACAGAGGTTGTGTGTGTGTGTGTGTGTGTGGATGAGTTATAGCCCTGTAAGTTTTTTCTCTTCTTTTTTCTTTTCTTTAATTTGGGTAGATATGGTTGTTGATGAAGGGTATGCAGGTCAAAAAATTCTCAGAAGGAAGTTTTCGCTTCTGATACATATGAGAGATAATCCAACCACAGATAGACAAAAGACAAAAAAAACCCCCAAAAAACTGAAAAATCACAAAAAAAGGAGTCAGGATTTCATTGATTTAAAACTAATAAATACATAAATAAAGCCAGTATAATAGACTAATGTCTTGAAAATCCCAAATTGAAGTATTTTTTGCAAATTATTAGAGGTCATTTTCTAGAAGGTTGTTGTTAAACTTTAAGAGTTTCTAAAGGAAGCCAAGTTATAGTGAAAAGTTTCAAAGTAAAACTAAATCAGTTTAAGAAATGATGATGTCACTAATAAAAATCTCAGTTTCATTCTAACAGGAGCCTGAACAACATCACTGGGGCTGCAGAGACTGGACTGATCAGTTACAAATAAAGAAACTCTGGTGCACTACAAGGTGATTCAAGCTCATGCCAAGATCTCCTGAACAGACCGACAGCTCTAAAGATGCAAGAAAAAGGCTCCTGGTTCCACATGATGCTCAAGAAGGAGGCCAACCATCTCATGAACAGGTGACCTGAGAGTTCTTGACCGATGATCTTTGTGTACAAGTCTGAGCCCAGGGGGAGGGTCCTCTTTGACGTGGGGGTCGAAAACAACAGGTGTGACCAGTCACAGGGTCTCAGTGAAGAACCAGAGCATATTAGAGGGTCAAAAGTCAAAGAACTCCCAGGCAGAAAACAATTGATTACAATGTTTTAATTTCAGTTATGCTATGTTCAGTAGTACTATAATTAGGCCACCCCTATAGGGGCCAGAATTTAGTGGTTTCAAGAGTATAATTTGTTTAATGCTTCCTCCAACACTAACTATTGTTTTTTCCTTATAAATTCCCATGAGGCCTGAAGGAATATACTCATAGTACCGTATTTTCCGGAGTATAAGTCGCACTTTTTTTCATAGTTTGGCTGGGGGTGCGACCTATACTCCGGAGCGACGTATATGTGACATTTATAACACATGAACCAAAATACTCCAGCCACTTGACATTTCCGTGAACTGCAGCTTTAAGGCAGTCTTGCGTAACCTGTGGGCGCAGTGGATGGAGAGCACAGCTTAACGGCAACTGGGAGAATGCGCCACCCAACTTTCCTGGAAGTCATTGGATGGATCAAGAAAACATGGGCTTCAGTGACAACCAAACCATCCTGTTGGGATTCAGAAAGGCTGGAATAATTGGAACTGCAGCTGACGACAAGTCTGACTAACTCGACACAGAAGAGGAAGCGACGCTTCGTCTACGGAGTGTACGGAATTGTTTACAAGTGACACCGAGGATGAAGAATTCAATGGATTGATGGTTTGGTTAACTTGTTAGTATGTTCTTTATGCTATGGTTATCTGAATAACTTAATGTTACGTTAACATACCGAACACATGTTTGTTGTGCGTCATGTAGCTGAATGTGTTACGTTAGCATAACGTAGGCGTAACCGTGTTCGTCCTGTTCTTTAATCCATTATTATTTTAAATTGCCGTTCAAGATGGAATTTCTGCTCTGGGTCTCGGATTCTATCAACCCCCCCCCCCCCCCCCCCCCCCCAAAAAAGTGCGACTTATAGTCCAGTGCAACCTATATATGTTTTTTTCTTCTTTATTATGCATTTTTTGGCTGGTGCGACCTATACTCCGGAGCGACGTATAGTCCGAAAAATACGGTATATGCCATATGTATACCTTATGTACATTTACTTGCCTGAGAAATTTGTCTTAGACTGTAAAATAAACATAACTGATTAAAATACACAAGCACATAATGTTTGGTTTCAGCCAAGAACAGTTCGTTCAGGGTATATCTCTAACAGATAATCCATAACAGACGCAAGTACTCTGTCTCGGCAGCCCCTGATGGAGACTACACAAATGATAGAAATGGAGACTTCAAGGTCATCTGGGTACCAAAGATGACAAGTCTGCAGTGAGCTCCAAATAAGGTCAACAAACGATGGTGTTGTGAGTATGACCTCTGACCCTAAAAGTATCTATGTTTTGATTAAAGACTTTGTCCATAACATTTTTATTTTATTTTTGTTTGTTTTGTGGTGAAACCCCACTACAGGGGTTTAAATTTAAAAATATAGAACTACACAGTGAGAAGAAAATAGTTAAAGGCACACTATTTCACTGGCAAAGTAGTAACAAGTGCTGATGTTGTTTTAGGTCAAGGTTGTGCATTTTTCCCCTTCACAGTTTAGTAACCTGAGGTTTATGAAGCCATATTTTTTCTGCCATAATTATGCTTTTTTGGGGTACAGACCCTTACAGAATAAATATAATTTTGAGTCCAGTATAATCCTTTGAAATGATTTTGATTGTTAATCTTTTTAAGATGTTTTATTTGCCCAGATTTTCACATGCAATGGAGTCAGATTGGAACAGTGCAGTAATTTTACAGGTACAGACAAAGTTATCCAAGAGCCGTTTAACATTAGAGAACTTTAAAATGATTATTTATAGATATTTTGAGTTTTATCCCATGTTTTGTTTTTTGTTTTCTTGTGTGCTTTTTGTTCCACTCTAGCTTACATAGAAAGTGTGTCAAATTTTAATTTAAGGACATTAATCTGTATTTTAAATTTCCTGATGAGTTTGAGACCAAAATGCAAAAGTTAACTTTACAATTGGATGGAAATTGAGACAGCTGACACTGACCTTGTAGACAGAGAGAAGAAAAAAACACACACACTTGCAATAAAGAAGGAGCTTACACTCACAGACAGACAGGAGCTCATACTGGCTTTTTGCTTAATCATTTAACATTTAATCAATCATTTAACTCTAGGTGCATTAAATCAGGTTCACCTTTGGTGGATTGAATCCACTTAGTTAGTATATTAGTGGTATATAAAAATTGCAAGTTCACTTTCTCAGACTGATAAATAAAATAAAAGATTTATAACTAAAAGCCACTGAATAAATACATTCTTAGAATAGTTATGGGCATTTTGATGTCCTGTCTTTGTTTGTGTAAATGTAATTATTGACCCACAAGACCTGCAGGTATGTTATTTAATTGACAGGGAGAAATTGGAACTTTCTTCACTGGACTTTTTCCACAGGTACCTGAGATCATACCTGAGACATTATGTGCCTTTAACAGGAAACTAACCAGGATGACGGACATATATGAATAGCTGTTGTCTAAAGAGGTGCAGGAGTGCATCCCCAGTGATGAGTTGCTGACTGCTGTGGTTTGAACATCCATGGATTTGGTGAATATGAGCAGGCTATGCTGAAGGCTGAAAGAAGGCTGCATATATAACTATTACCTGTGCACTCATCCAGTGATCATTTCTTTATGTTTGCAGTAAGATTTTCATCGACTGGAACTGGATTTGACCCTGAATGGATGCAATCCACGTTTTTAATGAATTTATGTCACTGTTTGTCATGTGGGCCAATTTATATGCAGAATTTACTTTGGACTGATTAAATTTAAAAGCTAATCCACTTCACTAAACAACATTGACAGACAAAAGACTAATGCTTGTTTTCTTTTGTTTTTCAGGCAAAAAGAAAGTAAAGAAAGTAGGTATACACATTTTAAATATGACATCATTAAACCCTAAAATTTTGTTGCTAAATTTACAATCACAGTAGTATGAGATTAGTTTTCACAAAAATCCTCTTCTGGCTCTTAATATCAGTGCAGTCCTGGCTGACCACCCCAGGTTAGGCTGGTGAAGTTGACCTCAGAAATGTGTGTGGCATTTCTTTGGATCCATGAAATGACACACACACACACACACACACACACACACACACACACACACACACACACACACACACACACACACACACACACACACACACACACACACTTTCCCCTATAATTTCTACACACTTAAGCATACATATATTCATGCATTTGTACAATCACACACACATTGCTTTCTCCATTCGCCCTTTAATGTTAACTCACCTATTCTTCTTCTTACTCCTGCTTCTTATGATTTACATGCTTGCTCCATATTAATTTGTGATTTTTATTTCATCATTGGTTTGTTTATATATTTATCTTTGAGGGAGTCCACACAAGAGGTTCACTTAAATAAAAGTCATTTATTAAACTTTCCTTAAACGTAAGAGACAAACCTCATCAAAGAGAGCTCAAGTGCTTATGCTTCACTCATTGTGCTTGTGAGGAAGGCAGATGGTAACTTAAGGTTGTGTGTGGATTATAGAAAGTTAAACTCCAAGACCAGGCATGATGCCTGGTATCTTCTGACGGCCTAATCACTTCCATTTGGAGGCCCCAGTTTGAAATTTGATAATTTTAGGGATTTATTTATTTATTTTTTGGGTCTGAAATCACACAACAGGGACAAATCCCTTCATATGTTAAGTTTACATCATCTAATTTGCTGTAATGGTCTTTTCACTTGTATTTACCTTCCATTCCTGTTTATAAATGAACTGAAATGAATTCAGATACTCTGGTTCTGCTGCTGCCTCATGCATATTAGAGAGCACTGCTTTATTTCAAAGGAATAAGGCTGTGTTAATTTCGTTGATGAACTATTTTCATCATAGTTTTTGTCAACGACCCTTTTTTTCATGACGAAAACAAGACAATCACTAAATAAAGACTACCTAAAAGGATAAAAACAATGACGAAATTAATTGACACTTTCATTAACAAATGAAAATGAGATGAAAAGTGCTTGGCGGGGATGACATCCAATCAGAACTTATTTAATTTTGCAAAAGGTAGGGACAAGTTAGGAAAACATCCAATCAGATCTATTTAATTTTGTGAGAGGGCGGGAAAAGTTAAGAAAACGTCCAATCAAATGCAGAGTTGCACAAATCTGATCTTAACCCGAGAAGGCCAAACTACCCTGTGTGTCCTTAGTTTTGATAGAATGTAAGCAGGGAGAAAGACACATTTTTTTCGCCTTTGATGTTGTGACAAACATTTAAGCATCAATAATATTCCATAACTTTTAATAAATGTTTAATTTTGTGTAAGTGTGTATAATGACTAATTAAAGGGAACTGAAGAAAAAGCATTTACATTTTACACCCTTTATATTTTAGTTGACTATATTCTTACGCTAATTAGTCAACTAAAACTAAAACTATTCAGATGAATAAATTATGACTAAAACTAAATTACATTTTCGTCAAAAGACTACGACTAAAACTAAATGAAAATTTGCTGTCAAAATTAACACAGGAAGAAGGGCTGTTTTGGGGAAATTTACTTTTTTGTGGGTGTTATTAGCATGATGCCAATATTTCATTTTAAAATATAACAGTTTTTCAAAGTTATGCCAAGGCTATGGATGCACCTTACAAAACTAAAGGGGAGACATACAAAACTACTGTATACATTTTTCATATTTATTTAAAAAAATCAGGATCAAATGAATTCTAAAATTATATGCAAATATGCAAACAGATTCAGTGCTGAAGAAATAAAACTTTTATTGAGTAATGCCTTCATAAACATACAAACAATATTCTTCTTAATTTAAAAAGATAAAATGACAAAAAAGTGGTAAAAACAAACAGGGAAAATGGCAGCACAATGAAAATAACATAACCATGAAATTAAGAGCACATTTGCACAACTTTTACTACACAAATAGAAAAAATTAAACCTCAGTCTTACAGATCAACCATTTCCAGAATCTAAAAAAAAAAAAAAAAATCTTTGAAATTCAGCAATGTCACTGGGTATATACTTCACTCATCTTGTGAAATAAATGGCAAAATATTTTTCATTACATAATAACTTTTTCAAAACTTTCAAAACTGATACAACATTGAAAAAACCCTTTGTAGCAACCCTGTATCACAGCAAAGTGTATAATAGTGCTGCCCATTCACTAGAGGAAATTGTGTATATATCACATTTTGCCCATCTTAGGTGTGAAACGCAGCGTTAGTTGCAGTACCAGCACGTAGGCACTTGGAAATCAGTGCATCCGGGGTCGGTCATTTTCTCCAGGTGCAGCTTTAGGCAAGAATCACGATCTGTAAACTGCTTTTGGAAAGTGCCTTTTTCATTGGTTCGTAGGGGGCAATTCTTGGAGCTTTGTGAGGTATGACGTAGGGGAAATCCCATGAATTAATCTTGTCTTGAAATTTTTCATGTACGACACTTCTTTGTTTACATCTACCAATCTTAAGTTTTTCTCTGTTTTCCACCCTTCCAAATTCATTGATCGAGGTCTCAGAATACACTGAAGGGTAGATAGGATGTTAGAATCCATTCTTCTGTAATATGTGATAAAATTTTATTCCAGCCTGAACATGCAAAGGAGTATTTTGAATGTTTGGGTCAACGATCCATCATGGCCGCCCATCAGTTTTGAAAAATCAGGCCCAAATTTCACAAATATAAATACTTTTAAATTGTAGGCTGTTAGAATAGATAAACATGTAACTGTTTTTCTATGTATTACAATGTGTTCATCATAAACATGCACATGACCATTAGATTGTAAGCACAAAACATACTCACACACACCCGGACCCTCCAGGTGAGGAAAGCAGGTAACGCCTGTTTCCTGACGTCACACACACATACACACACCCCCACACACTTACGTGACGCTAAAATAAAAGCACCGGCAGGAAGAAAGAAGTCAGACTCTCTTTCAGAGGCACGTGAGTGTTAGCTGACTGAGACTCTCCCTGCAGGTTAAAAAATCAACTACGGGTTTCTGTGTCTTTCTTTATTTAACGGTGGTCTGAACCTAACATTTTTTGGTCCCTGCAGAGCCGGGCGGGCAGTGAGGAGGTTTCCCAACGACTACGGAGCGAAGCCGGCAGACTGTCCGGACAGCCAGCTGCAATAGAGGCGCTGCACAAAAGACCTGGGGCATGACGTTTGTCGCCAGGCCCGGCTTCATAGGTTTCTCCGCGGTCGCTGGGAACGCTTTCCTCGAGACCCGATCCACCAAGTGAAGACGACAGAAACCAGGTAGGACAAAATGTGGACTACTGAGTCGGACCGGGTCCGATTGCCATTATAACTTTAAGGGAAAGTTGGCTTTTCAGGGAAAACTGTAGTCTACGTCCTCCGAACCGGGTTCGTGAGGTAACCGGCCGGAGCTTTTCAGGGAAAAGCACAAACAAATCGTACACTGCTGAGTCGGACCGGGTCCGATTGCCAGGATAACGTTCAGGGAAAGTTGGCTTTTCAGGGAAAACTGTAGTATACGTCCTCCGAACCGGGTTCGTGAGGTAACCGGCCGTTGTAACTTTCAGGGAAAGTTCGCTTTTCAGGGAAAAGCGCCCTCAGAACAGGGTTCACGAGGGGCACCGGCCGAAGTAACTTTCAGGGAAAGTTAGCTTTTCAGGGAAAAGCAAATAAAGTATAAAACAGTACCGTAGGTGTTCTCGCCGAAAGGAGAAAGTAAATTGGTAACTCCCACCCAACGGAGAAATTTTAATTTGGCCTTAATTTGGAATTTTGGTGTTCTCACCGTAAACAAAGATTTAAAATAGGCGCCATAAATACGCGTATGTGTGTGTGTGAAAGTGAGTGACTGAGAGCGTGAAAGCCGCCATTGAAGTGGAAGCAGCAGCATGAAGAAAATCTAACGGTTTTCAACTTCATGGTCTGTTGGAGTACACAGTGAAGGGCGGATTTGGGTTTAGGTCTCAATAAAGACACGTGGTCTGTACGAGACAAAGCAAAGGCTGATTGTACGTCGGGAACAATGGGTAAGTCCTCTCGAAATGCGAGGCCGCCGTATTAGAGGGCGATGTAAAATTTATGGAATGGGATAAACAAGGGTCAACTCAATATATAAATAAATGGAAGAAAAAATATGGGTTTAAGGGAAAGTTGGTAGTGACAGAATGTGAAAACTTAGTAACACAGCTGCAACAAAAAGCAGCATTTTGCAAAAAGGCGCAGTTGGAACTGCAGTGTGCAAAGTTGTGGCTGTTACAAGCTAAACGCAGACAGGAACAGCGGAAGGCAAAAGCCACAGCGTTAAAACCACCCACACACGTGCATGTAGCTGTAATAAAGGCAGATGAGGAAACTCACATTGTATGTAGATCCCAGCAAGACCGTAGTGGGCCTGACCCTGCGGCACCCGGAGCCGCGCCATGTTTAGAGGGGGGGAGGGGCTAACGGGGCAAAACAAGCTGCGCCATGTTTAGAGGGGGGAGGAGCTAACGGCGTAAAACAAGCCGAGCCATGTTTAGAGGGGGGAGGAGCTAACGGGGTAAAACAAGCCGCGCCATGTTTAGAGGGGGGAGGAGTTAGTGGGACAAAACAACATGAGACCCAAGCAAGGGAAGGCTTAACAGCTGTTTCTCCCGCAGCTTTTTCTCCCATTGCGAGCCGCACCAGAAATGGGGAACTTAAAACACTGGCGCACATAGATGTGCATGCCACACCTAAGCCAGCAGGTTATCCCGTTTTAACAGAGTACGGGCATGAAAGGGATTGTTTCAATTGTGGAGGGCCCCCACCTGCACTGGAACCAGTGGCACAAATCCTCCCCATGCTCCAAGTCGCGAACCCAAACACAGGGACAGCAAGCGCCGCTCAACCTCCCACTATTTTGGTTTACCGACCTTGGACTGAGACTGAAATGCAAGAGTCCGTTAAAGACTTAACCCCACACAAAATTGACATAGAACAATGGGCGACAGGAATCTTGTCTCTCTCATTTGATAAATTTCCATAACAATTTTGGTGATTGTTGGTAGGATCCAGTAAGTTCTTCCACAAAGAAGTGACGAGTCACTGGCCAGCTGAAGAAAAAAAAAAAAATGCTTCAGTCCTCCTGCATTTGCAAATTATGGAGGAACTCGAATTTTCACCCTTTGCTGGACAGCTGCCTGGATTCAAGGACCCTGCCTTAGAGGCACGGCTATAACACATATCGAGTGAGAAAGATTCCAAATAATTTAAAATGGGAAAAAGTTTGATTTAAAAGCTAAATCAAAAATTGCATCTGTCACTGTCAGAGACGAATAGACATTGGGAGTCTGCTTAATAGGGTAACACCCATCAGCGAATGGGTGGCTTTAACCTAAGGTGATTAGGCCTCCTTGAACGTGTCCTTTTTTCTGTTTTCTTACCTGTGAGAGACGTCTCACTGGGAAAAAATGGAGATGGGAACGCAGGAGTAGAAAATTAATAGTTAAAGAACTCTGCGTAGAGCGCGATCTTAGCAGAGTTTTGAGCGGCAGAACAGCTGATGCCCTAATTAATGGAGTGGCGGTTTTGTGGCCACCTCCATTTGTTGTTACTTGTGATACCTCATCTCTCTATGCCCTTTTTTCAGGCAAATTTATAAGCGCTGAAAATCTCTGATCCAGATCTGGACTCCTGCCCTCCGATCAGACATCGTCCGGACCAGAATGATCGTCGGTGCATCGAGATGACAGATGTTACAACTGCAGCCTGACGGGTCATTGGTGAACTGAATGTCCACAACTGGTTAATGGAACGTGGACTAACCAGACTGTGTCACACTGATCGGAGAGGAGGACTTCGGACAAGTCAGATGAGGGCAAGTTGCTTGATCAGCAGAGAAGGGAAGTGAGATGACACCCACACACACACACACACCACTCACTCATTACTGGCATCTAACACACACACAGCACTAGCACAAACACCTGAACCACAAACGAAGAAGCAAATGATGGCCTTTTTAGGCCTGTGTAATTATTGCAGAGCATGGATCCCTTTGCGTGTAAGCAGTATGTGCAGCAGCATTCGCTATGTAGGCCTCCAGAGAACTGGTGCTTTTCCACTCACTTACACTTGAGGTGCTGCTCTTACAGAGTAAAATGACATTCTTATCTCCAGCCAGACACCGGAGCTGCATAGCGCTCCTGTTATCGCAACCACACATAACTATAGAGTGCTGCATCACTCTAAACCCAGCCACTCTGCTACCAACGCCACATGACGGTGACCCTCATGACTGCAAAGTGCTGACGGAACAAAACAGCAAGCCCAGCTTAGACTTGCAAGATGAACCACTGGCGAAAGGCCACGTTAGGTTTGTGGACGGCTCAAGCGGGAAAAATGATAAAGCAAAACAGAAACGGGCTACGCTATAGTCACCAATACCACCATAATCAAAGCGGAGAAACTGCCCTCACACCTCTCTGCTCAAGCAGCCGAGTTAATCGCATTAACCGAAGCATGCAAGCATTATGCAGGTAAAGCAGTCACGATTTACACCGACAGCCAGTATGCCTTTTCTGCCGTACATTTGTTTGCAGCGCAGTGGGTGAGAAGGGGAATGCTGACCTCTACAGGAAAGCCAGTGAAACATGCTGAACTGTTAAAAAACCTATTAGCAGCCATAAAACTGCCATCAGCCCTGGCCATTTGTAAATGCGCGGCACACAAAACAGGCACAGACTTGATAGTATTGGGAAACAGCTACGCTGACAAAGCAGCAAAGCTGGCCGCAAGTGGTAAATATGGCACCTCAGCAATTACACGACAATTGCGGAACGCTTGTGACTCGAAGTGCTCCATGAGATGCAGCAGCAAGCAAAATTGAAGTGGAACAACTTCCTAGGTCACTATTCAAAACAGCAGCCATATTGATACATGCTTTAACACATGTATCAACAGGGGGGGATAGTGAGTAAGACCTATAAGTATTGCTTAGTCGTAAAACCTAGGGGTACAGCTAAAAAAATCACTGTTCTTATCATCCGCAAAGCGCAGGACTCGTTGAAAGAACGAATGGTACAGTAAAAAACAGACTAAGGAAATGTATGGCAGAAATGGGAAGGCCCTGGGTAGAATGCATAGACTTAGTAAAAACATACATGCATGTGACCTCCAACAACACAGGGATAACCCCCTATGAGGCATTGTTTGGCCGACCTTTTAGACTCCCGGTGTACACAGAAGAACAACAAGCAGAGGAAGAGACAAACTTGAGTGATTGAATGAGAAAGTTTGTCCCAAAGCAAAAATGTTGTTGATACAAATAAACTGCCGGAAGGCTCTTCTGCTTCTCCACAGGAACATCCGGTGGCAGTGGGAGACTGGGTCCTGGTCAGAGTGATTAAGAAGAAGTGCTGGAACCAACCCCTGTAGGACGGACCCTACAAAGTACCACTGACCACGCCAACTGCAGTCAAAATAGCAGAGAGATCCACGTGGATCCACCTCAGCCAGTGCAAAAGGATTGAGCCAACCAACGCTGAGTAGGGGATGGAAGTCCGGGTACAACGGGGGGGGTGAGCCCTAGGCCACCTTCGTCTCAAACCCGTGAAGAAAACAACTGAATCCCCCACTAAATAGGGATGGCTCGTTCACATGCAATGACCACGTGAACTGGATCTGCACCCTGGGCGCACTGATGACCATCGCGACTGCAACACAAGAGTTGAGCGCCTTTCGTGCAATGGTGATGCAGAACAGAGTGGTTTTGGACTTGCTGGCCGCCCCGCAAGGAGGAGTATACACCCTGCAGCAGTATATGGAACAGCAGACACCTGGAGGGAGTCAAGACTGGCTCTCTTGGCTGACTACTGGAGCTTGGTGGCAAGCCCTGCTGAAAGTCTTAGGGCCACCAGGGGTCAATCTGTTACTGTTTTGTTTATTTTTCAGTTGTATTGTTCCATGTTTAATGAAAATGATAACGAATGTTTTCCTTTCAGCTTTCTATCAGTGTACCCTTGTGCAGGGTGGGCAGGAGGGTGAAACAGAAGACCAAATATGAAACCCCCATTGAAAATGAGAGCCCAAGTGATGGGGGTGGATGTAAACTGGTTTTCCAACTAATGTTTAAAATTTGCAAATGTATGTAGGTGCTTCCCCGAGTGAGACTGACTAGCAGTGGCTGCCGTGAGCGGCGGGGCCGTTGAGGAATTTTCCTGTCTTGAAAGAATAGAAAGTGACTTTGGGTCAAAAGAAGGATAGACAGCCGCATGACAGGTTTTTCACCTCAACCTCATTCAGGATTGTATGTGCTATGTTCATGATAAACAGGGAGGAATTGTTAGAATAGATAAACATGTAACTTTTTTTCTATGTATCACAATGTGTTCATCATAAACATGCACATGACCATTAGATTGTAAGCACAAAACATACTCACACACACCCGGACCCTCCAGGTGAGGAAAGCAGGTAACGCCTGTTTCCTGACGTCACACACACATACACACACCCCCACACACTTACGTGACGCTAAAATAAAAGCACCGGCAGGAAGAAAGAAGTCAGACTCTCTTTCAGAGGCACGTGAGTGTTAGCTGACTGAGAATCTCCCTGCAGGTTAAAAAATCAACTACGGGTTTCTGTGTCTTTCTTTATTTAACGGTGGTCCGAACCTAACATAGGCCATGTGTAAATTAAGCCTGATATGTGTGAATCAATATATTTAGACATTAAAATTAACTGCTCTTATGTAAATTTAGGTATTCTGATTATCATGGATTTGCGGAGGTTGTTTTTGAGTGACACATTGTGTCACTCACAGTGATTAGTCGGAGTTCACAGGATCTTTTCAATTAGTGCTTGCTAGTGCTAATGGCTCTGCCCACTAGCTAAATGCGCTAAAGTCATGATAATACAGTTTGCCTACATTTTGTATACCTTCATCTACAGTATGCTGAACAACAATGTGAATAATTGGGTATGCTTAGTTAAAATTTCTGTGGTGCTGATCAGAATATTATGTTTGAGAAAACATTTAGTTCTACAACCCATGTTGTACAAAAACATTGGAACAGATAAAATTACAAAGATAAAAATATTAAAAAAGGTAGATTTACTTTACATCTTGAAAAAAGACAAATTTTTGTTTAAGTTGTCCACCTTACACAGGAGGCATGAAGAAGGCCGTAGGTTCATCAGATGTACAGCTCGGCTCCATTTTATAAGTGACAGCTGTCATCAGTCATGAAATGACCAACTTGGCTCTATCACACACCAACAGTATTTTTTTCACTGAGATACCTGAAGCTCAGACATGAGAGACCCCAGTAATTTCATCCCTTTCAGAATTTCATAGAGAGCATCTTTGCCTTTGTTTGTTGATGTCACAAACCTGAGAATCTCTCTCATTTGGTCTCGTGTTGTATTTAAACGTCTCACAGCATCATAGTTCTCATCTGAGATCAAATCCTTTTCCCGAAGCTTGTCCAGAATGATTCCTGTCTCGCTCACTCTGTTAATCAGAGCTGTTCGATAGTGATCCATGAAATGTCAACCTGAGTGGAAATAAAAACAATGAAAACAGTGAATACTAGATGCTGTACAGGTCTCTATTAAAATATATATTCATGTGAAAAAGAAAATATACCTTTATCAGTTCTTAGGATTTATGTATCAGGATATAATAATAATCTGGTCCTCACCAGGTTCCAAAATTATTTAAATAAAGTGTCATTATTTAACATAACTTGTGCCAAAAATACAGAAACGGTGTGGGGAAAAACTAAGCTCACTCTTACTGCTTTCATAGGATCTAAGAGGGTGCCAGGTGCTGCTAATTAAATTCTCTTGATTATTTGAGCATCAGTGAGTGTGAGCATCTCTACAGAAGCAGACGTTTTGACTGTGTGTGTTTGTTTGTTGATTTGTGGTTGTGTGTTAACACAATGCGACAATCTTCCCAAAAGTGGACATCCCGGCAAATTCAACCCAAGGTCAGACCACATAATGCTCAGAGAAACTGCAAAAAAACTCAAATGTATATCTATGCAAACACCTCGTACCAATGCTCAGTACATTGGTGGAGGGGTGATGATCTGGGCTTGTTCTGCAGCTATGGGACCTGAGCAGCTTGCAGTCAACCGTAATTCCTATAGAGTATTCTAGAGTCAAATGTCCAACTTGACTCAAACTGGGTCATCCATCAGGACAATGATCCCAAACAGCAGCAAATCTACAACAGAATAACTAAAAAAGGAAAGAATCACAGTGCTGCAATGGTCCAAAGTCCAGACCTCAACCTGATTGAAGAGAGCTGTGCAAATAGGAATACCTGCAAACATGAATGAACTGAAGCAATGCTGGAAAGACGAGTGTGCCAGAATTTCTCAACAATGATGTGAGAGACTGATAAAGTCACACAGAAAATGAGTACTTCGCGTTATTGCTGCTAATGGTGGTTCTACGTGCTACTGAATTATATACACGTCTGCATTTTGACTTAATTATTGTTAAATAATGACAAGATGTAATAAGCCATGTGTTACTCGTCTCTAGCAGGACATATCGAGGGAGGAAACACAACATTTAGTGATGTCAAATTATCAACCTCACTATGTTAAAACAAGTATTGTTATTACAATGTGAAAAAATTAAAGTTATACTTTATGAGGTAGGCATTTTCATTTGTTAAGCATAATGATTTTAATCATTTTCTTACCTCCAGTTCTTCTGTGAATGCTAAAACCAACAGGACCACTGATTGTAAATCCAAGGTAAAAAGACACTTGGCCTGATTTCCAGAGGCTCTCTTTTCGGTTGACATTTACCTCCACCTCTGTGCCTCCAAATGTTGCATACAGCCTGTAATTTTGCACCACCCCTTCAACTCTGAGAAGGCTGTCTTGGACTGTGGGATCTTTGAAAATATTCTCTTTCCTCCAGTTTGTGTTTGAGGCTTTTAATGCATCTTTAGTCCACAAGATCTCGAGGTTCCGCCTGTGAACAAATCTGCTCAGGCCTCTACCCGGTCCAATAAAAAACAGGGGTCGAAGGTACCTTGATTGAAAGAGTGTCTTATATTCTTGTTCACAGGAATATTGAATAATTTTAATTAAACGATGGAGGTCAGAGACCAATTTGTCTTCATCATCTGTAGGCCAACACATCAACAGTGCCAACATGTGAAACTCGGGTTGCATCTCAGGGTCCAGTGGCATTTTCTCTCTAAGTGCTCTTTGGTAGTCAGAACTGGAGGGAGTTTCTTTCATGTTTATCAGCATGATATTAGCCAGAATGTAGCTAGCTAAGGCATTTCTAGGAGACTCTTTGTGTTGACAGATTTCTTTCCACCATATGGCAATGTCCTTCATGTTTGATCTCGTGCATCTTTCAAGACCTAAAAGTACTCCAGCAGAAGTGACGGCCAGTTTTTGTTTAAGTTTGTGGAGGGTTTTTTGGAGCTGATCATTTGGTTCTGCATCTCCGACATACTTTTTGTAGCATTCGGCAGTCTTTCTGGAAATGTAGGATGGATTGTCTTTATTTGCAACAGCCTCTGAATAAGTTAAAAAAATGTCAAAAAATTCAAATTTTTTCTCCACCATGTCTCTGAGATTGTTAATTAGCTCATTAAACTTAAAGAGTTTTTGACCTCCAAGGGATTTTAGGACAGAGCCCAATGACACATTCTTTGTGAGAACTTTCTTCCAAATTTCATCATGACTGACAAGTTGGTCGTACAAAAGACTGCAAACCTCCAGATAACCAAACTGCCCACTGGTATTTAAACCACGCAACACTTTTGTCTTCCCACCTCCTTTCCTGCCTTTCATATGTTCATTTTCAGCAAGTTTTTCTTCTTCTTCAAACGCTTCAATGGCTTTTTGGGCCAGCTGCAAAATTTCTCTTGGTTTGTCAGAAACCTTTTTGTTCTTTAGGTGGTTCTTATAGACTTGGCCTAGTGTGTCGGCAACATATGAATTCCGGGGGTCTCTCTGCTTTGCTTCCTTTGCCCAAATTTCTGCCTCGTTGTAGTCTTCTAGTTCAATATAATAAAAACGAGCAAGAGCTTGTGGAAAAAATGGGTTTTGATCAAATGTTTTTGAGGCCACCTTCAAAACTGACACACTCTGGATTTTGCCCTCCTTTTTATCATTGCCGTTTCTCTCCATCTTTGTGATATCTAGAATCAATCTGGAAAACTTTTCTTTCTTCTCTTTGTCGTTGCCATTGATTGGATCCTCTTCTCTTTTCATTTCTCTTTTGGTTAGCATGTCTTTGACAAAACCAAGCAAACATGGAGGAACCGAATCTCTGCAAAAATTATTCAAGAGGTTTCTTGCTGTGTCACTTCTGGTCACACCAGCATCGGCCAACAGTTCAGTACAACACTGTGCTATCATAGTGTGAGCTACGGAAACTTTTTTTTCAGCCCTTTCATCTTGTTGGAAGGTAATGATGAGATGACTGAAAGGCTGCGTTAGGTCCTCCAGCGGAAGGCCTTCATAGTCGTCATGTCTGAGGAAGTCCAGGCACTGAGACTCCAAGAGATATGAACCTGGTACATAAGCATTCAGCAGGGAAAGGATGGCAACAAGCTGCATCTTCAGTGGTTTCTTTGCTCTTTTGATATCTTTTAATACAGCACATGCCTCCCTGATGTATTCCTGAGAGAAATTAGACTGCAGAATATTAAAACCATGAAACTGTTCACATCGATCACCAAATCTTTTGCTAAGCTCTTCTTTTTTCTTGTCAAAGAGTGCCTTCTCTTTGCCTGAGAGTGTTTTTTTGAGAATAATAGATTTTCTCGCATTCTTCTGCAATGATTGTTTTTCTTTGTAAGCATGTTCCTTTTGGTGGATAACATCATCACTGGTTCTCACGCAGTTGAGTAAAATGACCACAGGCATATCAATTTCCAGATTCTGTTCAGCAATCTCCTCCATAATGCTGTCCTGGAGTGTGTCCAAAATGAACTCATCATTCAGTAACAACAGCACAGTATTCTGGTGGCCTTGACTACCTGCTGTAAAAAGGTTGACCACATCTTGTGCAACTTTTGTTACATCTGAGCTTGAGCCTTTCAAAACAGCACACCTGAAAGTTCTCCTCAAGTCCCACAACACCTGCATAGCCAACGTGGTTCCCCCACATCCTTGTTGATGGAACAGTTTAACAGTTGATGTCCCAGGGCCTTTTCTTCTCCTGTGGTGAATTCGTTCTTTAAGGGTTTCATATTCATCTCGTTTGATAAAAGCAGATCCAGTGCCACCTAACTCTGCCTGTTCACTGATGTAGAAGTTTAGCCAGTTGGGTGGGGCACCTCTGTAAAAGTTTTCCTCCACTTGCTCGCTGAGTTTTGGATCAAAAATCTCTCCTTCAAACTGATTGGCATGGAGGACATCCAACATTGAGAGGGAATCAGGGATTTTGCTTCTTACGTATATTTCTCCACCTTCAGCAGTGGACAGGGCGAGTCTGTTTGCCATCTTCAGACTTTCACTTTGCTTCATCTTAATGAATGTTAAACAAAACAGAACAACACAAGTCATTTTTCTATCTTAGAATATTTGTAAATTAGGGTCTTAGATTCACTTCATGAAATGTAATGCATATAAATAGCCATTTTAATCTCTAGTCAGTGCAAGCCTAATTTTAACTACCGCTTAAATCTGCCTATTTAACTTTCTCCATGCAAAGAACCAGACACTAACTTCAGTAAATAAAATAAAATAAAATGAATTTGCAGATCTTAACAGATTTTTCTTACCGTCTTCCAAATGGCCCACACATCTCTAAAGCCATGCTCTCATGCTGTGTATTCATATCTGGTGACTGTGTGCTATAACCCGGAAGGTAGAGGCCACACCCAAGGCAGGCAGGTATGATCACGCAAGGACATGTACAGATCTAGATTACATTTTCTTCCTGAGTGGAAAAAGAAAAAAAAAAAAAGCAGGGGTTACACTTAAGTTATTCAGTCAGTAAGTCAGACGTTGGATGTAAAATGTTGCACAATCAGAAGCTAAAGAGAGGAAAGTCGCAGGTGGGGTCAGGTAATTTGAATGTGAAATTCTTACCATAACAGGAAATACAAAGACTTTATTGTGAACTCTTTCATGATGAAAGCTAATAATTCATTCACTACTTCACTCATGTGGTTGAATTAACCTGTTAGTCAGGTTCAGAATTTGAATAAGTCCATGTTACTGACACAGGGGTCGGGTTACAAACAGAGGTCTGTGGTTGCTGTGCATCTCTCAGTTTGCAGCTAAACAGTGTTTTAGTATTTGGAATTATTTAAACAAATAAAAGGATCTGACTAAAACTGCAGGATGAAAGAAATTAAGATTCAGTGAATGGCACATGGATGGATGGACATCAAAAAAGAACATTTAAGCTCGTCTCCCATATCTTCCTCCAAGCCTGGCGTGTTTGGGGAGGGGCTGCATTGACCTGACATGTAGTTAGATTGCTTGATGGGTGCACGTTACGTGTACGTTTCAGCGATTTCTGGTCACATAGGTAGAACCGACACAGGACTCTAATTGATAGAGTGATAATTCTTTTTGTATATAAACCAGAAGAGCTACACTTACATATCATGCGTTCAACGTGTCCCAGAGTGCCGTTTCCTTCCACTAATTGGTTTGCAGAAATCAAGTAAAAAGCGTACACAACAAAAACATAATCCCTGTGTTTTATCAATCTGATCAGCTGCTAACAGCACTTCCTACGTTCCTACGCAGGGTAATTTTTGATCTTAAGTTCGAAACTGATTGAAAAATGGAAGGGTACAGCAAAATGCTATCGGGGCACGCTCCAACTTGCTCACTTGACCTCCAGGTCAAGACCCTGGGTCCTGTTGGGTTCTCAGGCTATTAAGCCCCCTGATGTTCCTTCCTGAGTGAGCAGAGTGCAGCGACCTGCTCACCAGGAACTGTGATTCTGCTCGCTGACATAGAATATTTAAGCTCTGGGCAGAACCTTTATCCCCTTTATCCCCCAAAGTGGAGCAGAGAGAGCAGCTCTCCTCCTCCCAGAGATGGGGCTGAAGGTACCCCTTTCTAGCTCCCACCCAAGTATCACAGGCCTTTTAGAGAGTTAATTCCTCTCTTATTAATAGAAAAATATAACAAGCTTACAATGAAAACGCACTTACTATGAAGAAGACTTGACAACCACCAGTACAGTATTCCAAAAAGGGAAAAAAGAATAAATCCAAAGGATCTCCTGTTCAAACTAATACACTCCTCTCTGGCTGACTACTTACACACACTTACACCCATGTTTAACCAACTCCTCTCATCTTTAGCATCAACTGTCTTTATAGTGAGGTGTCCTCCTCCTTTTGCGTCAGCACATACGTAAAAAGATTACATGGGATATATGTATATAAAAAATGTAATTTAATTTTTTCTTCTTCACATATTACATATAGATCAAATACTGATTACAATGATAAAAAAATAAGAGAAAAATAAGAACAATAAAAACAAAAGAATAAAGCAATACATCAGCACAGTATGAGTTTCTTTTTTCTTTTTCTTCTTCCTGCTCAGCAGCTCTCTGCATCTTGCTACCTCTGACTTCCTGTGCACTTCCTGTGCACTTTGTGGTTAAGACACACACAGACACACAGAGCGCTGCAGCATGTATGTCTCCCGTATTCTGCTTCTGAATAACTCTAAAACAATGGGTTATGTACATGGATACTTCATAATAAAAAAAACCAGATACAAATATATCAAAACTTTTTTTTTTCTAAAATATGATGATTACTATTACAAATAAAACAAACTTAAAAAAGATCAAAAAAAGGATTACTTAAGGCTGAGATTATATTAAAAGTGATTAAAGAGAAACAACACGTCTATACTCTATTACTACTCCTGAATTATTTCTTTATTTGCTTTGCAAAATGTGGATGTCTGTTATTATGCTTTTATGTATTTGTTTTTTGACACACAGAACCTCCAACACTACTAATAAGCAATGTTCCAGCACCTGCTTGATGGAGACATCTGCCTTTCAAGGTTAGGGCCCACTCTGCTGAACAGCAAACAGGTGAGTGCATTAATGAGGAGCAGGTGTGTAAAGTGGAGAGTTTATACAAATTAACAATTTTGTAGGCTAACCCTATGTGTGTTTATCAGGTTACCATAATCAGATTTTTACTACAGGATTATCATGGTCAATATAATTAATTTTATAATTCTTACAGCGTAGAATGTTTTGTTGTTGTTGTTTGACAGATGAATTGGACTCAAAATACGAACGAAGGGAAGTGGAGAAAGTGTCATGTACTGCTGTGTGGCTGGCAGGATGAGGACCCCAGAGCAGGACACCAAAGGCAGAAGCTTTGCTCTGACTTTGCTTTATTTCCAACAGGAAAACAGGATGAGCTGGGTGGGAGCCAGCAGCACAAACGTAACTCAAACCAAAATGTGACTTGACTTGACATAACGTGCGTAAGTATAGATGACAACCTGACAAAGAACTAACAAGAACACAGACAATATATACACAGAGAGATAATGAGGGAATGGCAACAGCTGGAATCACAGCTGACGATCACAATGACGGGGAAGCAAAACTAAACACATTGCACAAGAAACCAGACACTACCAAAATAAGACAGGAAGTGGACACAAGGACCAAGACTAAGACACAAGAACAAACATTAAACAAAAAACACTGGGCACAGCCCAGAACCATGACAGAAAGAGAGTCTGTGTCCGTAACTCTAAAAAAGCTTAACAAAAAGATTTACACCAGGATTTAAGATGTGTGCTATTAACATGATAGCAATATTTAATTAAAAAAATTTTCATTTTAAAAAAATACTCTGAAGCTCCAGGATATTTTGGACCTTAACCACAGAGAATCTGCCTACATGGAGACAACAGAACAACACAACATGGTGCATTCCAACTGATGTCATCAAAAGGAGACAAATGTTTGAAAAGATTATAACTTTCTCCCCTCATTGGCTGAACTTTTAATAAATAAACTGTGTTCAATAAAGAACTTTTTTTTTAACTTAAAAGTTACATTTATCGTCTGCCTGTCCATATTTTATACAAATGAAAACACAACACACACAATTTAGTCCACTCAGATCTTTATTAAGCTTTAATCAATGTGACAGTCATTAAAACTTCCTGCATGACATTTTCTTATGTAGCAGTTATATCTTTTTTTTTTTTTACAAAAAATGTGACCTAGGGTTTCCTGATATAAAGTTAGCCCACACTGGTACAACAGGCTGCAGGCTCTGTGGGTTAAATGTCGGCAGACCAAAGACAGAGGATGGTGAAGTTGTTTTCCATGGTACTAAATTCTCTCACAAGCATTTTCCAGAAATGTCGAGAGCTTTTTAGGGTAATTTACATAATCCGAGGTGGAAATCCACAAGAGTCAAAGAAGGTGGTGATCCCATCTTCTTCAAGAGTTAAAGGGAGCCAGTGCTTTCCTGGTTGATGTCTAGGATATACCTGGAAAGGACATCTAAATGACCTCTGCAGTGAAGCTAATTCATCTGAGGACCAAATGCCACAAAATTTATCTCCTAATAAGTGCATAAGTCTCTCCAACTAGTGATTGCTCATTAAAAAAAAAAAAAAACTTTTCAGTAATAATCCATCAGTATGTTATGTTTTAAATTTATACATGAAAGAAAATTTCATTTATTTCATGCAATTAAACATCTATTTTTTTTTTTAACGTTTCTTTCAAAGGCATTTAAAGTTTCATTTCATTCTAATACTGAAACCTAAAACTGCATTTGTTCTCAGTTCTGACTGTCTCTGTAAACCTGTCTGTCAGGTTTACCTGAGATAAATTAAATCTCTTTTATCAGGGTTTATGCAGGTCCTTACATGACATATTCATCCTGACACTGGGGTGTTGTGGAAACACTTGTAGTGGACTTAAGGTTGCTGTGCAGTCCTCAGTTTTCAGATGAATAATTCTGGAGCAAGTTTTTTGCATCATTCAGTTAACAAAGAAAAAAGCAAACCACACCAATATTTCATTTTAAAATATTTTTTTACGGTATGCCACCTCACAAAACTAAAGACAAGACATGCAAAACTATTATCCTAATCAGATTAATTGTTTCAGAGATACTAAATAACCTGTAAACACATTTAAAATTAGCACCAGATAAATGTCAAATATTATTATGAGACGAGAGCAATGCATTTTAACTCTTCAAATCTACTTATATAATCAGAAGCAAATCTGTGCAAATGTCCAAATTCAGTACTGAGGAAACAAAAATATTGAGTAAATTCAGATAAAAAAGCAATAATCTTCTTGTCACGGCAAGATAAAAAAACAAAACAAAAAACACTGGTAGCACATGGAAAATGGCAACGACAGAAACACCTTTCATATTTAAACTTCGATAAATCCAAGTTTATAGTATATCCTATTGTAATTTTTTAATTTCACAAATAGAGCAACAAATGGAGCATAAACATGACACAAACTTCATACAAATCTATAATTTTCAAAATCTTAATAAAAAGAAACCCTTAAACTTTAGAACACAATCAACATTATGAGTATGCCAGCAGTTTCATTAGGTACGCTTCACTCATGTTATGTAATAAATTTCAAGTATTTCTATGACATTCTCAAAACTTAAAGTTAAGATACTGATAAAAGAACAATAAAAAACTTTGAGATGACAGAAGCTTTTTCGCCTTTAGTAGACATCAACACTACCATAAATGTCACAAACCCATAAACAAAATATTAAACAGATACAGTTCAAAAAACAAAATTTTAAGGGCTAAATTTTCCCTAAGTTAAGAAAAACTGTTTGATCTGAGGTGTTAGAAGAGATAAATTCATACACAACTAGAAGTGCTCCAGCACATGAAAAAGTTCAGTCCTCCAGTTTCTTCTATGTCGTGCTTCTGTGCATCAATCTTTCTCTAAAACTAAAATGACCTTAACACATACTTTAGTTTCTTGTGCATGGGGTTTCAAACCTGCAGCACATTTTCCCCCTTTACTATAAACGCATAAATACTCAAAAATAAGATGCCTCAGATTGTCTTCCTTGTGGGTGTTTTGATCAGGGTTCAATGTCCCTCATTGTCTTTGGTCTCTTTCACAGTGTTGGTCAGAGCTGTCCCGTTACACTTGCCTGAGGTAACCAGTAAACACAAAATAAATTAAAAAACACAATCACAGATGTTAGAGGTTGAAAAACAGTATTATACAATAGTATGCTATGGTGTATATCTAAAAAGTCTAATAAGTATTCATGACTTATTGGCACTTCTTGCTCTTACTGTTTTGTCAGTAGTTTGAAATAAGATTAGCCATTGGAATCTCATTATTGAATAGATATTGCAGTCTAACTGTAACTGAAATGTGGGAAGGGCTTAAAAAAAGCTGAGAAATTAGTGTGATTTTGGTTATATGCTTAAAAATCAATGGGTCTCAAATCACTGGACAACAGACACCAATGAAGATTTGTTGGCTGCCTTGCAAATGACCGCAGTAAGGAGGATGTAGGGATGATGACTGGGAATTATCATGTTATGAACATGGTCACAGCAATTCGTGGATTATTTTTATTTTACTGCAGTTTTACTGTCATAGTATCTTACCTGTGTCAGCAGTTTTGTTCTGGATACCAAAGGCCACAGGACCTCTGATAGTGAATCCAAGGTGAAAGGTAACACTTCGTGTTTTCCAAAGGCTGTTTCGCTGATTGGCGTCAATCTCAATCTCTTTGCCACCAACAGTTGTGTACACTCTGTGGTTTCTTACTTCCCCATCAATTCTGAGAAGGAGTGCTTGGACCTCAGAATTTTTGAAGATTTGTTCTTCCTTCCAGTCATATCTCCAGTCTGGTTTCCCATGTTTCTCAATGAATTTTCTGCCAACAATTCTGCTCCACTCTTTACCTTTTCCAATGAAAATCAGAGGGACAAGGTACCTTGATCGAAAGTAGCTCTGACATTTATCTTTATAAGAGGAGTGAAGTTGCTGAGTTAATTGGATGAGATCAGCACATTTGTGTTCATTGTCAGACCAGTGCAAGAGAAGGGCTAACAAGTGCAGCTCAGGTGGGTCTTCGTGGAGGGGCATTTTCTGTCTAAGTGGTGCAAGGATGGAGTTTACCAGAGCTGCTTCTGAATCTGTGCTTGGACTTAATATGTAGTTCAACTCTGATTGAGTGTGTTTTTCAACAAGAAATGATAGCACTTCCACAGACCTGTCAGCTGCATTTACTTGAGTTGAGTCTCCAACATACTTCCTGTAGCAGTCTGAGATGTCTTTAGATATATATTCAGGATCATCTTTCTCCATCTTAGGCTTTGAATAATTGAGATATTTTTTAAAAAATGTGTATTTTCTTTCAACTCCATCTCTGAGGCTTCTTATTAGATTATTGAATCTGAAGAGATTGCTGTCTTCAAGTGATTCCAGGACAGAGCCCATTGATACTTCCTTTGTGAGAACTCCTTTCCAGGTTTTGTTTTGATTGAAAAGCTTGTCATACAGAATATTGCAGACCTGCAGGTAACCAAAAAGCCCTCTTGAGTTATAAAAAGATGAGACTCTTGCATTGCCATGTTCTTTCATGTCTGGGCCCTTTTCATCATCAGCAAGTTTTTCTTCATCTTCAAACGCTTCAATGGCTTTTTTGGCCAACTGCAAAATTTCTCTTGGTTTGGCAGGAACCTTTTTGTTCTTTAGGTGGTTCTTATAGACTTGGCCTAGTGTGTCAGCAACAAATGAATTCCGGGGGTCTCTCTGCTTTGCTTCCTTTGCCCAAATTTCTGCCTCTTTGTAGTCTTTTAGCTCTATATAATAAAAACGAGCAAGAGTTTGTGGAAAAAATGGGTTTCGATCAAATGTTTTTGAGGCCTCATTCAGAACTGACACACTCTGGATTTTGCCTTCCTTCCCATGATTGCCATTTCTCTCCATCTTTGTAATATCTAGAATCAGTTTGGAAAAGTTTTCTTTCTCCTCTTTAATGTCAGTGCCATGAATTGGGTCCTCTTCTCTTTTAATTTCTCTTTTGGTTAGCATGTCTTTGACAAATCCACGCAAAAATAGAGAAAATGAATCTCTGCAAAAATTATTCAAGAGGTTTATTGCTGTGTCACTTCTGGTCACACCAGCATTGGCCAACAATTCAGTACAACACTGTGCTATCATAGTGTGAGCCATGCGGACTTTCTTTTCAGATCTTACATCTTGTTTGAAGGTAATGATGAGATGACTGAAAGGCTGCATTATGTCCTCCAGTGGAAGGCCTTCATAGTCTTCATGACTGAGGAAGTCCAGGCACTGAGACTCCAAGAGATATGAACCTGGTACATAAGCACTCAGCAGGGAAAGGATGGCAACAAGCTGCGTTTTCAGTGGTTTCTTTGTTCTTTGTACTTTACTGAATACTGAGCATGCCTTCCTGATGTAGTCTTGAGAGAAATTACTTTGTATTATGTTAAATCCATGGAATTGTTCACATTCATCTTGGTACCTCCGTCTAAGCTCTTCCTTTTTTTTATCGAATTTGTCCTTTTCATTGTCTGAGAGTTTGTTCTTTAGGACAACATGACCACTCTGTCGATCTACATTGCTTCTCACACAGCTGAGAAAAATGACTACAGGCTTACGGATAACTAGCTTCTGCTCAGCAACTGTCATCATAATGCTCTGTTGGAGATGTTCCAGGATTTTATTATCATTCACTAACAACAGCACAGTGTTCTGGTCATTTCGACTGCCTGCTTTGAAAATTTCAACCACCTCATTTGCAACGTTTGCGATGTCTGAGGCTGAGTCGGTTAAAACAGCACACCTGAGTTTTTTCCGCAAATCCCACAACACCTGCATGGACATTGTAGTTCCCCCACATCCTGGCTGGTGGAAGAGTTCTACAGTTGATATTCCACAATATTTTCTTTTTTGCTCAATTTGTTCCACAAGTTTTACATATCCATCTCGTTTGATAAAAGCAGATCCAGTGCCATTTGGCACTGCCTGTTCACTGATGTAGAAGTTTAACCACTCAGGTGGGGCCCCCCTGTAAAAATTCTTTTCAACCTTTTCTGCGTGTTCTTGGAATCCTGGATCAGATTTTTCTCCATCAAATTGATTTGCATAAAGAACATCCAACAGTGAGAATTCATTCCCCAGACATACTTCCCCACCTTTAGCAGTGGACAGGCTTGAGGCGTTTGTCATCTTCAGCTTTAAGTGTCCTGCCCTGTGATGAATGTTAGAAAATCAAAGTCATTTAGTCTGGATTGTTTTTCGAGGCTGAAAGTACAGTCCAGGCAGTAGCAAACACATCTGAAATAAGTCTTTGCAGATTAGGATTTCTCAGTGACTCTATGAATCATTTACAGTAGATAACAGTAGCTAATTATACCTGCTGCATTAGGCTTGTGCCATACTGAGTTTCCTGTAAAGCTGTGATTGTTGGTTTTCGTTAAAATGTGACATGTAACAAGTGTTTTGGAAAATTAAGTAGCTGTAGAGATACACACCTGTACATGAAGCCCATAATTCTGACCCCTAAATTTGCCTTCATCTGCTAAATATTAACTTAACACTTTAGTAGGTCTACCTGTTCAACTGCTTGTTAATGTTAAGAACTAATCAGCTAATAATCAGCTAATAATGTAGGAATATCAAGGTTACATTGTTGTTGGTGCCAGACTAGCTCATCTGGCACCAACAACCATCTCCAGGATTTACAGAGAATGGTCCAAAAAAGAGAAAATGCCTTGTTGGTGTCAGAGGAGAATAGCCAAACTCCTTCAAGCTTCAACCTTTTGACGGCAAATATTTGCAAAAAATATTTTATGAACAAACAGACCTGTTGCAATCAGTCTGTCTGCAGTGATAAACAACTCTGCTCCATAATCTTTTTCCTCCAACTTAGGATGCAATGTAATGAAGCACAGAAAATTTACTGCACATTGAAGCATGTCTTATTTTGCACAATGCATATGATAGTTTCTGCTAGGAATGAGAATGGGGGACAAACATGTAATTGGCAGAGCTGGGTAGCTCAAAGCTGTGAGAACACTGCCAAAACGTCAGGTCTTTTCTGTACCTCTTTAATCAGTCCTCACTCTGAGTGTTAAGATCTAAGCTGCACCTATTCCTGCTCCACAATAACACCATGTTAATTGAGTCAGAGGAGAACTGAACGTGGAGCGTCGAAGGGAGGAGGAGAATCCCAAGGCAAGATGCAGACAGGATACATCTTGTTTTCCTTTTTATAGTTAGCAGAGCAGCTTCCAGTGTTTCAGGCTTTTAGTTTTGCCTAGAGCAAACTATAGATTGCCTGGACTATATGGAGCACTCTTAGTGTCAAGATACACATTTACAACATTACATTCAAAAAAAAACTTTAACATGTTTGCAGATCCATAAAGATTATTCTTACCTTGTATTCCAGTTGAAGCAAATGTATCTAAAGACTCTCACATGTTCTGCTTTTCTGTGACTGGTAAATATGTACTGTAACCTCAGAGGTAGCTGGTATATATAGTATACCGACACATGCCACACCCAGGTAGGTGTGTGGGTCCATACCAACCTGTAAAGCATCAGAGTGTGGATGCCAGAGTAAGCAGTATGCTATGATTAAAATATTTGGAGGAAATAACGTACGGCATATTTGCTTTTTTAAAAAAAAAAAAAAGGGACAGCATTGAATGAGGCTTATTTAAAATATTTAGATGAAAAATAAAGATGAAGCTAGTAATGAAAGATTAGGAGTATGCTTAAGAAAATTTTGAAATTTTGTATGTTTGGTGTTCATCCTAAAATATCTACAGTGTCTTTGGGTATTGTTTTCTTACTTTGTTGCGGCAGAATCATTTTACTGGAAAGGATGGGCATTAGTGCTACAGAGTGGGCTGAGTTCATTTAAACAGATTTTAAATGTAATTTTACTGACAAGAGGCCATGCAAATCCTTTACCATAAACTTTTGTAACACTAACTGCACTGTAAAAAAATAATTAAAAGTCTAAATCCTAAATGAATTTTAATTAGGGGTGGGACTCGATTAAAAAAATTAATCGAATTAATTAGGAGCTTTGTAATTTGTAATCGCATTTTAATCACATTTAAATATTTAACATGAGAAATATTAATTTAAGTTTGGTTGATGAATAAATCAATATACATAAGCTTAAACTTCAAAATGTTGTTTATTTTCCCACCAGTCTACTACACAGACCAACGAAGGGTGGAAGTGCTCCTGTGATAAGCAAACTACTGAAATTAAAGTTAAGCATCATAACTGGATAGTTTTATTCAACATTAATGTCTCACTTAATATAGCTGGAAATTAATCATTCGCTCAGCTGTATTCCTTGATGTTGAAATGTGTCGTGCTTGTTTTAACAGCTTATTTTGAATTAAAGACTTAAAATTAAACCACAAAAAGGAGAAAAAGTTTGTTCTCCGTTTAACCAGCTGCTTTTACACAGCTGTGCTTCGCACTCACAGCGACATGAGTTATGCAGAGGTGAGGGCAGGCGGCGCTGATATGAAGGCTAGCCGCTCACTTCCGGCCTTTGTGGTCTTCGTGTGCTGCGAAGGACCCGGGCTATGGAGGACGGGTCCTTCGAAGGATGCGGCCCCTGAATTTGGACACAGCTTACGTGCGCCAGGTCCTTCAAACGATGTGGCCTCTGAATTTTTGACATTGTGCGTTGATATAATCTGTATGCACGAGTTCCAGGCATACAGATTATATCATCGTGCCTTGATATAATCTGTATGGCTGGAACTCGTGCACTGAGAAACGTTCCACGGTGCAAAGTGCGATTAAAATGCGTTAAAATTTTTAATTCGTTATTTTCCCCGTAATTAATTAATCAAAATTAACACGTTAAAGTCCCACCCCTAATTTTAATAGAATGAAAGTTTCATTGGTTTTATGCTATGAAAACATCTTTCGCTTCTTTCAAAGGCATTTAAAGTTTCCTTTCATTCTAACACGGAAACCTTCTGTTGCATTTCTTTGGAAACAATTCTGTCTCTGGTAGTGCCACAGGGTTTTATATAAGTCCTCAAGTGTCTTGCTGATGTCTGAGGTCAGAGGAGAATACCCAGAGGCTTCAAGCAGACAGGAAGTTAACAGGAAATGAAATAAAGAATGGTTACAATTAAAGTCTGCAGAAGAACCTCTCTGAATGCACAAAACATCAACTCTTGGAGCAGATGGGCTACACAAACAGAAGAGCACACCGGGTACCACCCCTGTCAGCTAAGAACAGGAAACTGAGGCTACAATTTCCATGGCCACTGATTTACCAACACGTTGCAATCAGTCTGCAGTGATGAGCAACTTGTCTGCTACATATTTTTTTCTCCAAGTTAATGCAAAGTAATGAATTACAGACAATCTGCTGCATATATTCGGGTAAATTTAAAGCTGTGATGCATGTCATCTTATTTTACTCCCAACTGGATATCTCAGTGGAGTGAGCTCTGTCCTTTTTTTTACTTTACTCTTTACTCAGTCCTCACTCTAAAAATGTTAAGAGCCAAGCCCCACACATTCCAGCTCTGCAATAATATGGTTATTGAATCAGGGCAGAACTGAGCATCATGTGGAGCGTCAGAGGGATGGAGGAGGAGAACTCCTGCGCAAGATGCATACAAGGAATTTTTAGTGTGGTATTTAAATCCAGATAATGAATTCCATTTCTGTTTCTTACTTTCCTGCAGCAGTATCGTTTTACTGGAAAGGTTGGACATAAAGGGTTGGGTGAGGCCATGCCAATTCTTTACCATAAACCTTTGTAACACTCAATAACAAGTAAGAAATAATAGTCAATTACTCAATGAATTTTAACAACAGGAATTAAAACACTCTTAACAGTATCTGTGACAGTTTTAAAGTTTCCTTTTGTTCTCATACTGAAACCTACAGGTGCATGTCTCTGTAAACCTGTCTGTCAGGTTTTAGCAGAATTAAATTAAATCTCTGGTACTGACACAGGGTCTTATATACATGATGCATTCATCCTGACATTGGGGTGTTGTGACAACACTTGTAATGGACTTCAGGTTGCTATGCATTCTTTGTAAATAAAATGCCCTCCCAGTTAACTTTGAAAGAAACTTCCAGGCAACACAGTTTTGGTTAGCAAATATATTTTAATATATAATATTTATATTCATTTTAGCACAATGACAGAATGGCATAATTTCAGTTCAGTCTCATTTAAATCATGACAAAAAGCCACACCTTTATATTGGTTTGAAAACCTCAAGATATTTTGTTGCAGTCGTTGCAAAAGAAATCATAAATCCTCAAGTACTCCTTGCCCCGTGAGAGGAAAACCTTAGCAAAAGTGTCTAACAGCACTGAGCCCAACAGGCATCCAACAGGGTTACTGTGTGAGCGGAAATATTTAATGGTCGCAATGATGCTCTTTACTGCACTCTTAAGGTCAGTGTCACACTCTTCAAAATGCGACAGAACTAAATCACTTCTTTGTCTCAAGCTAAATTCGACCATGCGCACAATAACAGGCCTAACTCTAAGAGCAACAATATTTGACAAACATAATGAAGTTGACTATGAAACAACCACACCTGCCACTTGCTACACCATTTAAGAACTATGCACGTTACAAAAATAAGAGACTAGTAGAATATGAGACGAAACATCCCACTGACTGACTCAAAAGGCAGTAACACACACAGGCAACTCTCAGTGCCTAACAAACTCAATAACATATCAGTTTAAATGTTTACATTTTCTTCCAGGTTCCCACGCTAATGGATCCAAACTAGTTAACTGGAGGTTAATATTTTAAACTTAAAAATGTGGATCTATTGGGATCATTTGTCAAAAACAGAACATAATTAGAATTTTCAAGTGCTGCAAAAACTTCCTCTAATGTGCAAATCCTTTCGTGCCAACTCTGTTAGATGCCTATGGAAGCCAAACCAAAACCACAGGAATGCTTAGGAGTAAGTTATACATCAACTCATCGCAACACAGCACACCAGTCCATAAAAACGATAGGTTTAGCATTAAAAATACTTCAAAATCGCCTCTATTGTCTGCTACTGCAAAACACGCATGCTTAAAAATAAAGATTGTTCCCTACAAACGTCATGAGAAATTGCTCAATGTCAAATGTCCCAATTTCAAGTTCATTCACTCCAGCAACTGAATCAAGTTGGCACTTTCACCTACGATGGGAAAATGTTTGTGCATGAAATGTAAACTTTATTTGTCACAACAAAAAGCAAGAACACGTTTTTCTTGTGCAGCTCTAGAGAAATGCAAGCTCGTGATGTTAAAAAAAAAGACAAAATTTGAGCACAACAGGAAAGCCCAACTTAATTCAACTCAGTCTTTCTGTGAGAGTTCAAAGCAAAAACAACAAAAGGCAAAACATTGCTGCACAACTTCATCACATCACTCACTGGACATTCAGCATTCCTACATTAATAACAGCCTCATTATCATTAATGATGTCTCACCATTGTACAGCATTCTTGTGCAAGACCTGCCACATTCAAAGTGATCTGCTACAACTTAATGTAGACATTATGACAAGTTGCACAAACCCCCGAGATGCTTCCCCAAGTATGAACCTACATATATTGATCTGCCACACTTCTATGTATTTTTTACAGCTACAAACCCCCACACTACTCCTCCCTACTTACACTAACGACCCAACACTCATATCATTACCTTTTCACTCCATCATCCCATAAAAACACCTTTCAACCATTTGCTAACACTTGACTTTAAACATAAAAAAGGAAATAAAACTACGGAGCCTCACATGTTTATTTTCGAATAGATTAACAGCTCATCATTAGATATAACTATAAAACTACATTGTATAAAACATAAATGTAAGATAAATTATCACCTCATTGTGATATAATTTTATTCATACCGTCTTATAGAAATGTTTATTCAAAATTCCCTTTTGGCTAATCGTGTAGCTATAGGCTGCTACCCAGTGCTGTACCTAAATTTAGACCGTTAATTTCTGCAATTTCAAAAATAACGCAGGAGGAATTGTGATTATTTCCAAATTCTGGATGGCTTAAACACAGCACAGCACTCAGGTACTGCAATTATTTTATTTCAGATGTACTGTATTAACTTGGTCATTGGTAATAGATGCTAATACTGTTAGCAGGCTAAATAGGTAGCATGTGCAACCTTGTTAAAATAAAGGTTGGTTACTAGGTATAATTATTCCATATAAATCTGGTTGGATGAATCAGAATTACAAGAGCTAACCGGCTAACTGCAGTAACAGCTATTGAGCTTTCTGTCAAATATTTGATTATGTTTTTTTACAGAATTTACTGATGTGGCAGTGCATTTACAATTATTCATTTATGTACTTTATATCGAAGACTTTGAGGCTCCACAAAAAACTACAGTAGCTGCTGTTTGTTCTGAGGATGGCTGTCAATTTCCAATTTTTTGTTTGCTTTTTTGTGACTAGAACTTAAAAATATATATCCTGAACAATTTGGTTGGTCAAATGAACTATTAGACAGTTAGCTAGCTAATTACCTGAACTAACTAGCAATGTTAGCTAGACTCACAAATCTCAGGTCTACGTTTCTTGAATTTGTACCTACATCTAGCCCAACATTTTGAGTCTGTATCCTTTAAATTTCCTGTTCTTGGTACAATTTCCAAATGACAACATGTCTCACACGAACAAAATGGCAGAATACAATACTTGTGACCTTTGTCTTTTGTCATGATTTGGAAACTCTCTGAATAAAATTATTTTACAAGCAGTGACCACAACACATCTGATCAATTACAACACAATAAAACATAATGTTACATATCAGTAAATACAATTAAATGAATATCACATTTTTTATATATATATATATAAAAAAAACATCACCCAAAGCTGAAACAGCAAAACAAACGAAGAGAATAACATGAATTAGAAAAATGTTGATGATCTCTTTAACTAAGCACAATGTGCTCATCCCCTTGGTTTGTTTCCAGTTAGTAAAACAATATCAGGATATGTAAAAACAACAATATATAGGCATTGAATAAATTAATCAATTTAAAAGCAAACACAGTGCTATAGATTGAAAATACATATTTACAACCTATTAAAATGAAAGAGAAAAATAAGTCTTATTCTTGAGGGAAAATGTTACTTGAATGAATTTTAATTGACTGTTAGCATTTCATGTTGAATACCTTCTTCACCTAGCTCATCCATAGCGATGTATATAATTATAAATTTACCATAGATACACAAATATTTTAGTAGGCTAAAACTTTTGCAGCATTTAGTAAGTTGATATGTACTTGGTACATGGAAATCCAAATTTGACATCATTTGTGACTGATATGTTAAAATACTATGTGCCAGTGGCTACAAAGAAAAAAATCTAAGTTATACCAAACAGACTTTGCCTCTCATGAAGTCAGAGGGGCTGTGCCTTGTGGTGACAGTTATGGAAGCTGACTTTAAACTAGTAAAAGTAAATGTTAAAAACAAAACACAAAAACAAGGTAAAGGTGCAGTGTAGCCACGTTTTGATGCTGACTGTGAACAACCTTAATTAAAAGATTTAACTTGGGCTGTAATGAGGAGCGTCTCGAACACCAGGCAGTTGGATTTTTGTCAAACTACTACTTTCAAACTACTAACAAACTACCACATTGTTTAAGTATGAGTCCATTGCCAACTGAAAAAAAAGTCACTTAGTTACATACATCTAAATTCACAAGCTGCTGTTCAAAACACACTTCAAAAAAAAAAAAAAAAAAAAAAAATACAAGTTAAATTCAGCTGTCCTAATCCTCCTTTGCTCATAGTTTTGAACAACAGTGGAAACACATGCCAAGGTCTGCAAAGAAAAACCTGAACAGCAAACCTTTTGGCCTGTTTAAAAGAAGAAGAAAAAAAAATCTCTTCACAAGAATTAGTAAGTGGCGATCAAACATTCATGGCTAATAATCTCACCCATTTTAACACTGTGAAAGACCATTACCCACAGGTCATAGCAGTGAATACAACTGCCTCCTTTTGCCTGACAAAATGCTCATGGTTCAGGTCTGTGATAGATGTAGCGTTCCCACTTTGTGTTCAATAGGCTAAATTAGGAAGGCAGCCACCGCTTCACTTGGGGTCTGGCCTAGTCTGGACTCTGATGGGAGAATCCACCCAGAAATACTTTGACACTGTTATAAAAAATCTGCCTATTAAAAGGTTTACACAAAATACATCCTGTAGCTGAAATTGAATTACAGTCTACTATCTGATTCTTCAGTTTATTCTTGTGTGAATACTTATATTTAAAGTAATATAACTAATGAATTTAAATGAAAATATTTCTTTTTAACTTTAAAATTGGTTGATTTGGAAAAACTTGACAAAAAAAGTCACTGAATTTACATGTCACTATTTTAATTTACTATATCAGCATGCTAGCATTTCTTAATTTATGCTTAACACAATGTACAATTGAGGTTAATGCTTCTTAGAGCAGAGCCCCAACTGATAGAGGCTTTTTAAGACTGATACCAGTACAGATGGTTGATGATTGTAAAATATATTATTGCAGATTTGTTTTTTTCTTTCAGATGTACAGAACACAAACAGATTTCCCTAAAATTTATTATGTATAATTAATTATTTACTATTCGTGCCCTGTCCAACTCTGCTTGGATCAGTTAGATGTTGTGTTTGATTAGTTACAAATGGGGAAGTTACAGAGTGCCCTCTAGTGGACAAACTATGCAATGTCAACACTGATAACATTGTTGAAGGGTGTTTCTCCCGTCTCTTCTTTACTTTTTAAATTTTCATTTATCGGCTGTTATAAATGCCACCACCAATAAATTGTCAAATACCCAAGCAGCCGATATATCAGTTGGACTCCATTTCAGAACACTGCACACATAAAATGAAAACTAAGAGGAATCAGTCAATGAAGACTGATTACAATTGTAAACCAGTTGTCATGGCCATCCATATGAGAGTTATTGAGAAGCTGTAACACTTCAGTATTGCAACTGGTGGTGCAATGCATAAGACCTAAACATCAGATCAGTTCAAGGCGCAGCATATCTATAACAGTGTCCAAGTATTTAAAGGTGGAGTTTTCTAGTAATATAAAAAGCTTGATCTGGTCTTGATTAACTGGATGTTTTATGTATAAAAAATAAATTTCCAGTGTTGGTGGTTAACCTCAGCATACGATTGCATTCATTAAAGGACTTTTGACTAAGACTTGGCTTGCTAAAGAGCAGAATGTAAGTTTTACAGTATAATTGGTCTAACAAGGTATAATTCCCCAGTTTTAAACAATGAACATTGGAAAACAAACACATTTTTCTTTCCTAAAACTGCACACTTTCAGTTCCTCCTTAAAACTGCCACTCCATCCAGTACACAAGCCATGCAACGTCAATGGAGGAATATCAGGCTCTTTTAAAAACACCCTGACTAGTCACAATTAAAGAGCTTAGATCCTTAGATTAAGTGGTTTGTTGGGAGGTTATGTTACAGTGCAGTTTCCCTACAGAATGCATAGGATACAAATCAGTCCAACACTACAACAAACATCAAGAAATACAAAAAAGAAAAGAAAAGAAAAAAAAAAAAAACAGAAACAGATCACAAAAACATTGATCAAAATAAAAGTCTTGGTCATTGGCACTGGGGTCGGAGTGCAGAGCGGTGGCAAGGGAAGGGGCTGTAGCGGGGAGGTAGCAGGGCTGGAATAAATAACTAGTCATACACTGATAAGATTTATATGTGGTTGACTCATTTTTTGGATCCTACAGCTGTGAGGACAACAAAGACAGGTGCAGAAACAGACCACAAACATTCTGCACACACTGACACTGAAGTCCTTAGCAAATTTCAGAATAAAAGTAGCATCACTCTCTTAAAAAGTGAGAGCCATTTAGTGATTGACTTGACGTGTGTGCCCGACGGCTTACTCAGCCTCACACGCAAACCCTCACAGTTCTGGAAAATTTTGGGGGTAAACACAAAGTCTGCTAAGGCTTCATTGTGGGGAAAAGAGATACACAGTGTTCAAAAGAGCAGTTATTATAGTTTAAACAGTCTTGCTAGCTATTGTGTTTGGTGCATGGCAGGAATGGCATAGTCAGTTTAGGTTAGGTTATGAGCCGCTGTGTGCATTAGAGATCCTTGTCACAATTATGTACACTTTTTTAAAAATGTATGCGTTACTTTCACATGCCATGGTTTTTTTTTTTGTATTGTTTTTCTGATGTTGTCTACTTTTCTGCACCTTGACTTGCCCCTTTTTTTTTTCCCCCAAGAGGCCTCAGTTTATCTATCATTCAAAGAGAAATCACATACCAGTCAGTTATTTCCTGTGCAACAAATGAAATGGCAACACAATGGGTTAAAAGAAAAGAAAAGTTTTGTCTTTATATTTATCGCACAACAACATTTTTACACAGTAAATATGATATTCTATATATTTAGTCAAAATATACTTTAGAGTTTTCTAGAGTAGTCCAAATTTTGTTTTCCATCTCACTTCAACTCATGATACTGATTAGTTCAAATTAGGGTGAAAGTCTGCACGTACAATGGAAATTTGCTGCTAGAGTCAGAGGTCTCAATATATTATTTCTATTTTTTTGTAATATATTATTTGTATATTTACATCTCTAACCAGCTCATACAAAAGGCTTTCATGCTAACTGGTGACGAAAAGAAAACCTTCCATAGCATAGAACCAACTGCTATAGAGTTTATATCTAAATATTTTCTCTAAATAATTCTTGCTGTGATGATGAGCTAAAGGCAAATATTGGCTTTTCCTATGAAAATCAACTTCATATATCTTCCTGTAAAATTATTTTTATTTTTTTGCTCATGAAACATATTTAAAGCCCCGTCAACAAAGGAATTCACTGATGGTTATTCACTAGCAGATGTTCCAGGGTCTGCTTGTCTAGGTAAACCTCTGACGTGTCACGTGTCAGTCAGTGGTATCCTTCTGCATTCTCTGTGGTAGTCGTTTCAGTTGCTTGCCACAAAGTTGAGAAAGTTTAACTCGAGACCTGCCCACTTGTATCGCCCATCGTCACTTGAAGTCGCTGAATGTCATCGACTTTCCGTGGTCTTTAGTCGCTTCCTGTGTGGACGGGGCTTAAAGGGAATGCACATAGAACATTTAGCTGAGGAATAGCGATCGTCCTGGCATTACGTATTATTTGGAGTTTTGTTTTAAAAATGATGGACATACTGGTAAATTGATAACTGTCTGTTTTTAATAAATTTTGAGGGATTCAAATAAATAGTTATACATCTGTGGAAATATGATGTTTGTTATTCAGTTTTACTCAAAATATTTTAAGCTATACATGAATCCGGAAAAGTATCAGAAGTAAACTAGTCACATTACTGCAGTGGAGCTTCGCTAAAATAAGGTTGCCAGAAGTGGATTAAGAATAATAACAACTCAGACTTTGGTTTTCCTTAACCAACCTCACAGTAATTAGTTTGCAAAAGTCTATTTTGATACCTTGCTACCTTGAAGCAGCGCCAGCAGTTCTTAGCTAATGCTATTAGACTAAGACGCACTCTATGGGCACCATGGAAACACAGAATAAATTAACTCAAATCAGCTTATGGAAGTTATTATGAAAAATATAATGTTAGCTTCTCTACATAAAGGTCAACAGTGACAACCCACTTTTTTAAGGGCTCCAGTTCCAGAAGTGAATTTCCCATTCATTTACTCCACTGATGTTTCAGAAAAATCCTTATATAAATAATCACACCAGCCAGCTACAAGGTGAATCATGACCATAAACATATTTGATTTGGATTTAAAAAAAAAAAAAGGGTGAAGTTAAAAGAGGATGAAGAAACTACTCCAACCCATTACAAATCCCAGATTCCAGCAAGACTGCCTTCCAGTAATTTCAAATTTAATCACTTTCACTGTCATAGTATAATAATAGTTTGGAATATATCGTGCAGTTTGTGTTGTGTGTGTGTAGCAAAGTATAGCCTAGTTATCGATAAGGTAACTGCAGTCACTTCATGAAGATACAACTTCGACTTCTCGCATATTTTCAACGTGGGTTGAAAACATCTGCAAATAAAACAATATAAACCCCGGTATGTGCATGCTAGACTGTACGAAGCAGCAGCTGCTGAGACCAAAAAGGTGCACTATATTTACACAAACACACAAATTGGTTGCTGGATTTGTATATAGCTAGCAGTGGGTTAGCTTAGCTTAGCTTACCTTAAAGATTAGAAACAGGCTAGAGCAGCTCATCTGACTGTCAAAAGATAAATCCGCTAATCTGTTATGCCAGTGCTAACCTTCCTTTAAATAATTATGCAGCTACACACTATAACAAGCACCGCCACAGAAAGACAGATGTGTGATTTAGATTAGTTTCAACATGTAATTGCTTTAGCTGCAGTTTTGATTTTAAAATGATTTGTGATCATGTAGACTACTGTTTACATGTCTTAGATGGTATTTCAGTAGTTTTTACACAATTGGTTTTGACATTTTGGCTATTTTGCACATTCAAGGTGAATTAAAAAAAAAGGAGAAACATCTAAATAGTGCTAAATTATGTTAGTCCTAGTTACGTGTCATTGTACATATAATGCATACACATCTTTAGAAGTTTCCTATCCGCTTTTTATTGAATTTCTGAAAAAATAAATTAGCCATTTCATATTCTTTTTTAATCTGGGGTTGTAATTTCTGCTTCCTCAGGGATGGATGTAGTTCTTTGTTTTAAATTTAATAACCTTGACTGACATGCACACACAGACGGTTGCATAAACACAGTATCAAAGATCGCACTCATTCTGAACTGACCCACTCAGCGCCTGAATCGGGGGCAGACTTTGGCTCTCTCTTTCTCTCTTCACACACATACTCTGTTGGTCCGTCTCCAGATTTCTTCTTGTAATGTCTTTTCTGCAGCTCCCAGTCTCTCCTCAGCTTAGGAAGAGGCTGCATCACTATGATTGGATTGGTTGCTTTGTAGGTGGTGGCCTGCGTGGTTCTGGCATGTGGTAATGCAGGGAGGGGGTGGGGTGGGGTGGGGGGCTGGGGGGCAAGGTTGGGTGTGCGATGGGGTGAAGGAGGATGTGATGGAGTTGGTCAAAAATGGTTGGTTGGATAACTGGTGTGCCAGGAGTGAAGAAATCAAGGTGCAAAGATTAGGGCCGGACTTCATGACCTCACGCTTTTTTAGGGGGTGGGGCCAGCTTGATGATCTCATCTTCAGATGGCTGGCGGATGATGTCTTTTGTTTTTCCAGTGGAGGGGCGGGGTGTTGGAAAAACGGAGTTGAGAGAAAGAAAAAGTAATCATAAGAAACGTGGAAGACAAGATGGCACATCAGTCTTTTTTTCACATTAGGTAAATGTGTGTATAAATATCTGACTATGCTGCTATTATTATAGCTGTTCAGTCAAATATTGTTACTGGGTAACTTCTCCATGTGTTTCTCCACATTAACATATTGAGCTGCTGCAGCTTGAGGTGACTTTAATTCTTAAACAGTCTCTTAACACAGTACCAGGATAAACTATGATTTCTCATCAAAAATGCACCAACAAAGCAGTAATATTTGGCCTTTTTGGACACACTGTATGCAGCATGAAGTGAGATCGTGATTACTCATGTACTCATGGATAGAGATGCTGTGCCTTTAGGTACCAAAGTGCACCAACGGTTTTGTCGTTGCCTGTTTCTAAGGTGATTTAATCACAGTGATAAGTTTACATACATAAGTCAACCACAACTGACCACATGATCAAATGCTAGATTGGTTTTATGAATAGATCATCTTCATAAACCATTACAGTGCTTAATAAATTTATTAGTCCCTCTGTCATAAAAACAAGAAAACACAAATATTTCAGAAATCTGTCAAAAGCGTGTTTAAAACAACAACAACAAAAAAAAAAAATCACTGAATTCATGTTTTTATACCCAAATCTGAGACGACACTCTGGACGTCTCTGAGAAATCAGAAATTAATAAAGCATAACATTCAACTGCTAATTTTTCTGTTCAGGAATGCAAGTAAATAACTGTAATTTGGCATCTTAATTAAAAAGTAATAATGTGCTTTATTAATTTTCCTTTTTTTTTAAATATAAAACCATAAATTTGAAAAGTTATGGATAACAACAATAATTATATTTTATATAAACCCGTGGGTTAAATGTAAAAATAAAACTCAAGTATTGTTCAAGCTTTTATGGTGATGTTACTTTTTATTGGTTGGTGCGTCCAGCATCAGTCCAGTAATGTAAAACATGATCCTTTTTTAATCACTTAATGAGTACAGCACCACATTTCATATGTTTACTGAAAATCAGAATCACTTAAGGCAGTTATTTGATTTGGCCACTAGGAGGCAGAACATTACCAGCTTTGGTAGAACACTAAATCAAATCATTGCACTTTCTTTCAAATAAAATAAACGAAACCTTCCCCATTTTTTACCTTTGTATTTCTTGGCCGAGGGGATGCGTGTGAGCTTGGTGTCGATCTCATCATCCTCAGAAATCTTGAGCACTGTGGTACGATACTCGATCACCCTTGTCAGCAGGTCCGGTCGCCGAGAGATCTCAAAGATGTGTTCGATGTATGACAGGTTATCTGATTTGGAAAGCATCAATTTTTTTTTTTTTAACTTAAAATGCTGCAAGCCACATAAGAAAGGAAACAACCAGAAGTTGATCTAATTTATGTCTCTCACCCTGAGCCAACTTGTCATTCTTCTCCAGGTAGCTGAACCACTCTTTGGAGGAGGTGATGTTGTTGCTCTGGTCCTCGGGGATGTCCTCCTTGCAGGCAGATTTGAGCTGCTCCAAGTCCTCATTGGTGATATTTTCAGACAGATCACTGAGCAGAGAGCTGTACTCCGCCATGGTCTGATCAGAGGCAGTGAGAAGAGAAAGGAGAAACTGTTAGAACTGAAATTATGTTCAAACTTACAAGGATGTCAGCACGAAATAATTAAATCTACACAGAAGGAAGAAAGAACTTCTTAAATTATCTTAAGGTAATATTGCTGTGTGCAGCAGCCCACCTACTTCCCAGACTCCACAATGGAAAAAGAGCTAGGAAATCTTAGCTAATGACAATAGCACACCATCAGAGTGGGATGGAAAAGCACAAAGACACAGAGTCATCTCCTTTTTTAAGGTCATTTGTTGCCAGGGTTTGGATTTTAGCAGAGAGTTGGAAGAGGAGACTGACTGAAGAGAAAGAACAGGAAAAAACTGGTCAAAACACAGACTTTAACCATAACAAGAAGGTCCCAAAGGGAAGATCTTTAAACCCAGAGAAGGATTTTAATCAACAATCAGTCTATTTTTCCCCACCATGAGGCTATGGATTTATTTTGATATTCATTAAAGTTCATATACATTACACAGAAACCCAGCTTTGTCCAAAAACACTATTAAAAATACATCAGCGAGTATTATAAACGAAGATATCTCTCATTGCAATGCTAACAATGAACACTGGAACTGCAGTTTATTTTGGGTCAGTACCATCCTCCTGCTGCAGTGTGTAGTGTGTCAAATATGTATTACTCCACAGCAGAAAATAGTTCCCCAGAAACGTGTTACTCCTAATTGAGCAACAGATTTCTCTTATTTTCATTATTTTCATGAAATTAGTAAATAAGAAATACAGAATGACATCAGCGCGATCTATTAAAACTCCCCAAACGCATGCTCAAATGACACATTTCCTGCTTAAACCAGCTCAAATGCTTATGCAAACCTTTGTGACTGTCTCCCTCTAGTGGAATGACTGAAGAAGGCAATTTTTGACTAAAGTCAGAACTTTTTGCCTAAACTGTGTATTTGCTCATTCACTGGTCACTTCATTAGGCACACTTTGCTAGTACTGGGTTGGACCCGCTTTTTTCTTAAGAACTGCCTTAATTCTTTTTTGTGGAGCAGACTCAACAAAGAGCTGGAAACATTCCTCAGAGATTTTGGTCCATATTCACGTGATAGCGTCACACGGTTGCTGCTGATTTTGGCTGCACATCCATGATGCGAACCTCCCATTCCACCACATCGCTATGGGTCTATTGGATTGAGATCAGGTGACTGTGGAGGCCATTTGAGTACAGTGAACTACTTGTCATGTTTAAGAAACCAGTTTGAGATGATTTAAGCTATGTGTCCATCCCTTTATGACCACCACTCTATGGTCATAAAGGGATGGATGTGCTCTGCAACAATACTCAGGTAGGCTGTGGTGTTTAAACGATGCTTACTCAGTACTAAGGGGCCCAAAGTGTACCAAGGAAACATCCCCCACACCATTACACCCTGGTTTCACTGTGTTTACACCAAACTCTGATTCGACCATCTGAACATCACAGCAGAAATCAAGATTCAGACCAGGCAACATTTTTCCAATTTTCTCTTGTTCAGTTTTCCTGTTCTTGCGTCCGGTGTGGTCTTCTGCTGCTGTAGCCAATCTGCTTCAAGGTTTGGCATATAGCACACACAGAGATGCTCTTCTGCGTACTTTGGTTGTAACGAGTGGTTATTTGAGTTCCTGTTACCTTCCTATCAGCTTGAAGCAGTCTGGGCATGTTTCTCTGACATCACCCACAGACCTGGTGCTCACTGGATAGTTTTGTTTTTTCAGACCGTTCTCTGTAAAGCCAGTACTGGCACTGTAATGTAGCCTGAAAGCTATGGCTACATTTTAACTCTTGTCCCACCACACAAGATAAGAAGTTCCTGATCAGAAGTATGGCAGATGAAAATAGAGTAATATGTATTTCAAATCTCATAAATATGTATTGTTCGATATTTTATTAATATTAGTATGTTTATTTGCCTTATTTGTTTTAATAAAACAATTTATGGCCCATCTGCTGTACAATCACTAGCCACAAGAGGGTGACAGCCCACACTTTGGGAAGCCTGACAGACATTATTATGTAATCCACTTGAGCTAAAATGTAATATTCATTGTAGAAGGATAAAATGAAATTATATACACAGAGTCGAGCAAGTAATGTTGCACATCTCTAGTGAATAACACCTCGAATAAAAGGTGTGCTTTGTGATATTTTACTTCAGTACCAGTTTGAATAACTGATTTTTAAGCTTCACATTTCTGGCACACAATTTTTACTGCTTTTAACATCTGCTTCTTTTCAGCTTTTGACATGAAATGGAAACAGCAGCCAGAATATTCAGTGCAGAGGCATGCAGCGGTCAAAGAGCTCTCTGGCATTAAAGGCGCGAGTCCTGTCAAGATTGTAGGGTTATGCTTACAAAGATGGGGTATTTGGCTGTGTGTGTGCAGGAGTGTGTGTGTGGGCACTGGATTTGCTGTTCAGATCTAAGCAGCCAGTGAGGAAAAAAAAAAAAAGACCCCCCCAGTGAAACAGAGACAGAAAAGCAGACAGTGTCTCAGTGTTGCGCAGCCGTCTCCTCTGTTCAGCCTTGTTGGTTTAGAACAAGCAAAGAAGATGCAGCACGAGGAGAATGTGAGCTTTTATAGTGAGACTGTAGCTCATATCTTGGTTTTATCATATTTGGGTCAAGCTATTTATATGCACTTTCATAGATCGGACGAGTGCGTGGTGCTGATTTACATGATGTGAAGAGAGAGGAAGGAACAACAGAGAGATTTGTGCAGGTGCTGCATTAAATCAATTAAGCAGAACTGCTGATATTTCATTGTCCAAGAGTGTTTTACTATGTTTTTAGATTTAATTTTTTATTTTATTTAATGTGGTTTATTTTATTTTATTTACTTGTGGGTGGCACAGTCACGTGGTGGCTCTGGCTTCCTCCCACAGTCCAAAGACATGGAAAGGGTTAGGTTAGCTGTGATTGGCTGTAGGTGTGAATGTGAGCATAAATGGTTTTCTGTCTTTACGCGTTATTCCTCAGACAGTTTGTCAACCTGTCCAGGGTGCACCCCACCCTCCAGACCCTGAACTGGAAAATGGATGGATGTGACTTATTTAACATTGATCTGCTGATTCACATTTTGGCAATGTCTTCAAGTGTCTTGCTAAGTTACCGATCTTACACTAATTATATATATATATATATATATATATTTTATTACAATAAATACATATTTTTGTACTGATTAATCAACACACACACACACACACACACACACACACACACACACACACACACACACACACACACACACACACACACACACACACACACACACCTCCCTGGTTTGCTCTATGAAGTCTGGTGACAAAGATAGAGGGGCTGAGACAGAGTTGGCTGCCAGTGTTTATGTTTCCAACATTTTCCCACCAATCACACGGCTGCCTCTGGATTTCCAAAGTCCTGGAGAGATTTCCCCATCCCTAAGAGAGTTTACTGAGGCAGCAGATTAGCTTTGTTGGAATGATTAAGGTCACCAAAACAATGTGTTTGGGACCTAGAGGGGATCTGGTGTCTTGCTCAGGGACAATTCTGCACTTCAACTTTGAGGAGTTGGACAAGTTATAACAGGACCTACTTTCAATCCTGTATATGCAACATAAACATACAATTATACATTTGATTTGATGTCTTTCTGTCCCACCCCTCACCCCCACCCCATTCCTGGCATACATGCAGCTGGCAAGAGGCAGCTGCTCTGTGCAGTGCATCATGGGCACTGGCATGCCAGTCTGTCTGTCTCTGATCCCCTCAGTCTCATCACAGATAAACACGCCATACATAGAGCCCAGAAGAGCTCTACGATCAGTCGTGTGACCTATATAACAGTGCAGCTGTTACCTACAGCTGCCACCAGGGGGCCCTCACTCGCTGTGGAGCATTAGGAACTGTAGTGACAGCTTTGCTTGTTCATCTGGTTGTGCAGCAATATCATCTAAGCCTTATTTCGACCATCACTGATTGAGATACATTGTGCCTGAAAATGTGACGTATAACACCATGTACACCATTTTTTCTGATCAATCATTCATTCAAAAAGTAAAATTTGACATTTTAAGTACACTAAAATAATTTAAAAAAAATGCATTTAGAACTAGCAACTGGAGATCAGATAAATACACACCAACAAAAATGACACAGGATTCAAATCGGCATGCGATGTGTGGAATAATGCAGAGCAGATATGATGGGTAATGTAATTGTCCCAGAGGCTGATTTAAGGTCAGATTTGTTTGTCTGTTCTCTAATGGCTAATGGAGGTATTTGGTTTGGTTTTTCTGAACCCTGATCTCAGCCTCGGGGCGAGAGGACAATGATGACAGAGCATTTTTGATGTGCGTGCGTGCTCGCACAAGTGTGTATGAGCGAGAGTTACTGCGCGTGCGTGTGTGTGTTACTTCAGTCTTAAATGTCACATTCATCTCCTCTCTAACAAGAGCAACTTGCTCAATCAACACAAAGCTCTGCGTGGGAGAGAGCAAGAATATGCACCTTAACTCCTCTCAACACAATGAGTCTGAATACTGTGTGTGTGTGTGTGTGTGTGTGTGTCTGCAAGTTTGTGAATTGTATTTGTGTGCACGTGTACTCAAGTGAATGCATGCTTGTATGCTTCAACTCATGAGCTTGTGAATTGTGCCCATGACAGAGCGAAGCTGATTGAAAGAATGAATGGTGTGTGCATGTGTGTGTGTGTGTGTGTGTGTGTGTGTGTGCGTGCGCGTGTCCGTGAGCCTCCTCTCTCAACCCAGGTCGCCCTGCCTGCTCCCTGTTTTGCACCACAATGGACTGGCGCTGCTTTTGTGTACTTTTATAGGAGAACGGCAAAACAAAACAACAATGGATGGAGTGGCTACATTTAGTATTTCTATCCTACCATCCCCATTTACATTCCTCCAGCTCCCTGCGGCCTTTAACTTACTTCACTATGAATTAAAGAGTTCTCTACTGAGATTATGGAGCTTTGATTGTGCTTCAAACAAATAAATAAATGAATGAATGTCATTGTTTTATTGGTACGTTCCTTTTTCCTTTCCTAAATTTATTTTCTGTTTTTTTTTTTTAGCTCATGAAAAGTATCAAATACCAGTTTCACTTTTATTTACTTTTTTTGATGCTTTTTTAAAAGTTACTTGACACAACAATAGCCACAGAGCTAACCGTAAAGTGGGCATCCTAACGTTACTGCTAGCGCCTACAATCGCTGCAGTTCTGTATTTACGAAAATAGAGGCGATGCAGTTTAACAGATAATTCAACAGATTCAATCAAAAGCTGAGTGTATGTGGCCTATTTTCCACTTTAAATCACTGTAAATGTTACACAGGTAGGTCCAGAATACATGGGTATTAAAACCAATCCTTATGTTTAAAGTTATGCTACTTTGCCCAATTACTTTCGAGCCTCTGAAAATGAGTTGTTATGCATAAAAACGTCTGCAACTCCTAAACAGTTAATGCTAAATTTTTTTCTAAAAAACCCTCAAATCATAGCTCAAAGTCTGCACTTAAATTGCACCTTGGTTGTTAGACCTTAAACCCGCTCTGGCAGTGCCCAGAGATGAAAATGATGGACCTACCTGTAGCTCTGACTTTTGAAATGTGATTGTGACGTCAGCAAAACGAGGAGTTCGAGTAATTTTTTGGCAACATTTTTCACCACACATGAAGGGATTTATCTTGCAGTACTACTTCTGGCATACAATATTAATCATGTTGCCGCACTTTGCAATATGAGGAAGCTTCACAAATAGACACAAGGGATTAGTTTACGGGCATCCAAGATCCTCATTACATAATTATAAAATGCAAATTTTGGGACAAACAAACTTCATCCACAATGCAGATGCTCTCGATCACACATCTTTAAACTGTTGGGTAAATAAACCTCAGTGAGCACGACTGTTTGCTGGGTAGCAGCACTGAGGCTCGCTGTTGCCTGATGAATGAAATCACCTTTATGTTATTGATTATTGAAGTGAACGCCACTAAAGATCTGTTTTCTGCCACTGACGAGTTCCTAATTTCTCTATAAAACAGAAAAAAAAAAGAGTTTTGTTTTTTAAAATTTATCTTCATGCAGTATTGTAGCCAGGCTCCAGTCTGTTAAATCCTCTCTAACTGCCCCCCCCCTTGCCTTGGTCTCTCTGGGACGAGCCTGACACTGCTTCCATACATAGAGACCCACTGTGCTTCACATTCTCATGAACACAAACATGCTTTTGTCTGCTCGTTCCCCTGTCTCTGCTGCCTCGCTCTCTCTCTCTCTCTCCCCCCAAGTGTTTGCCAGAGAAAGCGAGAGCAAGAAGAAGAAGAGCTGTCAGTGAAATTATAATTACAAAGTCAAACAGCGATGTCAGCTTATTCGCTGGATAAACTGTTGCTGTGGATTCAGCTGTTAAAGAAGCCTGTAGGCGATCTAGAAGAAGAAAAACAGGTTTCTGGAGCAGGAAATGAACACTGTGTTTTGCAATTAAAAACTCAAAATGACGTTTCAATCATTCATTCATTGGTGACAAAACATTTGGATGAGCAGGAAATCTAATTTTGCTGCAAAGGGGAAGATCCAGACTTGCAATAGGAGGCGCCCGTACTCAGTCTTTCAGCTTATGTTGTTAAAGTTATGTTTTATATTACAGTCTGTTATTATGGGAATAGCTGAACATGTGGGAAGAGAGTTAGATCGATATCACTGCCTACCTTCACCTTCATGCTTACTAAGTCACTGCACTCAGTTCCCCTGCTTCCAGTCTGAGTTAAGCTAAGCTAACTGGCTCCCGGCTCTGAGTTTTCTGTGGACAACAAAGCAAAAGTATGTGGAACAATCATTTGAGGCGTACAAACAAATTACAGGAGCACACTGAGATTATTCAGCAGACAGAGCGGATTATTTTACCCTGTGGTTGTTCATGTGTGCAATCATCCAAACTATGCAACTTTGAAAACAGTGCGCAAAGGAGGCCCTGGAGCTTAGTCGTATCTAGTGACACAGGCTCTCTTATCCCATATGCAGAAATGTGTAGCCGAAAGGCAATGCAAAGCTAAAGCGTTCAGCTGTCACTGAATTTTTCACGAATTTCAAAACGCTGCACCTTGTTTTGTTTCCAAGTGTCTGGAGAGTACTGTTACAGACTGCAGCATCCTAAAAGAAAGAGTCACTTCTATTTTGAGCTACAAAGACAGTCAAAAGAGGAAGCTTAGTGTTAGTTTAGGCAGCCGATGAAGTCAAGCTCAGCTACAGTACCAGCAGATCAGCTGATCTCTGTGCTCACGACTCAGCTGATACCCTTCTACACATCCAACTGGCAGCTCTCATTCAGGCCACAACACAGAAGTTCCTTTAGAGTGTCTGTGCTGTGTCTGGTTTCTTGCTGCTGACTTATCTTAAAGCCATACTGCAAATATATAAATTAGCTGTAGTTTGGTCCTGACTACACTCCCACAGCCCTCAGTGTGAATGGAAGCCAAGCAGCAGTCTCCTTCCACTTCATTACTGTTAACTGTTAACCCCTCCCCGCCCACCTCCCGCAGTCTGCTGTGCAATCAGGTCATTATCTGTTTAGACACAACACACTCTTCACCCACTACTACTGTTTACCCCCCCCCCCCCCCCCCCCCCCCCCCCCCCACTCCCCGCCTCCTGTCAGGCTTTCATAAATGTGCAACAACATGCATGCGCACAATTTGCACAGGAGTAGACACAGCAGCAGCTGATCGCTATTTTGTACCAAAACATGAGGCAGCAGTGAAAAGACAAAGATAACGCCTGATACAGACGGAGGAGCCCTCGGCCTGAAAGCCGCTACTCTGATTTCCCAATACAGGTCGAATTTTTGCCTCTCTCTCCTTTTTCGATTTGCTCCTTTTGTTCCAAACACACAAACACACACACACACACACACACATATATATTGTATATGTACACCACAATCACCCAAACTCCATTCACCAATGACATTGCTATGGAAACCAAGCATGGCTTTGCCTTTAAGGCCTGGAGACTGTTACCTAGCGACACGGCAGAGACCCTCCCCCCTCCACTTCACCTCACCTCGTACACTGAATTCAATTTCTTTATTCATAACGATTCATAACAGACGCCATCTATCCCAAGGCACTTTATATTGTAAGATACAGACCTTAAAATATTACAGAGCAAAAAAAACGCTTTCAGAATAAAAGCCCACACAGCCACAGAGGTGGCTGACTTATTAACAAAAAGCTCAAAAGTTCTTGTATTAAAAGTTTATTTTTTTAAGTCTATTTCAGAGACAGAAACACCAAGTAATACAGTACAGGGGGAAAAAAAAGTGCAGGAGAGCACTTTAAATTCACACACTACAACTAAACACAAAGAGACGATGTGAGGATGCTCCTCTCTTGACTGTGACCTTGTGACAGTCACACGATCGATGGACATGCTGACACACACGTCTCCTGTGTGGCTCCTTTTATCAAAGGCACCTAAACTGACACACACACACACACACACAGTCTCTCTCTCCTTCAAACACACACAAGCACAAACACAGTACACACAACTGTGCTGGACTCCAGCTTGGAGACAAGCCTTTAGATTTTACCATAGCAACCAAACCACAAGGATTGCAGCTCAAAATTTTCCTGACAGAGATCTGGACCAAGAAACAGACTCCGCTCTATACAATTTATTCAAACTGTGCAACTGGTTCATCTTTGCCAGCTCTCCATTTCCTCCCCTCCTACTCCCTCACACATGTATTACCTTTGTCTTTATTGCTGTTAGTCCTCCTACATCTTCATCAGGTGCATGAATCTGTTACCCCTGCACGGAGTCTATTAATATTAAAAGATTTGGCTTTCTCTTGTTCTATCATATATTCTGGACACACAAACAAGGTGCCTAAAAGAAGAACATCTGTCTAAAAGAAGAAAAAGTGATGTTGGGTTTTATCTATTAAATGTTTTTCAGTATCTTCAGACTGATAAAAGCGAGCTGCTGTGTAAATGTTGTAATAACCTCACTGCTGACCTTTGATTTTGAGTGCTTACGGTTAAAGGCACTTTACAATTAGTTCAATTAGTTTTAAGGTTTATGATACTTCATGCTGAACCTTTTTCCTTAAATGTAAAAGACAAGACATACTTTTGATAAGGAAACACGACAAACCTTTGGGTTGCTACCAATGAGCATTTTCAAATATCAAATAACGTTTCCATTATTTTCACAAGTCATGTCATCAAAATTTTAAAAGAAACTTTCAAATAAATCTTTTTACATTTTTGAACGTCGGTGAATATCAATAATATATTCATTCTCTCTCTGTCTCTCTCACAGTTTTTCATCTCATGTGTCTCATACGTGCTGAATCATGTCCTTATATGAACAAAATTCATATTTTTTTAAAAGATTAAAATGTCTAATTTGGAGGTTGGAGAGGTTGGTGGAGAAGTGAATCATTTCGCTGTTCACACCAAAGGCCAACTTTGAGTCATACACATCACGGATTCAAGACATTAATTCAAAATAGATTACGTGCTTAGGTTTGGGCACATAAAATGACTTAGTTAAGGCACTGAAAGCTACTGGGTTAGATTTAGAAATAGAGCATGCTTAGGATAAAATACATGGTTTCTAATTTTTTTATAGCTTTGTTTCCTTGGCTGTCATGGTGATGTGTCTCCCTTTGTCCGAACATATGTGCTGCAGACATTCAGTAAATGTTCTGCTGAAGTACATAACTTGCAAAGTCAGGCTGACTATCATGGAAAAAAGTGACAATTCATTTTCATGAACACAAACACGGGTTTCTTGAATTTTTCTGTTCAGAAATTAATCAAAAAGTAAGAATGTACTTTGCGATTTTTTTTTTCTTTTTGGTAAAACAGTAAATTTCTAAGTTCATGGATAACAGCAATAATTATATTTTAGCATTATCGATTGCCAAATGATTTTGCCACCTTTGGATAAAGCTAGCTGTATTACTGCTACCAAGCCAAGTTAACTTGCTGTGTGCGACAGCCATATTTACCGTTTAGACCTTAGAGTCAGATGACTCTGTGTTACAACTCTTACCAAAATGCCAAAGAGTACTTCTGAGCATTAATGTTTGGTCTATGTATCAACTTATTATTAATTCCAATATGGCTGAAATTAAGATACGGTAAGTTAGCATCTTTCTCATCAGTGGTATTATCAATGTTTGCAATTCTTAATTCTGCATTTCTCATAGATCATATTGAACAGGAGGTTGTCAGTCATTCCCTGTGAAACTTTAGTCCTAGAGACTGGTTCACAACTGCTAGTTGCTACAGAAAAACAAGAATTCAAACTACCAGTGACCGCGACAATCTGCTTGTGACCAAACTGAGGTCACAGGGAGGTTTTAGGAACCCTCTTTGTGCCCAGTTTCACCCAGCGACAGCAACAACCAGCAAACTCACCCACCCTTGAGTGACCTTTAGTTCCCCCCTTTGAGCAATCTCTAGTCAAGAGTGTCTGAGTCTTTAGCCCATTCCCTTGTTTTTGCTCCAAAGCAAAGCAACAAAGTGACACCAAACAGGTGTTGTAATGGAGAGGCCAAGAGAGTCTACTATTCTCTGCACAGTGGACACACATATGTCCACTGTGGATAAAGGAACACTTTGAAGACACATCAGAGACCTTCTACAGCCCTATCCAGCTCTCCTAGAGTAACTGCCTGTCTACTGGAATCTCCTCCATGCTCTTGAGACTGTGCTGGCAAATCTTCTGGCAACAGTATGTACTGATGTGCCACTGTGGAGCTGGAGTACCTGCGCAACCTTTGTAGGGTCCAGGTATCGCCTCATGCTACCAGTAATGACACTGACCCTACCCAAAACAAAACTAGTGAAGAAACAGAAAAGATGAGGGGGGAAAAATGTCAGTGGCCTCCACCTGAGAAACCATTCCTGCTACTTAACTGACCAGATCAATATCCAAGAAGTGAACCTGACTTGATTCTATACTCTAAATCTTCCTTAATTTTTTTTAACAGTGTATAATAAAAATACTGTAAACACTAATTATCGTTGGCTCGTCTTCTATCTGTTCCTTTAATCAGGGAGGCAGAGTAGCTGGTTTCTGTCTTATTCATTAAATATATCCTGACCTTTCAGAACCTCCCCTCATCTCTTTCGCTTTCTCAGGATATTTTTCTATTTCACTCAGATGCACTAAGAGGCAGAGAGTAGGAGTCCCGCCCACTCTCCATCTTTAAATCTCTCATGAACAACTTCACAAAAATCTCCTCTGTGCTCCACGTATAGCAGCGCCTTTTCTGAAACAGCAGTGGCTCTTAGTCCAAAAATTATATAATTACCTGATGTAATCTTTCTCTAATTCAGGCAATGCTGCTTTGAAGCATGCCATGCTTTAAGTGATCTTAAATGCCTTTCTTTCATATTGTCTTTCCCTCTCAGTATATCTTATTTTTCTCATCTCTCGGTGCAGTAGCAGCGTCTTCCTTTCTCAGAGTACATCTTCAGCCTTACAGGAGCAGAGGAGGTAAGGGATCAGGGAGTGGGAGGCAGAAGAGCTCACAGTTGCAGGTCACAGCGAATGTCCGCCTCCAAAACATCTGAGGTCAGAAATCTCCCTCCCACCCAAAAACAGATAAATTAGCATCTCTGAGCATGTAGCTAATTGCCTTGTCTTTCATGCATTTCACTTCAACCCACCTACATTGCTATTTTTTTTTTTAAATCCCCACATATTCATGCTCACTAATTATAAAATAAACTGTAAAATCATTAATAAAGAAATGTGTCGAGGAATGTGGCCAAACTAATTTCAGCTGCTGTTTTCGATGTATAGTTTTAAATTTATGTACAAATTTGCCCTCATTCTGTTGTCACTGGCCGGCTGCCCAGTGCAGCACAACTTTATTTACTTAAGTGACGACATGCATCACCAACAATAAGTAGCTGCTAAAGCAATAGACTCATATTAGACCTTCACACGTTGTTTACATGCGCTTTTAATTCTTGTGTTGCATTTATTAAGATTGAATTCTGTGGGATCGTATAAGTTTAACATTTTGTTCAAATATCACAATACATGCAGTCCTATGGAGAAAAAAACAAAACAAACTAACTATACCCCATTTAGCAGCAACAACTTAAAGTAATTGTTTCCTGTATAACTTTAGTAGTCTCTCACATCATTGTGGAGGAATTCTTGCCCGCTCGTTTCAGTTTGTCGGCATTCATTTATGCACAGGTCTCACCACAGCATTTCAGTCAGGCTGGACTTTGGCTGGACCATCACAATATTTTGATTCTTTTCTTTTTCAGTCATTCTGTTGTATATTTGCAGCTTGCAACCTAAGATCACTGTCCTGATGACCCAATTTCAGCCAAGCTTTAGCTGTCAGATGTCTTGTTTGACTCTAGAATATATGGAAAGTATATGGTAGGATGCCCAGGTCCCGTTGGTGCAAAACAAACCCAAATCACCCCCCACCATGCTTCACAGTTGGTACAGTATGAGATGTCTGTGAAGATACTCTGTGCTGTGCATTAACATGCTAACTGAGGCCTGTAGAGTCTGAGATATAGCTCTTGGGGTTTTTTTGCTGTTTCTCTGCCAAGAGTTGGATGACTCCAACTGCACGGTCTGACTTTGGAGTGAATTTGCTGGGACGTCCCCTCCTGGGAAGATCGTGGCTGCTGAATGCTGTAAACTGCCATAATGCCTGCTTTCACAGAGGTTTCTCACACTTGCTGATGACCAGTTAATAAAGTGTATTTGATTAGCAGGAACTGCATACATATTAAATAGGTTTCCTTAGTTAAATTCTAGGGTGGTCCGATGAAGTCATTTGGATGGAGATAGAAACAAAGTAGCTATTCTGCTTTCACAGCAGTGTTTTGCTGAATGTGGTTTCTGGTATTTGCAGCCTTAATTTTAAAAAGTTGGGTTAAATCACTGTGGCTTCACTTTTCAGATGTAGTAACTGCATCCATCTTTTGCATTCAGTACATGGATAAACTATTCTCTACCTGCAAAGAACCATTAGAACTACAGAGAAGAGAAATTCATGGAGCCATCCAAAAAAAGAAAGACAGAAAAAAAACCATTAAGAGGCCTGGAAATCAGGAAAAAAATGACTTTACAGAAAACCATGCAGAAAGAACTTGGCAGCTGAAAGTGCATTGTGAACTGGCTGCACTGCTATGCACCACGGGCATATCATCTATTACTGTTTTCACTGCGTTCATGGCCATGCCCACAAAACGTTGGTGCATAGAGAGCTGCAGAAGATGCATTTTCCTCTTTATAAAAACACACAAAGTTTTCCCAGTTTAAACAACCCAAACATATACAAACTAGTCACAACAATAATGAGTGTACATGCAGTTGTCATTATAGATCTACAGGTCGTCACACCGATACATGACTATAAACCTGATGACCAGTTTCCCACTTGCTCAAAAAGCAAGGGTTTATTCATATCCCAGCCTTGACTTACAACTTGACTCACTCATGATTTAGGAAGCACCAACAAAGAATGCAAACAAACAATAAAATACAAACCATACCTATGCGCAACCCACTGCAGAATCTCTGCCTCTCAAGTAACAGTCAGAAATTGATCAGTGTTCAATGCCACAGGCATTAAATTAAGCCAGTCTGCCTCCCTGCATGTTTCTTGTTCAATATTAAACAACAAACAGCTGTACCCGGCAGATGGCAATCAAAGAAGGAAGAAAAACTGTCCGGTCACTGCAGGGATCAGCCAGCACCCGCTTCACATTGCCATGTAACAGCTTGATCCACCGCAGCTACACCGCGGCATCCTGCTGAGCTACAGAATGACATTGTGATGTTAGCATGCAGCTGTCCCTTCTTTTTTCATTTTGACTCAGGGGGTTGTGGGCAACTTTAGTAGTAATTCTCCATCTGTGTTAATGTTGGCTCCTGTTTGGCAAAGCAGTTGTTGCAAATCTTTTGTCTCTGGATTTTCCCAACCAGTAATGAACAAATGAGCCAAATGCCAATAACAGAGAAATCTAAATTAACATGTGGGTTAGGTATCTAGATTCCCTGCTGTCATAGTGAGGGAGGGGACATGAGGAACACACCTAGGAAAGAGTTCAACTTGTGTCTTTCAGTGTAAAACAAAGTGTCGAATGCTTTTCCTACTTTGGTCAACTCTAGTTCAGAGCTGAGAATTATATATTTCATAGGACTAACTATTCAAGGTATCTGGATCAAAATTCATGACTTTAGGCCTCAATCTCACAGACCTAGAGACCAGTTGGCAACCATCTGGCAACAACTGGGCACTAGGGAAACGGGTGCAACCGGTTTGCGAATGGTTGCTTGTAGTCGCTGGCGTAAAATTGGTTGCAAAGAGGTATATGGTGCTGCACCAAAAACATCCTTGTTTCTAGCACGTTGCAGCAGTCACTCTGCAGACACTGACTTGTCTGTAAAGACATGAAAACTAGTCACTAAAAGCTAGCGAATCTGTGAAAAGTGCAACGCAAACCAGAAACAGAGACTGTTTGCCTTCAGTGTAAAAGCTGGGCCTTATCACTGCAACCAACTTATTTCTTGTTTGTCACACTTTAAGTTTCACTGTTTGGAGAAAAGTTGCCTCTTCCATGCAAAATAAAGAGGACTGTGGCTATCTGCTAGCAAAGCCTTGCGATTGCAAGGAGGTTTTTGGTGCGGCACTCTCTTTGCGACCAGTTTCACCCAGCAACTGCCACCAATCTCCAGCAACCACTTGGCAACCAGTCAGAGAATACACATTTTTCCCTGACAACAAGAGGTTGCCAGGAGGTCACTGTCTGGTATCTAGGTCTGTGTGACTGAGGCCTTAAATAAGCCAGCTGTATTCATAAGCTTTTGCTTATGTAAAGGTAGGAGCACTGCACTTTTAAAGTGCTCAAATAGGCTCAAGTTCTGCAATAAATTAGGAAGATTCCTGGAAACTGAATTCCTTGATGATTAAAAAGGAACAATAAATAGATATTGGACTGACCAACTAATCTAAAATTAAGAAAACACTCAGAAAAGTACAATTTGCAGGGTGAGATTAAACCAGAGGCCATTTCAAACTGTAAATCACATTCATCAGTAACCAAACAGTATCATAAGTTCCACTGAAATCAGTGTATAACATTACACACAACGCAACAAAAGTTCAATATTTAATCAGGTTAAAGTACAGCACTTGAGTAATTAGTCTACAGTTCTGGTAATTTTGCTGACATGGATTCGGCTCACATTTCAAAAATATGAAATGGATTCAGTAATGGACATATGTTTTATTCATAGCAGGCATAAGATGGCAGTCTAATGGCGAAGCAGCCAGTAACAATCATTCCTGTTAACAGCAGATGATGCCTTTTTTGGAAAAGGTACGTTTAAGTGAAATGGATTTTCAAGAGAGATGACGTTTATGTTGCTCCTACAGCATTTTATTTTTTTTTTTTACGGCTAAGAGTGGTACTGCCATCTGGCACATCTGCTACACAAACACAAACACTCAAATTAAAACGCAATCCTGTCACTGAAAGGTCAAACACAATACTCCAAGGTTGTGCCATCCACCCCCTTTTCCACATCTACATCATTTTTCAGTCATCTCTGATTCTTTTTCCAAACTTGTCTTGGTTTCCTCGTCCATTATCGCCATGCTGCGATTACGCTTCACTTGGAGTCTTCATACTTGGTTTTTTTTTTTAGGCCTCCCCATGCTCTTTATGGAACAGACACATAATAGGCTTTCAAGTCGCCATCACAGGAGCATCTTGCTGCTGGGAAACATTAGAATTTATTTCTGACCATTAATCTTACTTTGATGTCACTCTTGCTGGGAACATTGCCCATGTTCACTCACCAAATAAAACACCTTCTGTAATGCCATCACTCACGCTGTTTCCCTCGTTCAAACACTTGGCTCATTTGTCTTCTCATCTTCTGTGAGTCCAACTGTTTCTCTCTCAGATGTCCTGTTTGTTTTTGCATGCTTTGGGGAGAATCCCACCACTTCTCTACAGGATTAAGCATTGTCTGGTCAGTCATATTCCCTCACTGCACCCTTCCCAACAACACAAGCTTGGACAGTGAAAAGAGGGATATATAATTGAAAACAAAGAGTGAAGAGTGATAATGCGCAGTTATTGGATGGGGAGGGGTAAAAATGAAGGCAACAGGGATATATAAAAAAAAAAAAGAAGAACGCTCAGTTATTTTCCTTACAGACGGCCTCATGTCCAATGAGGCAGCGGGCACTGCCAGCACTTATCAGTTCAAAAGCCCAGAGCAAGAGAGCGGGAGAAAGAAAGGGAGAGAAATGGAGGAAAAGGAGGAAGCGCTAATCTGGAGAGAGGCAGTGAAGCGCCAGAGAATATAGGCCACTGGCCCATTTTCATTGAGGAGAAAAGAAGATTTGCTGAGTGTAAAAATAGCACGGCTGATTTCAATATCCTTTTTTAACAGTCTGTCAGTTTGTCTTAATGTTTTAACTACTCGTTTCTCACCTATTTAAAAGTCCATCCACTTGAAGATGGTTTTGAACACTTTGCCTGAAGTTCAGCAAAAATCATTTCATTTTCAGATGGATTAATACAAATATTTCATGGGTCAGAATGAATGACAATAACTGCCATGGTGAAAATAAGGAAGTAAAAAGAATACACTTAAAATGCCTAACACCAGTGTGCTTGGGTTTAAGTACTGGAAATTTTGCCATCAGATGGTGTACAAGCACAAGGCTACTAACTGTACACTTGAAGGGGGCAAACCCGAATATAATGCTTTCATCTTTGCAAGGACTACCCCTTCATCTCATTAAATGTATTTCAATCTGCAGTTGAAAATGGTTCCAACAAATACAATAAAGTAATATTTGCCAAAGACTAAATTGTGCAGGAAATTAGAGTTTTAAAATTTGCTATTTTTGCAATGTTTCCAAAATAATTTTAAAGGTAAAATCAAAAGTGGTGAGTTTTTTGTTTAAAATAGTGGATCTAAATATGAAGGCTGTAAACAGTATAAATAGTAGCAGGTAGCTCCAAGGTCTACAAAGTGAGGCTAATGCAAAAGTACATTAAGCCTGCACTCTTTTTAGTGGCCACAAGGGGTGACTCCTCTGTAACATCCAGCTGTAGCTAAGTCTTTCGGGAAAAAAGACCCTCAGCTCTCTTGTTAAGTGACCCCAGTAAACACTGTCTTGGTCTCAATTGCTAGTTTCTGATTATACAGAATAGGAAATATGAAGTTCTGTAAAGGTCATTATTTGAGTCAAAAAGGAGGATAAACCAGGGTGTGATCGCTGACTGACATCTCGTCAGTTAAAAGTCTCTATGATCCTCCTCCCTTAATCACATCCTGCATTAACCAATGAGTGACGTCACAGTGGCTACGTCCATATTTTATTCTGCTGATGGACAAAAAAGAACTGCAAAAAGGATATGAATGGAAGCTGACTCACAAACTCTGAGTGGTGACATTGCTTTTGTCTATAAAGATAAAACCTACTGTCAGCCTTACTTATAATCCTCTGCTGTTACTGTTACTACGCAACTGCTCTCTATATGATAATGCGTTAAAGCAAAAGATTTCATAAACAATGAGAAAATGTAATCTACAGTATGCTTCAAAGAATAATTATTTGATTAGACTTGATCAATGAAATAATAAACCCAACTTGAATGAGACTTTGTGCACTGTGTAGATGGCTAATGGTAAAATATGCCGGAGTGCTGCTGAACCTGTAATTTTAAAAGAACAAATCCAACAAATGTTATTTTTCACCCTTTCCTGTAAGATCTCCTTCCATCTAGCACTCCTGCTTTTATTAAGGTAGCGGGATTAGGAAAGAACAGGAGTTCTTATTGCCTGGAAAGGAATGTGCTGAAGTCTAATGAGTCAGGAGTCAGTTCCCCGAAATAATAAAGGAAAACATAGTTTGCATCAAATATAGCCGGGTTTTGGGTTTCTTTGTCCAGATTGTGATATTTTCTCAGTTTTGGTTTCTGCAGCCATCCAGATAGAACAAAGTGGAATTGAACTTTCTGTGCTCTCCGCAACCCTCAAACACTTCATCTGTTACTCCACAAATAATTCCCTCTTTACTCTGTTTCATAATTAAAAAAAAAAAAATACTAGTTCACAAATTCTGAACAGATTCTTTAAGCTTCATAGAAATGATCAAATATTGTTTTCAGTGTCACGATTTACTAAAAAAAAGACCAAAAAAAAAAAGACAAAAAAAAACAAACAAAAAAAACACAAATTCATCAAAAGCATCCAAAACAAAAACCCATGAAGGTGAACTTTTTATTCACGTGCACTTCAACATTATACTTTTTAAGGTACGCACATGTGCACGTATGTGTTTACATGTATGTGGGTGTTTTAACTTGTTATTCTTCTATAGAAGAATAGCACTGGTGAGAGCTTGTGTGGGCAGAAGCAACAATCAATCCTCCCAAGTGACACACACACACACAGCCACACACACAGACACACACACACACACACACACACTGGGCACAGTGTGGATGTGTCCTGCATACAGATACTCCTCATTTTTTGGCACAAGCTTGCGTAAAGCCACAGGGTGAAGGTCACCAAACCGAAAAGGGAAAACAGCGCAGGAGACTCACCGCAAATAAACGGCAGTGCTTTTGGTATGTGAACATTGGAAGAAATTCAAAACATGAAAATGTGAGAATGAGTACATGTTGCTGCATTTGTTGTTCAGTGGTGCAAGAGACTGACCAGATGCTGTTTTCTCAAACACACAAACCAGTATGTGTACACACGCAAACCAACAGACAGGAAAATGCACACATGCACAGCAACATATCACAGTAAATGAGGAAGCAATTCCATTATATTAGAGCAGACTGAAAGGAATGTGTTGCCATTTTTGATTCTAGACTAGCTTTAGAACACATTAGAAGTGCCAGAGACGCAAGAGTTAAAGCACTGTAAGGGTTTCAGATGAATGTGAAAACAAAACATCACAAAGAGTTCAAGACAGTGTGTTCTGTGCCGCAGAGACCTGGCTTGGACTGACCAGCCTAAGCTTTACTTCCTGCCGTCACCATGGACACACTTCCTGGCCCTGGGTTTAGTGCAATGAAAAAAACAAAATAAAAAAAAAAAAACCTTCTCTGTAAGAGAGAGGACAGAGAGAGAATAAAGAAAGAAAGTAAGATGAAGAGAGTGAGAATGGGAGAGAAGTAAAAGCAGCTGGTGGACTCGCCATCGGAATTAAAACTGGAGTTAATCCTGTCTGTTTGTTCAGTGGTGTCCTCTCCGGTTTCTCACTGACTGGATTGTTTGTGGGGAGATATTATGATGAAAGTGGCTCTCTTTTATTGGACCACACTCGTAAGGCTACGCTGATGGAGATGCTTCAAAAACATCCAAAGGAACAACTTCAGGCAGTACACAAGACATTTAGTGGTAGCAGAATACTTACTGTGATATACTATGAACACTGTGATGTTTCTAAATTACTGCATGCATATATTTCTTAGATAGGCCAAGATCAGCCAATACTAAAGTTCAGGCTCAATTCTAAATGCTTCATTAGTTTTACTTATTATATTCATCAATGTAAATCCCAAATAGCCTATGAAATAAGAAACAGTAGTCCAACATTATTATTTATGCAGTAATTCAGTAATAACTATTCTTAGTCTCTCTCCATCATCTGCGGCTCCTTAGTGTAGTGGTTTACACGTTTGCCCAACAAGCAAAAGCTCTCCATTTTTTATTTTTTTTTTAAATCCTGAGAGGAGACATGAATCCCTTTTGGGCTGCGTCAGGAAGGGGATCCGGTTCCAGGCTGGAACCTATCCCACCCATCGTAGGGCAAAATTTGGGGTACACCCTAGACAGGTTGCCAGTCTGTCATAGGGCAAACACAGAGAAAGACAGGTAATAATTGCAAAAATAATTGTGCTCACATTCATACCTACAGCCTTGTTAGAATCACCAGTGAACCTAACATGCATGTCTTTGGACTGTGGGAGGAAGCCAGAGTCCCTGGCCAGAACCCAAGCAAGGAAAGGGCATGCAAACTGGCCCAAATGGCCGATGGATTAAAACCCATGACTTTCCTGGCTGTGAGTGCTAACCACCGCATCCCCGTGCTAAATTTTGCAAAGATGATCACCAAAAAGTTGAGTTCTAGATCTGACAAAGAAAGTCGGATCATAAATCCACAATGAGTCTGACAAATTGAGTGTAACAGCTTTTCTATCCATCAACTACAACCTGAATGTGAACAAGCCCAACATTTTATTGTAGGTGCACCCCTGTCCAACCCCACCGGGGTGATCAAGAAAAACAGAAATAAAAAGAGAGGAAGAGAGAGAGAGAGAGAGAGAGAGAGAGTACTCCTTCCCGTCAAGGGAGCTGCCTTCCACTTAATCTAAATTCTAAATGGCAAACGTTTCATTGTGGCTGCAGGGAAAGACCAGATGGCCATGACTAAAACCGGAGAAAAAGAGAGAGAGAGAGAGTCCAGATGCATTAGGCACACATGCAGATCAGATGAAGATAAATAATCAGAGCATTTACAGAAATACCAGGAGTGAGTTATTGAGTCCTCACATTAATTTTGTCTCACACACAAAATCAGTGGTTGTGCTACTTCCTCTAACCAAAGCCAAGACCTGTGTGTTCAAGACATACCTCACGATCCAGTGACCCTGCGGTAGTCAGCCAAACAAGGCGACAAAAGCGCGATCTCATGCGAGGCACCTCCACAATGCTGAGCCGCCGTCAGCTCTAATTCTCTAATCCATTAAAACCCTGCTTCCATGGGGCTGAGCTACCTTAAGCAAGTCAGTTACCTTCAGCATCCCGTAAGTCGGCGCAGTCAACAGTCATTACAAGCCGTTTATGGTTTAGTGTGGTTCTAAGCTGCCAGCAGAGCTCTTAGTAATGGTATTTTCTTTTGTTTGATGATTGGAGCTTTTTGAGGCGTTATTCTCAGCAGGGCTCCCATGCTTAAATTCTTTTCGTGCGTGCGCCAACTTTTTGTTGAAAGCGTTACATGCAGCTGATAACCAGAAAGCTCAGCATCTACTAAAAGAATCAAGGAGTCACCAATATTAGCACAACAAACCACTTCAAATATAATTTAGCTCTTCTGTTCCATGCGATCAGCGGACTTGACAGACATTATCATTTGAAAATTATTACCATAATTGCTCACATAATGGCCTGCATAATGTCACTTGGGCTGAGCCTCTGTTAGCTGCAGCCAAAATATGCTAATGGTTCATCATCATCTGTTCAGTGGGACTGGTTTTGAGATGAAGGGGCAGTTTGTTTTGCTAATTTCCCACGCTGTTGAAAAAAAAAAAAAAAAAAAAAAAAAAAAAAAAGACAAATTCTCACTGGTGGAGTATTTATTCAAATTATTGCAGCCATTCTCCATATGCAACATTAAAATTGCATTCACAGGTTAACTCACATAAAAATACTGAATCAGTCATATTATTTTTATTATTTTTTTTTATAAAAGCAAAAGCAGACTGTGACTGTTGACTCCAGCATAGCTTGGTCCATTCTTAATCCAGTTAATTAATCTAGTTTGTTAAAACAAATTTCCAATGTACCGGTTAAAGCTGTCTTTTCATCTCTTCAGTAACCCAAAGAAGTGCCACAGTAAATCAGATCTATTTTTTCCCTCTTTTCATGGTGTTTGAATTACATATGGAGGGCTTAAAGTAAGTGACATCTCACCAACTTTACAGGAGAGCCAAAACAAAAAATGCACTCACGCCCTTTAGGCACCAACTTCTTCTGTGCATTCAGAGTTAAGTCTTATCGTTTTTTGTTGAATAACTATTTCTATTAATATTTCACTTCTGTAATTTTGACAGTAGATAGAGCACATCAAGAGCTTTCATTTGATATATAGATCTCAATTTTGACCAAAATATCGAGGGCTCCAAGCCAAGCCCTCGATATTTTATTCTTATTTCTATATTTTTTACTACTTACTATCTTAATCAAAGCTGCACTATGTGAACAAAAGTGTTGGGCCATGCCTCTTAATCTTTGAATTCAGGTGTTTTCAGTCCCATTGGCATAGGTGTATAAAAATCAAGCACCTAGCCATGCAGTCTGCTTTTACAAGCTTTTGGGAAAGAATGGGGTCCAAACGTCCCTTTGCATCAACATCAGCTCATAAATTGTGTGCTGGGAGCTTCATGGGTTTCCATGGGTGAACAGCTCCTATTGGTGTAATGTGTAGGTGGCCCAGTACTTTTGTCCATATAGTGTAGTAAACAAGACTAAGAATGTGGTAGATGGTCACTGCCAGCTGATATTTGACAGTTTTCAGCATTTTGTGTTATTAATACAGCCCTTTATAGAGTGTACTAAAATGTTCATGCACACAACCTTTCCAGTGCCAATGAATTACAAATCCAGTTACCTAAAAAAGAAAATACAAATTTAATCATATAAGACAGAAAAGCAGCATATTTTAATATCTGAGAAGCTTGAGGCAATAAAGCTTTGCTCAAATGACTAATTATCAATCTGCTGTCAGTTTTCTTAGTTTACTGTTACTGACTGCATTACAATACAAGCCTTTGTCTGCGGCCGATGCGTTCCTGTCTTCCTGCATTAAGCTCCAAAAATCCATCATCTGCAGCCATGTCATCTTGTGTTTAGCTGAAATTGTCAGCTGTCAAACAAAATAAATATCCAAGAAAAGCAATCTAAGGAAAATGTTTTAAAAGACAGTAATTTAACACTCTTAGTGAGTATAACACTTGAGTTAATTACATTCTACCTTGGAAAATTGTACAGCACTAGGATTAGATACCTTCACATGGCTTATTAATTCTTACTTTGTAGGAATTACTTGATTCACACAGCATGAGCAGGGTGAGCTGAAGACTATCTGGATCCACTGCTTTTAGATGTTAGCCATGACCCACTGCACTATACATACTGTATGTTTGCAGGGGATCATGTTGTTACATAAACATGTATATCATTATCACCGAGTGCTGCATGTGCTGCCAGGATGCCTCTGGTAGGATGAAGCCGCGCGGTCCGGCCACAAGGCCGACGAGTTAAACTGCCTCCAAACGTCAGGCTTGATGACAGCCTCTTGCATCATGCAGACTGAGAGCACATCCCTCGATAGCAATAACGTGATACAGCTCTGAGCTTGTGAGGCTGGGCTTGTGCGTCAGGTGACAGATTTAGGATTTGAGGGCATTTTCAATCTTGTGACACAGCAATAAAGTAAATATTTCCAGGATGTATTGCATTTATATCTATAGCTACACTTTTTCCCCCCCTACCCTTTGTAAACATGACCGAATCCAGCAGTTGTGGTGGTTACATCCAAGTGTTACATTTTGTTGTGGGTCTTATTTTCTAACACTGCGTGCTGCTTTATAAAAATGCTCCAAACAAGTTAATGGACTGGAAATAAGTGGAATAATCTCGCTTTGCTGCCTCTCTCACCTAATGAGGTTTTAAGACTCCATACATGATTAAATAGTGATTTTAAATGTACAATTACCACTGAAATGCAACCGAATAATCTGGTACGTCATGCGCCTTGACAAGTTCGCAGAGAAATCCTGCGTCCTGTGTGTCATGACTGCAGCGGCAGAAGCCAGATATGAAAAATCATGGAAATGTATTTGTGTCGTCGATGCTTCATTAGCGTTTGGGCTTTATGGGAGATAAAAATATCTCTGTGCCTCTGGGAGGAGAGAGGATCAGGAGGGGAGGGGCCGAGCGTATGCATGAACGTGTGTGTGTGTGTGTGTGTGTGTGTGTGTGTGTGTGTGTGTGTGTGTGTGTGTGTGTGTGTGTGTGTGTGTGTGTGTAGATGAAATGAGGATTTCTTTTCTCTTTTTTCCTTTTTCCTCCTGCAAATGTCGATCTGTGTGTTTGTGCACGGCCAGGGTTGCAACAGCCACATCGTTCTGAGCAAAAACCTCCAGGTAAAAAAAAAAAAAATGACAAAAGGTGCCGCTCACGAGCTGACGTCAGCCTCTTCAGACACTCGGCTGTGAAGTCAAAAATATCTCCTCACCTCATCTCTGCCACCTTCACACAGATTCCCGTCCTCACTTCTTCCTCCAGCTCCTTCGTCAAAACAACTCTGCAGGCTTTTGTAAGAACGTACGCAGCAGCGCATGAAAACACGCTGGTGATCGGGATAAAAGAAAAAACAAACAAAAAAGTGGCTTTGTAGCTAAAAGTTGAAGAGAAAAGATCATTTTGTCTAAAAATATACATACACATTTCAAGTATAATTAAACCATTTAAAATCAAATTTAGACACATTCAAATCTCTCTGTTTTCCAGGCTTGTCCAAAAAGCTGTTAGCAGCAATTAGCCACAAACTGTGTGACACCTTTCAGACCTGTTTTGACTAGATGAAAGGACTAAACTGAGTGTCATACCAAATTAAACCAATTTCAGATCCAGTCATTTCACCATGACCTGCAGGAACATTATGGTGTAGGAACCTTGCTTTTTTTAAAGCACCAGCTTTAATGTCTAAATATTTCAGCCCTGGATATGGAAAGAAGAGCAAAATCCTGATGCAACACAAGTGAGATGGTTCAACTAAACCGCCCTTGATCACATTAAAAGGTAAAAATACAAAGACTGTCCAATAGCAAAAATGACTAACTTTTGTTTTAAAGCTTTAATCTCAATGATCATGTTAATTGTTCGATTGCCTTAAACGCGTATGTGTGTCACTTCAACATGAAAAATGTATGGGTTCAAAATAACTAAAAAGGTAAAACGTTGCTGTACAAGTGATGGATTCTCCATCCTTTTTCCTTAAGTGGTAATCCAAAATTCAAATTGAAATGCAGCTTGCATGCAGAAAGGCTTATCATTTAACACGCCTTTGTTCTACTCTCTTTAAAATTCCTGGTGTGTGTTACCTCAAGCAAACTCAAAAACTTACAGGTCAAATAAACAAAAGGCGGGAAGTTTTTGTTCTTCTGAGGTTGGCAGTAACGCAAACTGGAACTAGGATTTCCAGATGTATGCAGATGTATGCCTTTGACTTCATATGTTCAGACTTTAATGGTATGTATAAAAATATATTATGCTTATTCTAACTATAGTACTGTGCAAAAATCTCAAGCCCCCCCCCCATTTTTTTTTTCCTTTCTATTTTGCTTCCAAGGAGCCAGACTTTGTCATTTTTAAAGTGCTCTTGAGCAATAGTTCTTTGGGCTTCCTGAAAGTCTTTCAAAGTTTTTCTTTGGAGATTGGCTACTTTTTGACTGACCATTTTCAGAGGACAGTTTGTTTGTTAATCCACTTAACACTGACCTATGAATCACTCAATCATAAGAAAGGTATCCAACTTAAGGGATGAACCAGTGTTGTGTCAGACAACTTAGCAAAGAACCAAATTTAAATGGTATCTTTAGGTACTTTGTTACAAGCAGCCTGTTGCAAAAACACATTTGTTCCCATTTCTTTAGCGGAATCTGTAAAAAAAAAAAAAATGCCAAAAACAACAGTTTGACAGGCATAAAAATGGATTTTTGCACCAACAAGGTGATTCCTAAAGAGCTATTAGTTGAAAACCTGGCATGGTGTGCAGTGTGTCCTCAAAAAATTTTGAGGAAACTGGACAAGTGGAGGACAAACGAAGAACCGTCAGGACTAAAAAACTATCTACAGCAGATATACAGTACCTGACGGAGGACTTGAGAGATACATCAGACCCATCAGATGATCCATTTTCTGTTTATTGAAGCCTCATCAGAAATGGTCTCAGTGGAAGAGTGGCTGTCATGAAGCCGTTCTTAAGGAAGGGAAACGGGGAAAAGGCCGAGGTATGCCACATTACACATGAACTGGACTCAAAATCAGTGGCAACAGGTCTGATGGAGTTATGAATCCAAATATGACATTTTTAGTTCAAAACATCATCAGTATTTACAGACAAGAGTGGTACAACAGCGAGTGCTCACAGCCATCTATAAAACACGGTGGACGCTCTGTCACAGTTTTGGGCTGCATTTCAGCCAGTGGTGTTGGAGCTCTTGGCAAAACTGATGGAATTATGAGCACAGAAAAACAGATTTGATCAGATTTTGATCCACCATGCCATACCATCTGGAAAGGGCTACAGAGAAGCAATGGAACTAATAATTTGGCAATTAATCTATTCAAATAGTAAAGAAAGCAAGAGTTTTTAAAAAGATGTTGTTAGTAAGTATTATGTTTTGTTATGTTTTTGAAATAAGTGGCTAACAACACAGAACAGCTGAGTAAATCAACAAATGCTTTACAAAGCTTTGGTTCATTTAGAACTTCATTGGAGGACATAAGTCTTAATTACTTTTGTGATATTTCTCAAATGTTTCAGTTTCATGTAGAAAATCAAGGCAAGTGAACCACATTTGATTCTTTGCCCAAAAATTCCAAGAATTGTAGAACAAAAACACATATATGGTGAAAGGAACATGTATTTTAGAACATTACAACATACACATTATGACTTTGTACAACCTTGGGTATTCCTTCATAACCACATGCTTCTTAACCTCACTGAGGCGCAGGATGGGCGTCATATATAAAGTGTGTGGAAATTATCAAAAATAGTCACTTGTCCTGTAAAGGATTAATGAACAGGATTGTGAATTTTGCCCCAAAAGGCGCAGTTCTTTCTCTGAGAAAGCCAGAGAAACAGGTGGCTGGGTGCTCAGGCAGGAAATTTAATTAAGAGCCAAAACTGTTCAGACACAGTCAGCCTGCAGGGAAACACTGTCAGATGTTTTGATTGGTTGTCCAATAATCAAGAAAATCAGACGGAAGTCTGGCTGGTTTCTTACGTTCTGCTGCTGATGTGTCTGGCTGTGCATTTCTGTATGTGTGTGCACTGAGTCGTGAGCACAGAATTAAAAAGACAAGCAGGGAGAGACCTGAGGGACAGGAGGAAGAGGAAGAGAGGAGGGGATAAAAGAGGAATCAGGCAGTGCTGAGATGCTAAAGTTGTGCAGCATTTTACGCTGTGACTTATGTTTAAGACACCTTTATTGATCAAAGATCACAGCAGAATAGCCACTGGTGCCTAGTTAATGGTGCTTCATTTCCTCAAGATGTTAAAGGTCACACAGCCTTGACTCATCATTGGAAGAGGTAAAGAAGACATAGCTCCATAGACAGGAAGTAGCTAAAAAGCCTATAATGAAATTTAAAGCCTCCTTTAATTTTGAAATCTCCACAAATTTCTAAGTACAGTTTAAAATACACATGGCTCAGTTAGCAACACATTATTATGAACCATCTCGATGTAACACTTCTAATAGTAGTTAAAACACTGAGCTTCAGAAGCATTCAGAAAAGCAGTTGATGATAACCTCATCACCCCAAACTGCTGCTCAAGCTCAACAGCAAACAAACACCTCTTCCATCTTCTTTCCTGTGGACTGAAATAAGTCAACTCATGCCAAGTCTTAATAACACCTTTTGAAGGTGTAAATCGAGTTTAGCAGAAGCCCGTGACGGCAGCACGGCGGCTGCTCAAACAGGAGTTTGATGAAGAATACGGAAAATAAATAAATAAATAACACAACCTGGTTTAAAAACTAAAAAGTCTTCATTGTCCTAAAAACATTTGAGCTTTTATCAGATTTCCATGCAAATCTGCAGTCCCACTTGCTTAACAAGCCAGTTTGTGTTGTTGATAAAGGTTCAGTGGGATGAATTTTTACGTTGGTAATTCAGTTATCTTTTATTACAAATCCATGATTTCCCCACAGGAAATGATGGTAACTGCTGCAAGCCCAACTTTAGCTCAGTGACAGGTCAAATTCTGTTTTGCCTAACCTGAAGTTTAGGCTAATCCATGACACCAACCATTTGTTTTCTAGAGGATTAACTTTAACTTGATTTTACCTAACCCCAACCAAGTTAACCTGTAAGTTTCAACCCCTACAGTAGGCTAAATCACCAAAGAACTCCAAGGCACAATCTTTTCAAATAAAATTTAAAATGCCTTTATAGCACAGTCATGTTTACAATTAAAAACTCCAGCACATTTTGGCACACAAGCCTTCATCTGGGAGTTAAACACAGCTCAAAACACTGGATCTTTTCTAACTTTCCACTTGTGGTGTTCCACTAATGGCAAGCTTCCACCTGGGATGACAGTGGAATATTCCAACAGAGAAACTCCATTAAGCAGGGATCTTCGAAACCTGGACAGAGGCAGCAGCCCAAAAGGGTATCAACACATAGAGCAGCAGCGACCACATGAATGTATCTCCAAAGGCAAATAAGGTTTGAGAAAGAAAAAAAAAGGAGTATAATCAAAGTCCTCATTTAAGCCAGGATATTTGGTGGCCTGTAATTTATAAATCCAAAAAGCTTCCCTTTGGTTAAGATTCCTTTGTCACCTCTTCGCACATAAACGGGAATTTTTTTCAGTTTTTCACTGGTCACAACCGGCAGAGACCTAAATGAAGCAATCAGAACCCTGCTGCCTGTAAATGAAAAAACACTGGGGATAACATATGCTCAAAAATAAATGCCCTGTAATGTGTGGAGGTGCTGGAGAAAAGCTTACAACACAAAAGGTTCTGGGACACCTTGTTAGGTCAGAATACTATCGACCAAACAATGCCAAGTCGTAACTGCTGCTAAGAGAAGCGTTCATTATGTGAAATGTAACCACTAGATTGCATGAATATACAGTAATAGAGTATATTACAGTACATACAGTAAAACAATAGAGCTACACACATTGTCCACATACAGGTCAGACTTTAAATACATCCTGTATTTTTTTTAAATACAAATGATTTTTTTTTCCACAATCAAAATAATAATATTTTGCTTCTATGTTTCTGATGTTTTGATGAAAAAAATCCCTGCACGAATGAAGGGGGGGGGGGGGGGGGGTAGCCTGGCTCAAAACTGATAATGGACTCATTATCTGTTCTCACATCTTTATAGCAACACATTTTCGTTGCCATGTCTTCTTGTTTCTTTACTTCATCCATTTATCCATTTGCACCTTCCCATCACTTTTCTCTTGTTAAGTTTCAGACATGAATTTAACAAACTATGTGCAGCTGTTTTGTTTGTCAATACAATTTCACCCTCCACGATTAGCGGCACATCTATCGGCTCCACATATTTGCCTAACAAGCAAAAGCTGCCCAGGTTGATCCTGGGAGTAGACATAAATCTGGCATAAAAACTCTGACAAATCAATATACGGGAGCAGTCGAAAGTAGCTAGCTTCTTCTATGACTGGATATGTGGGTCTTTATTTTTTAAACTTTCACTAATCTTGACTCTGAAGGTAAACTGCCTTTCTTCGTGCCAGTTCAGATCCCAGAAATAATGTGTGAAATCAACTTTTGTCTCATGCACACAGATTATAGTTGTGTTAGCAGAAAAATGCAGTGGTTTCTGTCCTGGATGCAGTTTGCAGTAGACCGCTCCATCATATTCCTCCAGCCTGCGCACAAACTAAGATCAGCTGATTGTAGCACAAGTCCACAGGAAGAAAAAGCATGTTTGATGTTTTTCCCCCTTCTATCCATTCATTATGCATTAAAGAACCTTTGTCACCAAGCAACATCATAACTGTAATATGATTACTGAATTTAGTACAGTAACATGTGACATTACTGAAAAACGTAATGTGATTACAGCTGTCTAGGATCTTGGCAAAAGACTCAAGCCCATGCAGAGTGGAGGAGCTGGGGACTGAAGCACCGACCCTTCTGACTGGTGGAGAAGTTGCTTTAACTTCTGACTTAAATGAAAATGACATTTAACGTGGCGTATCCACTAAATCTACACTCAGTAGTAATTAAGTTAAGCACACTAACTTTCTAATTTACTTTATTGCACATGTACATGCAGTTCAATGCCTGCAGCATATTTTAAATAGCTTGACTAAACAGGTTTAACTTAAAGATGCTTTTTCTTTATTATTACACTCTTATACTCTGTTATGTTAAAGCAATTAAACGCAGATTCTCAAAAAAAGCAAATACTAAAAAGTTGAAGCAGCAATTATGTAATGCAAAACCCCCCAAAAACATGTAGGTTGCATTTCTTTTGCTTGGTTCACACTACCTACTTGTTTTCAGTGCAGCCTAGTGAAGTGAAGCTACAAACCGAAGTTCAACAGTAGCCACTGCACAATGGGCATGATGCAACAAATCAGAGTTGAGCTGCCCACAACTTTATTATTGCCGCAGTGGTCTAGTGAAGTATCAACCAATTGTGCACACATAAACAAGGCCAAGCAACACTTCAAAGTTAAATCAGTGACACTGTAGCTCAGCTGCTTGGCCATTTTGGAGCTACAAGTATTAAGAGTGCAGACAGCCTTTTACTTTAGCATAGCATAAAATATGTTCAAACTGACATTTATACCTTGTTTGCTTGATTTGTACCAAAGTGTAAAATTGCTTTGGTTTTATAGGAAGTAGTCGGCAGTTTTTTTTTTGGCTGAGAGCAGTGACTAGTCAGCTTATCAGTTTGTCAGTGATGTGGCAGTAAAATGTCAACAATGCTGTCATGATGGCTTTGAGCTCTTTATGTCCTGAAAACTTAAGAAGCAAAAGCATCCATCTCTGTCTGCTGAGGAAATAACTTCAAAGGCTGCATCCCACATAATCTACAACAAAGTGGGATGAGATTCGTACTCTGATATTCCTGTTGTGGAGGCCTTTTAAAACAACAGAAGGCATCAGGAGGCGAGTACAGCTTTGGACACGATGTGGCTTTCATACCTTTAAAAAGCAACACCGCCACACATACACTGCACTTCCTCTCTCTATCTTCTTTGTGTTTCTCTCAGCAATATGCAAACAAAGCCAGTGAAACAAGCACGGGGGCCGAGAGAGACACACACTGGGTCAAAATCACTTATGCAGACATGCAAAGCAACGCTGATAAAAGGCCCACTCTGACTTTGATGGTGCAGGCTAAGTTCCCCACTCGCTTTGCACACAGCACCTTTGCATAAATAACTTCAAGCTGCAGACTGAGAAAAAAAAAAGATCAGTTCCTGTTTGGCTCCTGCCTAATCCCAAATGGAGAAACTACATGGAAATATGCTGCTGGAGCATTTGGGCAAGACAGGAAAGAAAGATGAGCGAGAGAAACTTCTTGCTCATGAGTCTGCATATAATGAGCTGAGAAATTGGGAGGTTTTATTCTGCTTGGGACTCACCAAAATACATACTGGTTTTCTCCAGCTAGCATCCTACACTTCATCTGCTGCACACTGTCCCACTGTGTGGGTGTATTTGCATGCTTTCGAGTGTGTATTTGACATACACCTGCACAAACCCACATTCTTGCATTTAGCAGCCTGACATGAATGTGTGAACATTACGCCTTTGTAAAAAAAAAAAAAAAAAAAACCAACCCTGTTTGCCTTTCCTGTTGTTGGCCTGTTGTAGTAATGACTGTGAAGCATATGCGGTGTTTAGGCATGAGTGTTAGACTGAGACTCCGGGTGTGTTTAGTGTGCTTTTCACTGTCATTACAGCAGCTGCTGCCAGGGTAGAGACAGAACATGGCTGCACAGAGGTGATGAAAACTTACACAGTTTTACTTTATGATGAACTTTCACTGACCTTGATGCTTTAGGCTTAAAGCCATTATGCTTTTTCTTATCTGTCTTATACATATTGCTAGAATGATGGATACTCATATTCCATTCATCCACCCTTATCCTGTTCAGAGTGTGTGTGTGTGTGTGTGTGTTTGTGGGGGGGGTGGGGGTGCTGGAACCACAGAATACCCAGGACAGGTCACCAGTCTGTGCAGGGCTAACGCATAGCTACAGCCAATTTAGAGTCACCAGTTAACCTAAAACACGCACGTCTCTGAAGCCAGAGAACCCAGAGACACAGAGAGCTGTGAGAACTAAAGCCCCACCCACTCACTGTTCAAACCGAGGGGCAGCCAGTGGAAAGAAAGCTGACTTAAAGAGAAGTTGGATGTAAAGGGAAGAGAACTTGTTTCAGACAATGGATGAACTGCTCAGAGTATATTAATCCATCCACGCTTATCCAATTCAGGGATGTTCAGGTCATATCCGGGCGAGCGGCAGGGTACTGCTGCAATAGTTTGACAAGTATATAAACAAAAACTATTACTGTAAATCCTGGGCTCAGCTAGAGATGGAGCAGAAATGTGATAGCTCTCCCAAAGCCTAACTAGCTTATTTAAGCATCAACCAGTTTAATGTTTGAAGGCCTTAAATGGTGGCTCTAAAATATGTATAGTTTCCTCCTAATGAAGAGCTGTGACCACTTAATTTGGTTGCTATGATGTTTGCAAAGTCCTACGACTCAAACACAAACCACATACACGGATCTGGTGCCAGTCCCAGCAGAACAACCACATTGTTTTTGTGTTTTCCAAACAGGGAAGGATCACTGATGCAGATTAATTATTTTAATCATTTGAATGCATCATTTGAAGAGTCACCAAGATATAAGATATATACAGGAGTAAAAACACAAAACCCACACTAACACATTGGCATACACCTAAAGTCATACATACACCACGGTCTTAGTACTTTAGTAAAACTTTGTTTTAATAAGGATTTTTCAGGTAAATCTAACTGAAGAGCTCTTTCTCTTAGTTATAAACTCACACGCAAACATGAGTTTGCACCCACAAAAACAGATGCACGACTGAACAGCCAGCCTTGGTCCGGATGCCGGCATTCTCCACAGTGATAATGGGGCTGTATCCCACTGTAATGCACAGTTCACTGAGGCTGGCTCTGCTCCAGATGGAGAGGCAGCAAGGAAAAGGAACAGGATGCCATAACCTCGGCTCACACAGTGGACAAGAGCCACAGCTGCAGACACACACACACACACACACACACACACACACACACACACACACACACACACACACACACACACACACACACACGCGCACAGACACACACACGCACGCGCCAGAGCACCATCAACCCACATGAATGCTTGCATGTATGAAAGACAGAAACAGACAGTCATACTCAGGGGCATCCGATTAAAGACGCGACAGAAGTGGTCCAAGTACATGTCAACATCATGTTTATACGCACTCTCACATGGAGCACACTTCATGAAGAGTGTCGGCTGCAACTGTGCAGCTCCACTGTGTGACAAGAGGAGAAAGTAGAGGTGGCGGAGGAGCTGGAAACGGCAGAGAAGTGGGAGGAGGAGAAACTGCCTTTTGTTGTATTTTCAGTGTGACAAGAAAGGCAGAGGAGCCGCGACGTGTGAGAGGATTTGTCGCTGAGAAGTAAGAATGTTATTCCGCCCCGTTCTGACCCGTTTAGACGAGGAAGCCAAAAAGCCTCTTTTTATAGTTCTGTACCAGAGCTGGTTGGATCCTTAAACACAGCAGGGAAGAAAGAGAAGGCCCTAATAAGACATTTTTTTTAATTTACATGTAGTTATGTGGATTTGTTTTGGTATTTACCTTCAACCTTCAGCTTTCACACTGACGCAGGAGCAGATTTTCAGAAAACAAGCACATTTTGTGCACTTCTTACACAGAAAACCTTTGACTATATTCCTTGATTTTATACTTTTTCTCATGCATTTTTGTGTCTCCTCGCAAACACACCTTGCAAGCTCTGACACCGACACACAAGCACACATCTGAGAACCTGAGTTATATAATAACATCTCCTTGCCTCTTTGATTTCCTGCAGGAGCCTTAAGTTTACAGGCTGCAGCATAATTCACATTTTGCAGCAATCTTTTTTCTACTGTCGCAACGCTCTAATCTTAGAGGATATGACACTGCTGCAAAACCAACATACCAGGCTTTTCAATTTCAATGTTTTATTGATGACAGGTTTGATTGTTTTCCCTGTAAACTGCACTTGTGGATTAGTCTGATAAGCCCTCACTCACACAGGCCTATATAGTGGTTGGCGAGCCCCTGATACCCTCTGGCTGCTAGGGGAAAATACCCCCGATGGTGAGTGGTTGCTCTCAGGTGTTAGATGAAACTGGTCGCAAAAAAGGTAAATAGTGCAACAATGAAAATCTGCTTGAAATTTTGGTCGCTAACAAATTGCCATAGTTGCTCACTTTGAGGAAGACTTGTCTGCAAACACTTGCCAACTACTTGCTGAGCAGTAGCAGAAAGACAGATACTTTATTGATCCCGCAAGGAAAGTTATGTTACAGCACCAAGAAAAAGTACAGTCTACCACGTGTCAAACTCAAGGCCCGCAGGTATGGCTATTATTAATGGTCCGCTGGTAAATAGCGCTCCCATCACTTATACTGCAAATCCCACTATGCACTGCAACAGCTGCCTCGCAGGTCAAGACCTGCGCACTAACCCGTTTTCCTGCATTGCCAGTGACACATTGATCAGTGGTCAGCAGATAAAATCATGCTTTTAAGGTGACATTTAAGCTGGGAAAACCCCCAAAATGGCCAAATGAAAAGTGGACTTTGAAAAGAGGAATTTTCAAAACAGGTGGGAGGTGAAGGACCATCAGAGGTAAACCCGTGTATTTCTTTTCCCCCGCCTGCGATGTGCGGGGAAAAGAGTGGATTGTTGGGACTGATGCAGGAGAAGATGCAGAGGGAGACCTGCCCAGGTGAGCTGACAGTGCATCACACACCAGGAAACGCTGCGCAGCAAAGTCCTGAAGACAGAACGCATCATAAGCACTGTAACACAGACAGGGAACTTTATAAGAGGCAAAGGTTTAAATCAGCGGCAGTTTCGGAGGGAATAGCTTCTGAATTTGGTGACGTGCCTTAATCACACAGGTGCGATGAACTGGCTGATTACATTTTTTTCATTTTAGACTGTTCAATAAATGTTAATCCTGTTTGGCCCGCGACTATGTTTTCAATTTTGGTCCATTTTGTGATTGAGTTTGACACCCCTGGTCTTCAACAAAGTGAGAGTAGAAATGCCACAGTGCAAAACTATACACATACAACAGTGACAAAACACAAAATAAATGAAATACAAAAATGTAGGTGAAGAAGAGTAATATTAAGACTGACACTGTGCAAATTGCATTAATAAATAACATGTACACTAGGAATCTAAAAGACTGTCACGAGAAGATATACAAAAAAAAAAATATGTGTGTGTGCGATCTTATGTCCTGACAGGTGTGTTCACCTATCACAGAGTTATTATACAGTTTCATAGAGAACAGTAAGAAGGATTTCCTGAAGCGTTCTTCATGGTTGAATCAGTCTGAGGGAGAAGGAGCTCTTCTGCCTCAGCAGTGTGGAGTGGGTGAGACTGGTTGTCCATGATGGAGAGCAGTTTGTTCAGTGACCTCCTGACCCCTCACTGACTCAAACGCCTCCAACTTCTGACCAATATTGTTTCCAGCCTTGTGTTAATAGTAAAACTGTGAATAATGTGACGCAATTGAGAAATGGAGACTGTTCGCCTTCAAAGTAAAACCCTTACTGCTGCAACCAACATGTTTCAAAAGGTACAGCTTTTATTTTGAAGGTAAACCTGCTCCGTTTCCGGTTTACAGCTGGTGATTGTTTGTGGACAAGTCGGCATCTTCCATGCAAACTATGAGCAACAGCGGCATTCTGCCAGTGACCAAAACAATCACAAGGAAGTGATCTTTGCAGCTGATTTCACCTGGCCAGTAATCTCAAATAACCAGTTGGGGAATACATATTTTTACCAAGCAACCAAAGGATGCTGCGAGGGTTGGTGACCAGTCTCTAGACCTGTGTGAATGAGGCCTCACTGAGGGAATAAGGATTACTCTTGATCTTGGACATATGTGTACCCTAATTTTACAGTTACTTTAACTAAAAACACTAAAGTCACAGCTACTCTGACACTTAGAGCAAAAGAGATGGGAACAGCAGAGAGGAAGAGGAGGTTAAAAAAAAAAGAAAAAAAGAAAAGCAAGATGAGGGACAGGTGGAGGAAGGGGGTGGGGGGACAGTCTGAGTCATCGTCAGTTACAACCACGAGCCGAAGGGTGGCGAGGAGACAAAAATGCACGCGCACACACACACACACACACACACACACACACACACACACACACACACATAGAGGAGAGGAAATCTTTAATGGCAGCTTCCCCGTCTCTTTCACTAACAGGGACATGAAGTCAAATGGTCAGGGACTGTGGGGAATGGCTGTCTATATTGGAGTCACTGACCCCTCACACACACACACACACACACACACACACACACACACACACACACACACACACACACACACACACACACACAAATGGGCTGGAGTCCCCAAGCAGTCCATTAGAGATTAAACAAGTTGTTCAGTCTATGTTTCAGACTCCAGGCATGACTCAAAATTTCAAATTACTCTGCTGGCTCGTCTGCCTCCCTCCTCTTCCCTGCCTCTTTCAGGCTCCCTTTCTATCACTCACTTCACTGTATTGTTCCATTAGAGGATTGAGCATGCTGGTACCAGGGAGGACGATGGGTTTAATTCAGAGAAAATTAAACTCAGTCCATCAACCTGCATTGGGGAGACGCAAGACATCTAACTGGTATACTTTACCTACCAGCCCTCATCACCTCTTCACCTTACCTATTATGGATCTCTCTAATAAGACAACAGTACACGAATCCACTGCAGAACTCCAAGTGCAAGAATTTCTCCTCTGCATTATTGAGGCAATAACTAACATAAAAATAAGTTTGCAAAGAAGGAATATGGTGATATTAAGGGTCATGTTGTGCTTGCAACCTGGTGGTTAAAAAGGAATGGCAAAAGTGGCGCCTCTTATTATTGAACACATCATGCTAGCAGCTCTGCGAGTCTTGCGGCGCTATAGAAAGTCAGAGGTGCTCTGATTTAGATTTTACTGAAAGGCCATTATTAGTAATTATGATTATCGTGCATATCACTGTAATCAGGAATAAATGCAGGTTATGTAGGAGGCCTCTAGTGGTTGTATAAGGAAGGACATACAATAACTATTGTGCTAAGCTAGTAAATAGAGCCCTGTATTATGTGCTTAATGTTGTGATATGGAGCATTCAACCCAAACTGTGGTCATTGTGCAACCAAGAACTTTCGGAGACTAAACCCAACCAAAAAAAATAAATAAATAAAACTACATCCTCAAATTTATGCTCACAGTTGTCAGTGGGCACCCTCTTCACTTTAATGCCGAATTTTGTTGAGTAAACACAAACCCACTGCTTTCATTCAGCAGACTGGAACAACCTCCACTGAATCAGATGAAAATTATTGATACTAATTGAGATATGCACAGTATAGGGCTTTATAACAGCAGCCATTCAATGGGCTGACAACATTTAGAAGGGGTTTAATATTACTAAAACCATCTGAATTCATCATCTGGCACAACATTTTATGTAAAACCGGCAAGTGCTTGCTGTCTAGACCAACTTATTTGATTGATATTGGCATCTCCAAAGTAAAATTCTTACATATAAGTAGATTGGGAACTCTTTCACAAGTATGAAGGAAACTTCTGAATAAAGACGGCAATTATTTCTTTACTACCTTTAAGAGTTTCCTCTGTGCCCTTTAGTTTTGGTACATAAAGAACAGCCATCAAAGTATCCAAAATTACAGTGAAGCAACAGCTTTATCCCCTTTCATTAAAAACACATGTTAACTACGATAAGTAGCAGTATTATTATGAAACACTGCTAAATAGTCCCTTGCTTACCAAACTGCCTGCTTTAAAGCTCTTGCTGTAATTATCAGTGAAATACAACTTTTATCATGGAGATTGCTTGGATTCAATTACTGCTTATGTAATACAACCATTAAGGCTCCATTTGCTCTCTTGCACATGTTTGTTGCCCTCCTAATGTGAGACTAGATGCTGTCTAAGGTCTTTAACCCTTTATAGGACATTCATTGAAATTCAAGATTTCAACCTTCAAATGCTATTGGAGGACATAACAAAGCTCAATTATTTTTGTAGCATTTTTCAAAATGTTTCATTTTCCTGTAGAAAAACAAGGTCATTAGCCCTGCGACAGGCTGGCGATCTGTACAGGTCCTATAAAAGGTTAACAAGGAACACGAGAGGGTTATTAAATCGACTGCCTCTCACTGTTTAATTCTGTTGATGCTTTCATTCACAGCGATCCAGCAGCAGTGACGTGTGTGTGCTTTGCCTTTCCTGCTAACGCTTTAGTACGATTGACTTTACTGCTCAATAGTTCAACATCTTTCCAAACTCTGTCTGCCAAGAGACTGTGCACAACATGAGCAACAGTGCATATCGCTGATGACTAAAAGGGCTGTTTGTAATAATGGAGTGCACAAAGAGTGGAGTGTGAGTCAAATATTGAACTGCATGTTGGAGGCCAGCTATAAGGTCGCTGTGGCTGCGAACAAAAAAACAGCGAGTGTTCATTTACACGCCAGCTCTGTCTGGAAACTGAATTATGAAAATTTTTATGGCACTCAACAATTATCAGGTAAGTAAGGAGGCAGAGTGCCTCACACACTACTTCCTTTCCTTGTAAAAGACACCTTGGCTTCATATTTGAACACAGTGGGCACGCATCACTTTTCAACATGTAAAGTTAATGTTAGAATGTTAGCATATTTAACACAAAACATTATTCTTTCCTGAGATTAACCAAATAGTTTTAGTGCCAAAATGTGAGCAGTAACCGAAAGCAAAAGTAAAATTAAGTAAAAGCTAAGCTAGGGAAAGAAAAGCTCCCAAACAGGACACGTATCCCAGTCTCCTGGCTGACACAGTTCTGACTAACTTGCTCAACACCGACCGATTAATGTGAACGTTGTTGCTCTTTATAAAAGGGCTCAGTGCATTGAAGCGCCAATGCCAAAGGACATCTTGTGCACATCTCTGTGACACCATCTGAAGGAATGGCAATATTTGCTCAGATGAGAAACAGTTGGGTATAAAAAAGTATAAACTAAAACATTTCACACCCTTTAGTGGCACAGTTAAAGAAGAACGAAGAGCATATAAGATTCCTCGGTTAGTGGATACAAGTCTGTGAGAAAAAGTGTAATTGCTTCATTAAATTATATTACAGCAAGCACATGCAGATTTTCTCTGTGCAAATATAATATTTACCCTTGGTTGTATTTAAATAACCACTTCATACAGTTTGTAATATTAATGGAAGCTTTCCAAAAAAAAAAAAAAAAAAACCAGAAAAAAAAGGATATCATGGATATCCAGTATCCATCATGAATATCTCTGAGGAACATTCCTTGGAGATTTTTGTACATAATGGCTTTATAGCATCACACAGTTGCTGCAGGTTTGTCTGTTGTACGTCTATAATGTGACTCTCCCATTCTACCACATCCCAAAGGTGCTATATTGGAGTGAGAGCTGATGAATGTGGAGGATATTTGAGCACAGCGAACTCACTGTCATGTGCAAAAGAAACCAGTTTGAGATGATAAGTGTTTTGAGACGGGGCATATTATCCTGCTGTTGTCATAAAGGGATTGGTACAGCAACAATACTCATGTAGGCTGTGGCATTTAAAAAACGCTCAGTTGGTACTAAAGGGGTCCAAAGCTGTTGATACAAAGCAGGATTAATCGATGCTTTCATGTTGTTTATGCCAAATTCTGACCCCACCATCTGAGTGTTGCAGGCAGGAATCAAGATTCATCAGTCCTGGCAATATTTTTCCAATCTTCTGTTTTCCAATTTTGGTGAGCCCACACAAATTATAGCCTCAGTTTCCTTATCTTAGCCCATCTGTTTCAAGGTTCGATGCTTTGTGCATTCAGAGATGCTCTCCTGCAAACCTCGGTTGTAACAAGTGGTTTTTTTTGAGTTAATGTTGGCTTCCTATCAGCTCAAATATAACTGAAAGTAAAATGCCACAGTTTTCTCAGTTTTCATTATTTTAAATGTACAGAAACAAAGACCCATATGCTTCCAGCTAATAATGATTCTTTGATCATTGCACAAAATGTCATGCAATCTGAAGAGGTTCCTAAAACGTTGAAGTGCTGGGATCAGACTGAAACTAAACAACAAGGGCAGACGTGGCTTGCAGGCAGCGCGTTGCTCACCTCATATTTATTGGCTCCAAAAAAGTCGTGAAAAGGTGTTACATAAAAGCTTCTAGTCGGGTCTTTGTGTAATGGTACAACGCATTAGTGCAGGCTGCAATACCTCCAACACTAGGTGGATACACAGGTCCCCAGAGGGTTACATAAACAACGTACCCAGAACAAGTTCGACACCTGCATCGCATTTTATCAGTTTCATTTGAAGCACAGAGAAGCTGCATCTACATGTACGTGTGTGTCTGCATGTCCTCTGAATTTTTCATCTCTGTGGCAAAGAGGTTAACCTGATTCCTGAGGCTTTATCAACCGCACATAAAGTATGCACGCGCACAATACTGAACACATGCGTAACAGTTGACGAGGAGACAGAGGAAACAGCAGCGAGACATTCAAAGACACGTTCGGGGGCTTTAACTGATTCGTTCAGGAGGCAAACATCCTTTTTGAGACATGGGTGGATGCTCAGAGTTGAGACAGCTGCGGAAAACAAATATCTGAAAAATCACGATATTCAAAAGTAAAGCACGCAAAAGACTGCAAAAGCATGAGGCACATAAAGACAACATTTGGTTCAGTTTATGTCCAACTCAGGGCAGAATAAAAGGCGGCTGGAGCTCTGAATCACCTCAATAACACAAAGTGTCTCATCAAGCCACTCATTGCTCATCAGAGCAACTGTTATACACCCGTGCTTTCCACCCACGCCACAAGCTTCTTCATCACAGACACACATACACAAACACACACACACACAAAGATCCATCATCATCCAACGAGCAGATGAAGAAGCACAAACACAACAGACCCCCCGACGGGCACTGCCAGCTTCTCCACGGCGCCACAGGCTGACTCCTCGTCTGTTGCAACACGAAAACAAAAACTGTCCAAAAAAAAAAAAGTTAGCTGCTTGTGACACACAAACACACAGATGAACACACTCAACAAGGTTACTGTAGTTTAGGGATTTTTTTTATTTTTTACTTTCAGTTTTCTCTCTAATGATGAAATGACAGCAGGTGGGGGAAAAAAGCAGTGAATATTTTATTTGCTTTTATTGTCTGTAATATTATAAATGGACTGTTCTAAAATCTCACACTAAAGGGAATATTTTCAGAAATCCATTTATGGACTTTCTTGTCACGGGCAACATGATTAGACTGACACCAATTAAAAGTAGAATATATGAAGTGAATCTAAAGCTACAGCCCCAATGAGGTTAGCTTAGCTTAGCACAGAGGCAAAAAGACATAAGGAAACAGGTAGGCTTTTACCATCCTAGATTAACATAATGTTGCTTTCATCACTTCTACAAAAAAAAAAAAAAAAAAAAAAGAAAAAATAATTTATTATCTATCTATATCTATATATATCTAGCTCTCTCTCTCATATATATTATATATATATTATATATATATATATATATATATATATATATATATAGTGTAGACACAACACTGGTTCATCCCTTGAATCAGGTGCCTATGTTATGCCTTAATGATTCATCAGTCAGTGTTAAATGACTGAACAAAAACAGAGGAACAATACGAGGTGACTTTTGACATAATATCCTTTAACACCTGAAAGATACACAAACACACAAACAGAGACACACACACACACACATACACACACAGCAGAGTTGTTTTTGCCTCCATCTCCTGCTTCAATCGAATCAAGTCTTATCAAATCCAATCAGCCCCACTGAGGCGTTTCATTCAGAGTCAAGCAGCAGAGAAGATTATGCACGCGGATGAAGAGGAATGACCTTAATCAGTGTGTGTGTGTTTGTGTGTGCATGTAAAACAGTGTTAGAGAGCGCTTGTGTGTGTGCATGTGTCAGTCTGCGCTGTTGCCGTCTGTGTGACTCTGGCCTTTCTGCATAAGCTTAGGTATACTGTGTGTGTGTGTGTGGATCATTTTATCCATTACTCTGGCCACTGTGAAACACTGCCAGTCAGGCAGATTGGGCTTATGAAACACTTACACAGCTGTGTTAAAGCAGAACACACCCCTCCTGTGTTTCTCCCTCTGTCCTTTAAAAAACAAACAAACAAAAAAACAAAACAAAATTAAGTGATTAACAGGATCTCTCCAGTTTAGCCAACAACCATGCTGGAATCACACCTTCCTGCTACCATGCAGACATGTTGCTGCTCCACCCTAAAAGAGGAAAGCTGCAGTGTGTTTTCTTTGCATAGCTTCACTTACAACACAGAGGAGTGCAGAAGAACATTTTCAAAAGTGGAAGCAAGCATTACAAAGTAGCTGTGTAGGCGTCACTTGTAGCACAGCAACCAACCAACCACGCAACCAAGCAGTTGCTGGAGGGATTAATTCTGTGGTGATTTTTTTTTTTTTTGGGATGCATGACGGCTGCAGCCTGAGAGCTTAACCTCTGTGGCACTAGGGACTTTTAAACAAATCACCACACATGCTCCAGATACACAAACAATGCATCAAAGTAAATCTCTCCTTTAGCATGAATGCATGATTAATGATGACTGGCTGCTCATTTCCTCTTCTTTTTCCCCAATAACGTACATACAGGACACGATGCTAACTTTTAAGGTAAACATCAACATCATCATCATCTGCCAAGTACATTAACCTGGAAATACAACAGAACATTATGATATAGCGAAGGCGTGTAGGTGGATTTGGTTAACACATAATAGGATGATTATCGAGAATACAAGAGCACAGGGCAAAGGAACAGAAACAGATTACATCTGGTGATGTAATTGGAAATGTGGACTTCCCCTTCAAGGCATCATATCCTGTTTGCCAAAGAGTGGAGTGTCCAGCGCTCCGGGTAAATTTTCAACAGTAAACAGTGTTTGACATTTTTAAAAACCAGTGGGGGTGGCAAACTTGGCTGCAGGTCCAGGTTTCACTTATGACCACTACTTGGTCCTGCTGGCGGTATCACATCCTGTGACACCAATGACTGAAGCAGCGACATGTTCCACATGATGTACAGTTATGGATAATATATGGATAATATAGCATTCAAGCAAGCATTCATGTTAATTTCACACCGACGTCCCATCTAAACATTGCTGCACAGCAATCACACCCTTTCTATCTGCAGCAGCCTTGCCCAGCAGGATAATGTTCCTTGCCACACCAAAAATTGTTGTACAGCATGACAAACACCTCAGGGTGATCTGGCCTTCAAACTCTCCAGATCCCAATCTGATCGAGTATCTGTGGTATGCCCCAGAACAAGACCAATCCACAGAGGCCCCACCCCACAGGATCCAAAGGATCTGCTGCCAAGTTCTTGGGACCAATCAACATAATCCCCTGTTTTGGTGGCACAAGGGGGACCTACACAATCCATCCATGATAAATTGTACTTTCTACTCTATTTGAGGACTAAAAGCACTTTCTTACTACAGTATAAGCATATTTCATTCACAAACAATTTTTTCTATGCCTCAGTGCTTTTAATCTAACTGTGAGTCCATTTTTTCATCAGTGGACTCGTGTTTCTTCCAAAATCAAAACTGTTTGAGTCCAAATTTTGAAAGGCAATCAACATACTCATGTGCAAAGCTGTGCTGTGTGGGCTGCGTCCAAGGTAAACTGAAGAAGACGTCTTGAAAACAAAGATGTTTTGAAATAATTCAACGAAAGAAATGCAGGTGTCCAATGAATTATTTTATATTAGTAAGAAGTATAACTCTCTACTGGCAAACAGCAGAGATACCTTCTTGTTAATACTTCACAACAGTACCAGTCAAAAGTCAAAAACCTTTCACTGGTACTGTACATTTGCCTGTACCCTGAAATTGCAGTTCAAACTTGTTATACAGCAATGGGACTCAGACAGAGGGAAGGCATGGGCCACTACTGAGTGTTTGGAAATGCTAGGGACTTAGGGGGAGGCTTGGGCTGAGAGTGGTGGGGAAGGAAACTATGCTGCATTATTTTAGCTTGGGATTTTCTCTTATTACATATATAGTAACTGGATAATTCTTTCCATAATCCATAGGCTAAGGAAGGGCCTATGGAAGGTGTACAAACCTTGATTTCATGGCTGTTTTGGCTAAAATCTGAAGGCAAAAAGTTGCCAATGATAACTTCCATGCATTCAGGGATGCATGGACACATCTTAGCGCTATCCCTGCTTCAATATGCAGACTAGAGGAGTCAAGGATCAAACCACTGATCTTCTGATAGGTAGAAAACCTGCTCCAACTCCTGAGCCACATCCATCCATCCACCCATCCATTTTCTAAGCACTTAGAGCCTATCCAAGCAGGCTCAATATTTAGTTTTTTATTATTATTATTATTAGGTTTTAAGTTTGTGTCGGCTACGTATAAAGATAACATGACTACATCTGTCTTCAATATGCTTTAAATAAGATTATGACAAATTAAAAGTTTTTCCTGAAAGACTTTTGCTTTTAAAACAGCTGCAAAATGAAGCATGGCGCTTCTACACGCTTGACCTAAAAAGTCAACCGCATTGAATAGTGGAGGAGTCTGCTAACAGAAACGAGTGAGCAATGACTCAGTTAAAAAGAACCACAGTGGTCCAATTGAGGTTCAGGATCAGGGGCTTCAACTGATGATTAAATCCATTGATGTTTAGGTGGTACGCTTCTTAAATCCAGTCAGGATCAATGGAAAGAAAGATCCTTTGAGACAATTAGCCAGTTAAACAATGACATAGAGTCGACCTTCATTTGCAGGTTGGCAGGTTGCCTGTTGGGAAAAAGTGACTGGTGGAAGGAAAAAAAAAAAAGAATAAGATTTCTTGGATTTAGAGGGTTTTTGAGTGCCATTTTTAAGCTTAACTACCTGCACATTTATAGAAGATTAGTGTCCAGTGCAAATTTTGTTGTATTTTTTATGTTATTATTAAGTTCATTTGCTCGTTGTGTGGACAGGAAGTGTTGGCTGATTGGTGACTTTAAGAAGCATTTTCCTCTGTGGATAGAAAGTGGAATCTGTTCCTACAGTTTAGTCTGTCAGTGGATACCTAGAACACAGCCGTGAAGCGCAGCCTGCAGGACGATGGGAGCTGTAAGTGCAGATTACAGGCAGTGATGTAAGATGCCATAATACCACTGACCTTCTGTAACTCATAGCTTCCTGGGGAGCGGACTGTACACATGGTGAAAATAAATAAATCTGCAGCAGAAGAGGGGAGGCCACGAGAAACAAAAGGCAGGGATAGTCTGACAGTGAAATATCTGTTCCCCTCTGTGAACCAAGAGGGATGTCAGAGGATCTCCTGCTGCAGGAAACGATCCCTCCAGAGTGACAGCGAGGCATCTTCACTGAGAAACACGGGCTGCTTTTCATGATATCCGAGTCCACACTTTAAGACCACACGCGTTTGTATTCGTTTTCAGCAATGATGTGAGCTTAATTACCCAGTGCGATGTGTTGACATGCACTGTTGTCAGATCACACTGATACTGGGTTTTATTTAATAATGGATGTCAGTGTCATCTGCAACTCATGAACTGGTTAGGCTAGGTTTTCATCTGTCTCACGAGGAAGTAAGAGCTTTTTCAGAGACTTTTATCCACTTCAAAAAAATGCAGTTCTTTAAGAACTTCGAAATCTAAGCAATAATAAAATGATAAAAAAAAATGTATATCTCCATATTATAGGTTGAATGGCAATACTCAAAATATATCTGGGTATTTTCTATGAAATACAGCACTTTTCAAATTAATAAAGCTTTCACTGGAAACAGTTTTCATTCAGCTGGGGATTCAGAATAAAAACATTCAGAATAATGTTCCTCAATGTAAAATCATGAAGACACAGCACATATCATGAAAATACTCAGAGAATCTGGAGAAATCTCTGTGTGCAAAACCAATATGGAAATTACTGCACGGGCTCAGAAACACTTCCAGAAATCACTGACTGTGAACACAGTGCTCTGTGCCATCCCCAAATGCAGGTTAAAGCTCTATCATGTAAAGAAGAAGCCATATGTGAACATGGTCCAGAAACGCTGCCATCTTCTCGGGGCCAAAACACTTTTAAAATGAACTAAAGCAAAGTGGAAAACTGTTCTGTGGTCACACGAATCAATATCTGAAATTCTTTTTGAAAACATGGACGCTGCATCCTCTGGACTAAAGAGGAGAGCACTCGCTTAAAAAGCCTGCATCTCTGATGGTATGGAGGTGCATCAGTGCCTATGGAATTGGCAGCTTGCACATCTGGAAAAGCACCATCAATGCTGTAAGGTATATTCTGATTTTAGAGCAGCATATGCTCCCATCCAGACATCTTTTTCAGGGAAGGCCTTGCAGATTTCAGACCATGTTAAACAGCATACTGTATCTATTAAAAACAGCATGGCTTCACAGTAGAGGAGTCCAGGTGCTGAGCTGGCCTGCATGCAGTCCAGACCTTTCACCAGCTGAAAACATTTGGAGCACCATGAAACAAGAAAATACAACAAAGCAGACCCAGGACTGTTGATCAGCTAGAATCTTCTATCAGACAAGAACAGGACAACATTCCTCTCTCAAAGGTCCAGCAGCTGCTCTCCTCAGTTCACAGATGTTTAAGGACTGCAGTTAAAAGAAGAGGGGATGCTACGCAGTGGTAAACATGGCCCTGTCCCAGCTTTTGTTTGTTTTTTGTTTTTTTAAAGACATGTTGCTGCCATCAAATTCAGAGCTGTTATATTTCTTTAAATGGTAAAATTTCTCAGTTTAAACATCTGATGTTCTACTGTAAATAAAATATGGGTTTATGAGATTTACAAACCATTGAATTCTGTTTCTATTTATGGTTTACACAGCATCCCATCTTTCTTGAAATTGGGGAAGTACATGTATTAGATTGTTTTGAACATGTTTGTTGCTCTGAGATAAAGACAATTTTAAAAATGCCTTTACATCTGCAAGACAGCGTGAGGAGGAAATGTAGTGCACTTTGTGGCATCGCATAACAAATGAAACTAAAAGCAGGTTAGAGGAAATGCATCGGATGTTAGTGAGTCCAGATTTGTCTCGGTAAGGTTTCAATTCCTCATTTCCTGTAGTTTGAGACACAACCATATGCAACACTGGACTTTCACATAGGCTAAAATGGAGTGCATGTTTGGCTTTCAGATTGTGGTAAAGCGATGTTCTACCAAAAATAACATCCTTTTAACGCTTTTGGGCTGAAAACTGTAGCACAAATGGGTTTCTTAGGTTTCTATTGTTGGTCATCTCTAATGTGTGACAACCAACAGCTTGCTGAAGAGGAAGTCGTGAAAGTGCATGCAAAACATAAACAAAATGGAACAGCATATTTTCACTTTCCTGCTGATTATTTCAAGCACTACTTTAACACCCGAAAACTGTATTTGACTCAGCGCCTGCAAACAATCGACCACAAACATTCCCCTGACGGCGGTGGGGGACATCCGATACCACAGACAGACCCAGACACACACACACACACACACACACACATATATATATGTAGGAAGTGAACCTGAGAGAGGAAGCACATTTCTGCTGCGCCTCCCAGTTTTTTTTTTCCTGTGTGCATAACGACAGATCGATATGTATCACCAAGGAGAGAAAACCAGCTTCCAAAAGCTGAGTCAAGGCTCACACACACACACACACACACACACACACACACACACACACACACACACACACACACACACACACACACACACACACACACACACACACACACACACACACACACACACACACAAGCCTTTATTTGTCTAACTGCGAGGACCCTTTAGCTCTATTCATAACCTAAAATTAAGCTTTACCCTCAGGCAAAGTCAAAATATGCTCATATTAAAAAAAAAAAACCTCCTCACAAAGATGTATTATCAGTTCACGGGAATGTCTGACAGCTTGCAAAGAGTCCACACTGTTTGGGAATAAAATGAGTGGAATGTGGCCTAACAGGAAATGGACTGACAGCTGTCACACTGTGCATGTGTTACAGGCTAAAGTGCGATGTGCTGTATGAGTGTGGCAGATGGGGTCAGAATGCAGGGAATATGCAGGAATTAATGACAAAAGAAAAAAATTAGAGCAGGAGCTACACGTCAGCGACAAAGTCAATCAGCATGTTCAGTCCATACTTTCTGACCACAGAAAACTGAACATATCTGAGTTCATGTTAGCAAGCACTGTGGAGTCCTGACATTGGGCTTGGGAAATATGAGCAAACACATATTTCATTTACATACAGCAATAAATATTTTAGATCACCATGGGCTTATTAGTGAAGATCAGACTAGATTAGAGAGAAAGGCTGATGGTAAAGCGGCATCAAATCACAAAAAATGCCTGTTTCTGTTACATCTTCATGCTACCAAATCAGCTGCTTTTATATGTTAGTAAGCGGATACATTAAGTTAAGACCTGTATCACAAAACATCTTAAAACCACTAAATTATCCCACACTTGGGTGAGGTGGGGGTCAATTCAGGCCTAGCAGGACACTGAGTAACAGTATCACCTCTCACTATGAATAAGCTAAAAAACAAGTACTATAATTACTATCTTAGTGGGATTCACCTTTAAAAGCACTATATGTACATAACTAGGGGTGCACAGATTTAACATTTTTTCAGCTCCAATTCAATACCTTGACTTTGGGTATCTGCCAGTATTAGCCAAATACCCGTCCAATACCAGTGTTAAATTAGTAAGCTCTAACTGTGCTTAAGGCAGTATCCAGCTCTGCTTAAACTTTGCCCAATGTGGCGAGTAAAATGGGCCCCTAACACATGGAGTGGAGCAGACAGGAGAACTAAACAGTAGCTGAAATCATCGGCTAACACCTGTTAGCGTGTTAGCATAGGTGCAGTAAAAGCTTCCCAACAAGAGTTAGACCAAACTGAAGGAGAGTGAGCTAACAGGGAGTTAGCTGCTCGTGTCAAATGCTCGCTGTCTGTAGTAAACACAGTACAACAAAGGATTTAATTCAACAGATTGTCAGATTGCTGGCACCAATACCCAATCCAGCTTTTTCACTCAAACATTAGTGCAAACGCACTAAAAAGAAAAGCTAATAAGTGTATCTTTAAGTTACCCCTTTAGTTTTGTTTTTCCATCTTAATGCCTTTTGTAGGTTTGAGCTCATCACACCTGTGGCTTGTGTATAACAAATCCTACCTTGATTCTAAAAACACTGCAGGCCTAAAGCAGCTTTTGTGACAGTATCAAAATGATTAAAAACAGACAGTATGGAAACTTTAGATAACACAGTGGCTCCATGGTGTAGTGGTTTGCACATTTGCCTCACAAGTTAAAGATCCCCGATTCAGTCCTGGGAGGAGACACAAACCCCTTGAGGGTTGTGTCAGGAAGGGCATCCGGTTAAAAATCTGCCAAATCAAACATGCTCCCTTATTCACAAGGGAATAAGGAAAGTAGCTTAGTTCAGATAGTTGAAGAAAACTTCTGCTCACCCCCCACCCGGCCCACCAAACATATATACACACAAAGTGCTGGCCATCTAGACACATCCATTCATAAAAGACCCAACCCTTCCCCATCCGCTCACACACACTCTCAGCCATCCGGGACAGTCACAGGTGGTCACCAGTGCTTTATCATCATCTGCTCTTCTGGCTTAGAGCCAGAATATTCCAGATCATGTGATCCTCATAAATACAGATCTACTAAAAACATCACAGACAAAAAGCCACATACATAGCTGTGAGATTCAGTGGGAGAATATTGTAATATCACAGAGTCCAGTCTCTATGGAAAAAATAAAGGGATATTCAGCAGGGGTGTAATGAAAAGGACACTGGATGCATGAATAGCCTGCCCACATCCACACCACACTCAATCCAATTAGTTTAATCAATGGTGTATTCAGTGCACTCTTGAGAATGAAACATCCATCCATTTGCTATTTAAAAGTTCATGAATGAGTTATGGCAAGTAAATAAGGACACGCACTTAAACGTTTGCTGGCAGTTCTCTAAATTTTAATGTTTAACTTTTTTAAATTGTTTACAGAAAAACTGCAAAGTACCTAGTTGAATGATTTAATCTGGAAGATGGTTATGTCCTTTATATTCATGGGGGCTACATTTTTATCAACAGCAGACTGGGAAGTAGGCGAGTTTCTAACACAGTCATCATGTAACGGTATGCAACAATAGATCCATATCCATGAATGGAGAGCGGAATGACGCCCAGCACGGCCATATGAATGAAATACACTCTGGGAGGAAATGTGACTTAAAGAAACAACCCCCCCCCCCCCCCCCCCCCCCCCCCCCCCCAAAAAAAAAGTAATGTGAGAAAAGCAGAAAAAAAAAGGGGGGGGGGGGGTAGAGAGAAATGTACTCACCCCGAGCGCAGCACAAACGAGTCAGCTACAGACAGGGGGAGAGAGAGATGCGTGAGTCTGTGGGAAGGAAGATTTCCTCTACACCACGCAGAAAGCTGGTCTGTGTGAATGTGACGCCGGCCCGAGAGAGACAGCAGCCGTGGTGCAGAAGAAAGTCCACCTGGTCAGTCCCGCTTGGTTTCGCTTCACTTATGTGTCTTCAAGTCGCTCAGTGATGAATTGGAGTCTGCTTCATCAGCGTGGCAAAACGCGGCCGTGAAGGGGACACGGGTTAGATGAACTGTCAGTGAGATTTTGGGGATAACACGAGAGAAAAGCTGGGTTTACGATGCTCGTGATGTCTCCCTGTGTCCGTGTGCTTCGCTGTCCGCCGCTCTGAAACCGGCTGCTGAAACGTGGAAACGCCTTTTGTCTCTCTCTCTCCCCCCCCCTCCTCGCGCGCTCTCTCTCTCGGTCACGGTTAAGCACGCTGGTCTGATTCACCCAGAGATCGTCTCTTGGAAACAACGGTTCACTCTATTAGGAATTACTCCATAACGCTATAAATGTCTGCATAGATAAGAAAGATGTTAATAATAATAATAATAATAATAATAATAGTAGTTTTTAAAGGAGACCTGAGGGGCCGATGGCGCCTGAGAATAATCATAAAAGAATAAAATGCAAGCCGGTCTTCTCAGCTGATTTGCCAATGGGTACAACTTCCCTGCAGCAAACTGTCAATTGGTTTTGTTAATTTGTTTGTAAATAACTCCAGTTAAATTATAACTCTATTAGAAACTCTGCATTGTTACCTAATTTTATGAATGTGCCCAAAAGATGGATGTGGCCTGAAAAAAGTGAAGCCGATGCAGAAAATGCTTGCTTTCTTTCCAATAGCCAGCAGAGGGCGACTCCTCTGGTTGCATAAACTAGCCTGAGTCCATATGAATCCATGGTGAAATGACCCTATTGCTCACTTAATTTATAACCTCAGTAAACACTTTGCTGATGGCTTTATGGTCTAATTTGCATAAAGACCTGTTAAATACAGCAATATCTTCAGTTTGTAAACAATGGTTCACATTAGGATAAAAAATGTGGATCAAGTAGGATCTCTTTGCTGCAGTGTGCCCAGTTTTTCAGTCAGATACTACTTACCATCTTTGTATTTGCTACACATTACACTTCCAGGAGCTGTTTGCCAATGGAAACCCATGCCAGGAAGCTCCCAGCGCACAGTTTATGTGCTGATGTTAATGCCAGATGAGGTTTGGCTGAGTTGCTGCAGTTCCTGAGTGCTTTCGCTTTGCTGTAATACCACTTATGGTTATTCATGGAATATCTAGGAGGGAAGGAATATCACAAGCTGACTTGTTGCATCATGTTACAGTACCACACTCGAATACAGCAATCTCTTTAGAACAACACATTATTACACAGATGTTTGTAAAGCCTGACTGCATGGCTAGATGCTGGACAGGCTGCCAGTTTGTTGCAGAGTTTATATGACAACTGATTCTTAAAAGACTTGTATTATTATATGCAATGTTTTGTATTTTACGGCAGCTGTTGACTGAAACAATAGTCCAAAAGTGGATACAAGCACCAAAATTTGCATGTTTTAGAGCCATTATTTTTGAAAATTCCTTTGAATTTCTTTAATTTTTAAAATTTCAAAGTTTTCTAATCTGGCCATCCTTTCCACCTTAGGAAACAGCTGTTTCACTACAGAATTTCAACCACTGAACAAATTATAGAGGTTTTACTCTTGAGTTTTAATACTTTTGAATATATGTGAGTAAAATTTATACTCTTAAACTTCTTCACTGCTTCTTTGTTTGACGTAATTGCAATGACATATGTTACATGTTGGTCCAGTGGGAATTGCAGCTGCACGGTGCTATGCAGGTTGAGGGATTACGATTTTAACCCTTTGATAGTAATGGTTCAGACATTCACCCGGTGCCAATTTATTCATGTCCGTGTTCACAAATTTCAAGTATTCCATGCATGAAGGCTCCTTTACTTTTGGCTCAGCTCTCTCAGGCTGGCATGCTTATCCAATTCATGGGAGCTTATCCCAGACACTGGCTGAGATGCGATGTTCACATGGACGGGCTAACCATCAAAGTCACATCAAAACCACTTTAGATTTACTGTACGTACAAGTTAACCTGACAAGTATCTTTGGTCAGGTTCAAATCTGGAACATTCGTGTTGTGAAGTGACTGCTGCACCACTGTGCTGCCAAGCTGTTTTATTGGTTTAGCTTTTGTTTATTGGCTTAGTCATGTAACTAATCTAAATACACCGTTAATGAACCTCAAGCCGAGTTTCACAGCAGTGAGCACCAGTGTCTAATCTTCTGTAAGAACTTATTTCCTTCCGAGTATTGTCTGTCTTACCTTCTCCTAGTTTAGTCCTGCGTAAACGGACTGTCATTTATATCCATCCATGGACACATTTTTAATGCAAACCCACATGGCTGCATCGGGGGGCCCTTGCAGGAGATAGTTATCAAACTACAACCTTCTAAACAGGAGACAACCTGCTCTAAATCTTGAGCCACCATAAACAACAAGTTTTTGGGGGAAATAGATGAGAACTGGGTAACCAGTTGAGTTTCTTTCCTCTTGTTTTCTCTAAATCTAGTTTACCTTATATTAATTCATTTTCAGCCATATTGAAAATACCATCTTGAATTTTCAAATGGCTAATGGACCATAAAAGAATACATCATTAGGGGCATACTTTGTTCCCTTTAAAAGCACCAGACAGTGATATCTGCTCCTCTTGGTCTTTTCCAACAGCAAACTGATTGTTATGTAGATCCCATCCGCTTGAGTGATGATTGTGCTTGTCTTTATACATTACTTCCTCTGCTATAGCTATGTGGCAAAGAGAAAGATTAAAAAAATGATACTCATGACAGTTAACAACTAAAAGTTGACATTAATTGACCTAAATTGTCTTTTTATGTCATATGCATTTCTTTAATTGATCTCTGGTTTTATAACACATATTAAAGGTAGAATTTTAGCATGCTTTATCCCAAGTCTGCCAGCAGCAGGATTAACATGATTTGTTAAGCTTGAGCAATATTTTACGTTTTTTGGTTCTCCATAAAACGAGCAGAGTGTGAACTCTTTCCTTCCTTCCCTCTGACTCCACACACACACACACACACACACACACTTTCATTTCCACACACATTTTTCGAAGCTGATGTCACCGAGCTATCCGGTCTGCAAATCCCTCCTCCTGTTCCTTTCTTACCATCACATCATCATCCAAAACACCAGCCCTCACCCCCAGCTTCGACTCCATTCTTTTAAAAGTGACAGCGAGCCAACAGAAGCTGTGCTGCTGGGTGCTGATCCCTCAAATGAAGTTAAATCATTCATTAGTTTCTCCCCTCTGGCCTCCCAAAGAAAGGTTACCACTTTGCACAATGAAAATGGACACAAGTGGGAAAACACAACCATAATTATTGATTTGAAGACATATTTTTCTGTCAGAAAATTGTTTTAGATGTCTAGCCTTTGGATTGAATCTAGGTCTTCTTTCATTTGCCATCACATTGCTCAGTTGGACTTTAGTAGAAGGACTTTTTATACAACACAAAGCAAGTGGCTGATTGAACCTGCCTTTGACATAGACTGTAGCCATGTGGTTGTGACCGAGTGGCTAGTGAAAACCTGTTTTAAAGGCTCATGTTTAGCAGTTTGTCATGAAAAATCTTTGCCTTTTTTGGGTGGGCCAGAAGTGACCATATTTGGATCAACAGATTAAGTGCTAAATTACCAGCTAAAGCTAGCAGGTTTGGTTAGTGAGGTGCATCCATACATTATAACAATGCTAATGCCTCTTTTCCACTGGTACCTATTTGGCTTGACTTGACTCAACTCTACTTAGTTTTTAGGGTTCTCCACTAGGTGGTAATACGTGGTATCAGGTACTTTTTTAGTGTCTACTCAGCTGTGGTTCCAAGCGAGCTGAAAGCGTGATGTCAACAGACTGACTGGCTAGGGAGTGATGTCACTAGATGAGTCCTTCTAGTGACTCCTTCACAAGCATTAAACCCAGCATTTTTTTAACCCTACAATGAGGGAAACGGCTACACACTAACCAACACTGTGGTCCAGCGACAAGGTGCGGATGTTTTTGTGCTTGGTGACTGACAACAGAATCCAGAGGGAATAGATGGAGCAACTGTTTGTGTAATTATGGCACGGGACACTGAGATAGTACTCAGTTGTAATGGTAAAATTACTGAAAATGAGTTGAGTTGAGCCGAGGAAGTGCTAGTGTAAAAGAGTCATAAGACATAGATGTTATTTGTCACATTATCTGACAGATAATTGCATTTAAAATTAGTCAGAAGTCATCAACATCAGAAACATGTCAAGATGTCCAGCTTGGTGACTGGAAACTCTAAGCCCTAATTTCCACAGTAATCGCTATTAATGCCCTTTGCTAGAAATGTTACTACGTAATGTAATGTAAGGCGAGGTGAAGCCAACCACGGAGGTGTGCAGGTGGATAGCTATAAGAGCAACGACTGGTAATATTCCACAAAAAGGGTGGTTTATTCCAAACATAAAAAAAAATAAGGCACTGGTTTAAGCTACACACTACTGAGAAACACACCATTCCGCATACACACAGAGGTAAGGTCTCTCTTTCTCTACAGAACAACGAAGAAAAAGGGTAACTTAACAGTCACAATAGGCAAGAGGTGCCACCATGTGGCAGTACACAGCATTACAGTGACCATTACAGTAGCCCACAACAACTTTGATTTCCGCCTATGCATTTCCATCTACTTCATCTTCTTCGATTTGACTGCCAACTAGTGTTTTGACAGTGGAGTTTTTTAGAGCAGCGGAAGCACAGGTAAAATTACTGGCAGTGCCATTAGCAATTTGCATAGTCTATGTCGTAGGCTCTACAATACAGAACTAAAAATTAAGCTTTAGTGGCAAATTTCCCTCAAGTTCCTGCTTCACCCTACAAGCTTTTTGTGCAAATTAAACTTTTTGTATGTATTTACTCTTGATGAATAAAGGGTTGTAGCACACTCTAAACTCCAGCTAGTCCATTAAATGGTTTATTATGAAAAGGAGACAACTCCCGTTTTTCTTCATGACAGTCAGTGACATTGAGTAAAATGGTCTACATCCAGACAACTAAAAATAATGAGTACGTGTGACAGAAATACCTTCATATGTGATGTCACATTTCCTGTTTTAAAGCATCTCCAGGTTACAACAAAAACATATTCAAAATTTGCTTCCTATTTAAAGCTGCTTGAGCCACCCCACAGTTTCCTTTTCAAAGGTCTTCAGAAATGTGCGTATGTGGGTGTGAAGTGCACAGCTGCATTCACTCCTGCAAAGTGTAAATTAAATCCCAATGTTCACAGGTGTTGTAGACCAAAGGTCCAACAGCTACACTTTAGGCCATTGAAAGAAATGTTTCTGCTGGAAACAACTGACATCTAATGGCTTCACACACTTTCTTTTCAGTGCTTTAAAATAACTGTGACCATTTTTTACATTCCCAAATTTGATCTTTGAGCTCAGGAAGATTTCAAAATGAACCCGTCACTTTGCTACTTTGTGGTCTAGAAATTTCCAAAATTTTATTGTGCATCTCATGATTCACCATCTTTCCGTTTGCACTTTATTCTTCATCAGAAACAGAGTTGTGACTTTGTTGTTGGTCTGTAACACATGATGAGGCGGATCATCAAATCTCGAGGTTATGAATAAGACTTTTCTTTTCGGGTCTTTGACCTGGAGGCAATGAAAAAGTTCCCTTTTCATACTAATTCACAAGCATGTACACATGACCACTCACAAGGGTGCAAGAGCACCAGAGCAAGCACACATATCCCTTTCACTTTTTTAAAACATGAAATCTAAATATCAAAGCACACATTTATTGGGGTTAAATTTGTTTATTTTCTTTGTGATAAAGACAGATGGCAGATTGTTTACATACTCAACAGAACTGGAGTTACATTCAGGCAATATCAATTTTTATTTTTTTTCAAAGTTCATGTGCATGTTCAACTTGTGCATAAAAAACTTGTGCAAAAAGAAAAGAAAGCTTGTTCACTTCAGCGATGTATAAAGACCATTTTATGTTGCTAAAAGAATAAAAGCAACTTTAACGCCTTAAAAATACTTAAAAAAATGATGAGTTTCATGATGCCTTATTTTGCTGAAAACTTCCCATGTGACACACAGTAATGACTGCCTTCTTATTTCATACTGCTAAACCTTGTCTTCACAATCAATTCTATTCCATTCAGTTCAGTTTTATTTATATAGCGCCAAATCACAACAACAACAGTCGCCTCAAAGGGTTTTATATTGTAAGGTAAAGACCCAACAATACTACAGAGAAAACACCAACAATCAGATGACCCACCTCTGGGCAAGCACTTGGTCACAGTGAGAAGGAAAAACTCCCTTTTAACAGGAAGAACCCTCCGGCAGAACCAGGCTCATGGAGGGGCAGTCATCTATTGCAACCACCTGAGGGTGAGGGGGAGGGAGGCAGGACAAAAGACATGGTGTGGAAAAGAGCCAGAGATTAATAATAATTAATGATTAAAGTTTATAAACAGAGAGTATAAACACAGAGAGAATGAAAGAAGGTGAATGAAGAAGAAACACTTAGTGCATCACAGGAACAAACCGCGCTGAGTTGAGTTGAGCCGTGCTGAGTAGGTACTAATGGAAATGTGGCATTAGAGCGATATGATTCAAACCACTGCAGTGCAGTACCTTTAATACCTATGGCATGCTCTAATCTCTGTAATAAAATGTTATGGTCAACAGTATCAAAAGTTGCACTGAGATCTAGCAGGACAAGCACAGAGATGAGTCCACTGTCACAGGCTGTAAGAAGATCATTTGCAACCTTCACTAATGCTGTTTCTGTATGAATTCTGAAACCTGACTGAAACTCTTCAGATAAACCGTTCCTCTGCAGATGATCAGTTAGCTGTTTTACAACTACTCTTTCAAGAATCTTTGAGAGAAAAGGAAGGTTGGAGATTGGCCTATAATTAGCTAAGACAGCTGGGTCAGTGATGGCTTTTTAAGTAATGATTAAATAACTGCCACTTTAAAAAGCCTGTGTTGCATTGCCCATTAATAGAGATGGATTGATCATATTTAAGACTGAAGTATTAATTAATGGTAGGACTTCTTTGAGCAGTTATGTAGGAACTGGTTCTAATAGACATGTTGATGGTTTGGAGGAAGTAACTATTGAAGGTAACTCAGAAAGATCAATCAGAGAGAAAGAGTCTAAATTAATATCAGGAGTATTGAGAGTAGCTGTATGTAATGCTGCCCTTGTGAGATGATTATGAATACTTTTATCTCATGAAGTCAATACTAGTTAAAGTGAAAGGAATACTCAGCTCAACAGAGCTCTGACTCTTTGTCAGCCTGGCTACAGTGCTGAAAACAAACCTGGGGTTGTTCTTATTTTTTCAATCAGTGATGAATAGTAAGATGTCCTAGCTTTACAGAGGGCTAATTTTTATGGAACAACAAATTCTTTTTCCACACAGTGGAGGAATTATATCCTTAAATGTAGTTACAGTACTTTCAGAAAGACAGCTGGCTGGCTGGCTGGATGCTGTGTATTCCATCACTACAAATTTGAAAGTTATTTAGAAATGATTAGGTAGAAGAGGGGTTTCAGGGAATACTTTTTAATCTTCAGTTTCTATGCCATATGTCAGAACAAGCTCCAGAGTGTGGGTGGGCTCATTTACATTTTGAGAGAAGCCAGCTGAATTTAATAATAGATCAAATGCAATGTTGAGCGTTGTCACTCATGTGCATGAATGTTAAAATTACCCACTATAATTATTTTATCTGAACTAAGCACTAAATCAGATAAAAGCCTGAGAAATCAAATAGAAACTCTGAGTAAGGAACAGATGGACGATAGATAACAGCAAATATATTGTTTTTTGAGTTTTCCAATTAGAGAGGACAAGGCTGAGTCAGAGTTTCAAATTAATTAAAACTCTGACTGGGTCTTTGGTTAATTAATAAGCTGGAGTGGAAGATTGTTGCCTCTCCTCCTCCTCAGCCTGTGCTTCAAGGATTCAGTTGGTATGACTCAGTGTGATTAATTTAAACTAACATATTTGTCATGCTGTAACCAGGTTTCTGTAAGGCAGAACAAATCAATATGTTGATCAATTATTAAATCATTTGCTAACAGGGACTCAGAAGAGAGCTACCTAATGTTTAATAATGCACATTTAACTGTTTTACTCTTTGGTGCAGTTGAGGATGCTATATTGTTCTTCTTTTTGAATATTTATGCTTAAATAGTTTTTTTTTTGCTGATTTTTGGTTTGTTTTTTGGTGGTCTGGGAGCAGGCATCATCTTTATGAGGTTGGGGTTTTGGGGGGGATGTCAGGAGGAGAGAAGCTGCAGAGAGGCATGCAACACTGCAACTCTGCTTCCTTGTCTCAACCCTGGGTAGCCACATTTTGTGGGTTTTAATAAACTTGGCTAGATTTCTGGAAATGAAAGCTGCTCCATTCCAAAATGGGACAGAGGCTGTCTCTCTTAACAAGACCAGGTTTTCCCCAGAAACTTTCCCAATTATCTATGAAACCCACATTGGTTTTTGCAGCCAACAATATTGCTAGTGTCTTTAGCTTCATGTTTCTCAAAACAGAGTCACCAATAACCAAAGTTTGTTCCTCGGCGGGTATGTTTCCGATTGTGGGAAAATTATTCAAAACGTGAATGCATTGATGGTGTACCTGGAGGTTCTGTTTTAAGGTTACAATTCCTCCTCACAGTCACCCACCTGGCCTGCTTTCCCAGCTGCTCGGGACAATGTCCTGGGGGAGAGCTAACGGTGGCTAAGCTACCTTGGTCTGGACTGACTACAGGGGCTTAGCTAGCTGCAGGATTTTCAAGGGTGCGGAGCCGAGTCTTAAATTCACTGAGCCTGGCCTCCAAGGCTGCAAACTGGCTACATCTATTATTACATCTATTACTATTACTATTACTACATCTAAGTATCATTTCTGTCAAAGGAAGCTGAGAAGTAACTAAAAATTTGACACACTGAGCAAGAAAGTGTGGAAGGAACAGACGAAAAAGTCACGCTGCTATTGACTCAGCTAAGAGCTAAGTTAAAAGCTATGCTAAGATAACAAATCACTTAAGACACAATAAGTGAATGCTATGAATACAATTTGGTGGTTTTCTTAGCGGTTTACATTGTTAATTAAAACAGCCTTGGCATAACCATTTAAGTCAGTACTGTAAATCAACTCTAAAGGCCTTTACACACTGGACACGTAAATTCTGTGCGAATGTTTCGTGCGTTAAAAATATTTTTCGGACTCGCCTGTTTTTAACGTCATTTCACAGGACGAATTTGCGGCATTTATTTTTTCGGATCAAGTTCGATTTTTCTGGCTTTCACAAGCGAACAAACAGGTCTGACCAATCAGAGCGCTGCATTAAGCAACATGTGAGGTCATAGCTCAAAACGCGCACCAATGTACTGAATATACAGTGATGTGGGAACAATAAAATCAAACTATTTGACCTCAGACACACAGCTACACGCTGCTCCGGGTCAGTCGGCTCCCTGAAATTATTCTCTGCCTCCTCACATGTGATCCCAACTCTGCCAATAATCAAACTGCCCACTGATATCCTGAAATATGCGTGAAAGCGGCCGTGATGCAGCTAAAACTCTCCCAGCTGCTGCTTTCTTATGAGTTGGATGAACCCAGAATCTCTCTTTCTTCCTCCTCTTGTTTAGAAACATCACAACCTCATTACATCATCATTTGATATCGATTTCCTTTCTTTCACAGTGCGTTTTATGACGATTTATTTGCTAAAATGCAATGCGTCCATTGTGTATGTAGGTTACACGACAAGTTCACATCCAAAAGATTTTGTGTCGTTTTTATGCAATGCATCCGGTGTGAAACGGCTTTAATACCAACAGCATTAAATTCCTCACACTGTCATATCAACATCACTGTTTTGTTTTTTGTTTTTTTAATTACAGACACATTGGTTAACCTGAAAGAAAACAAAAGTTAATGCACGGGAGAAGTCAAATTTAACTTTGGTTTTGGGTTTATTATTCATTTATAGAACAAAGAGGGGCAGTTAGAGCAACAACATGCTTGGATGTGAAGACTGAAATGTATTTCTGGGCAAGACCATGAAATGTTTAATTCATAGTGCCACCTTTAAAGCAAAACAGTTGTTTTTCTTTCTCCAAAGGTTTGAATCCATAGCACATTATTATTGTCATCATTATGCTGCCAACAGCAGTCAGTACAGTGACTACTGCAGCTGTTGATGGTCCAGATTTCCTGTACCTGTCACCATTTAAATGAGTCCTCTCAGAGTCTGGTTTCACTGTAACAATGGGTACACTGTTGTTAATGCATGCACTTAAGGACAGAGTCATCTGAAATGGAGAAAGAAACAATGGTGTTGCTCTTTGGACTCACAGTGATACACAGATACACAAGCCTCCACACAAAGGCTAATTTTTTTTTTCTTTATGGGTTTAATATAAGAAAATTCTTCTTCTTCTTAACTTTAAACATTTTCATGAACAAAACCAAACACATCAAGACTTCCCAAATACAAAAGAAGTGGCATGCTGCAGCTTATGTTTCTAACTCATACATCACATGTCAGATATTCAAATAGATCTCAGTGGGTGATGGATAAGTCAGTTGGCAATCTTTGTTCGCCTAGGAGGCCATATGCTGATTAGCATGCTGGGATTTATGGAAACATTTTCAACATGACAAACAGCAGCTCCCCAACTTTGTCTCAAAGAACAATGAAGAGTTAATCTTTCAATCATTTCCATGTCAAGAGTTCTAAATGAGACCATCTCCTTTATTCTCTGAAATATCTCTGAACAATACTGTGATTCTGTCACATCTGGTTGGAGATTTATGTTTTTTTTCCAACTACTCAACAGTTATATGAAAAACATTAGGGTCAAAATAAACACATTTGCTCAGGCTTGCCATGGTAACAAAAACCTTTCACAAGAACTTTGAATTAAAGAAAAAAACTGAAGTAGCAAAATAACAGTGCCATTACAGCGGGGAAAAAAAAAAATCCTCTGACACAGGATGGAGCATCGATCTATTAGACTGTCTTCTATCAGGTAAATATCTGTGATGATGGGCTGGTCAGTAAAACTCTTCCTGTGCAGCCTGTGTTCATTAAAGCCACAAAAAATAAAACTCTGGTGTGAAGATACTAAGCCTTTATTTAAGCCCATGTTTATATATATATTATAATATATAATATATATTATAAACTTGACTATTCTGCCCATTGCTCCAGTACACAGTGACTAAAACTAGATTTCACCAAGATCCATGAAAAGAGTCTGAGAAGTAATCCATTCATTTGATATTAGTACCATTCTTGCGGAGGTCACAAGATCATAAGATCATAATCATTATTTCTGGAAAGGCTGAATTTTATCCTATACTTGGAACATTTTCCTGTATTCCTGGGTGCGACTTTTGCACTTAAAATGTGCAGCGAACAGCACGGGGGTATTCAGTGTGTTTGCAGCCTGGGAATGTGGAAGTGGCTGTCCTATCAGACAAACAGGGCCCAGATCAAATACAAAAGGCTCTCTCCCCCACCCCAGCCCTCCCTCTAACACACACACACACACACACACACACACTAATCTGAGGTTGGGTTAAACCACAATTTAATAGTAAAATGCATTAAATGTAGAGCATGTTTGTGTGAAACTGGGGTTTATGTCCCCATAAAGTATGTAGTGTAGAAGCTTTATGAGCGTGTACAGATGTGTGTGTGCGTGTGATTTTGTTTGCATGTGTGTTTTTCCCAGAACAACTTAAATAGGGAAGTTCTTGCTTCCCATCACAAGACTGGCTCATTTATTTGAGGAGAGATGAAAGACCAGAGAGGAAGCTACTCCAAGCAAAACTGTGAGGGTTTGGCTGCTGTGAAAGAAAGGAGTGAAGGAAGGAAGGAAGGAAGGAAGGAAGGAAGGAAGGAAGGAAGGAAGGAAGGAAGGAAGGAAGGAAGGAAGGAAGGAGGAGAAAGTCATAAGAAACATAAAAGAATAAACCACAATTAGGAGATAAACGGAGGGAGAAAGAGCAAAACGAGGATGGAGAAAGGACAGAAAGAAAAGAGACAACAGACAAACAGAGAGAGAGAGAGGGCGAGAGAGAGAGGGGGACTTTTGTGTCACTGTGTGTGAATGTGCTTATTGAGAGGGATGAGTCAGTGGAAGGGGAAACAATGAAAATGCAGAGTCACAGCACCTCTTTTTATTCAGAGCTCATATACTATTGCTTTTATGCTCCCTAACTTTCTTTTCCTTTCTGTTGTTTTAAAGGCTTTACTCACATGTTGACTGTGTTGACTGTTAATCAGTGAGAATAAGCAGCATAGACTCATATTTTTGAATCCGGCCCAGGTGTCATTACCCATATGCATCCTTAATTTTTGTGCTTAAATTGAAATGTATCGCCATTTAAACAGTGAATTCCTAAAGCTACTAAAGTGATGATATGATGCCAGCAGGCTCGGCTTACCATTAATGACTGAATTAAGCTTCATAGCTTTCTTGGTTGTTGCCACCTGTTGCCATGAGTAACTTTCCAATTTGCTTTTAAATCATTTGGAAAATGAGTCTGATCTTTTCAGATTCAGACATCAACTTGATATGCCAGATAATATTCTCATCATTAAACAACAGTTTACATACTCTAGAAAGCAAATATTCAAAAAATTCAATGAATAATCACTATAATACACTGTACCATTAGCTTTTGTTTAATATTTCAGTATTTTTCTTTCATGCACACTCTTTCTAGCAACATTAACAAAATTCTTTTTGAGTCTAGTCCAGACCTCAGCATTATATGGGTCACAGACCACACCCGGTTGTCTCTAACAGCCCACATGAGGTCAGTGGGAAATTAGGATTCAAATGCAAAATAAGTAAACATCATGCAATTTTTATTATTTCAGCCCACAGAATTCCTATCAGAGAATGGTTTACTGTTTATTTTTGCAATTTTGTGGGAAATCAAAATACAAAATACAACTTTGTTGCTTTTGTAGTTGCTTTTTTTTTAAATTTCTGAATGTATGTGTATGCAACCAAATGCAGCTTGTGAAGTGAGAATTTGCAACTGTGTCAGCTCACACTGTAAAAAAAGAAAGATTGATGAAAAATTTAAAGTTTCTAAGTATTTCTTTACTGAAGACAGCAGTAATGCCGTGTGCTTAGTTTGTGGAGAGCAGATTGCTCTTGCAGGATTACACTTTGAATCCCTGTTACGAGACTAAACATGCAGAGAAATACAAGAACTTGACTAATGCAGAGCTGGAACAGAGATATGAATCTTTGTTAGCAAAGCTGCGAAAGGAACAAGGACTTTTGACCAACACATCCAGGGATGGAGCAGTCAAGACCAGCTTTGTGAGCGCCCACAAAATAATAATAATAATAACAATAATAGAAAAACAGTAAGCATTAGGGCTACAGAGCTCCAGTTTTCTTTGCTATTTTTCAGGCTGATTTTATTCTCAAGATCTCTTAAAAGACTTTTAATGTGAAATTGGAGTTCCTTTTTAAGAAAATGTACAGTCATAATATGAGGTAAGCACGGTAATGCACCACAACATGTATGATGGGTTTGACACAAATTTTGTCTACTTTGTCCTCCAGCTTGCATCTTTTTTATTTGCCATGTTATGAGCTCACCTTCCTTCTCTCATTGCTCACTGCCTACCTGCACGTTCTCTCCCTCATAAACATTTTTTTTCCACTTTAAACAAGTGCCTCCTCCAGACTGCCATTATTTTCCTTGTTTAGCATCGGTCCTGCTGTCATCCCCTCCCTCTTTTTTTCACTTCCTCACCCTTCCACACGATGACACTGACTCTGTAGCAGAAATTAAAGGCTGAGCTCTAATCACCGACTGCACTAAGTGCAGGCCGGCAGCTCGGGGCATCCAACCCTATTATAAACACAGAGGCAGCCAGATCAGAGCAGTAATGACAAGTGCTGCAAAGCAGCCGGCAGACAGACAACTCTGCCCTCCCTTGTTAAACCGTGACCATTTAATGCTTTCTGCTGGGCTCTTTCCTGTGATTAAATAATAACACTAAAAGCACAACTATTACTACTGCTACCATGGACAATCCATCAATAATAGTAATTATTATGCCCTGTTCAGTAGTTTCAATTAATGTCCAGACAGGTGGACAACAGGTATAAATTTGTTGCTATTTCAGGGTTCTGTGTGTAGAAGTGTCTCAGATAGAAGATAATTTATATTCATGTTGATACAGCTTGGATTGTTTTGCTGCTTTTTCATAGTTTTCTTTTTAGCATGGAGGTAATAATAACATATTATTTAACCAGGTACGCAACAGGAGCAGCCTGGAAATTATAGGCTACAATATTCAAACGAACCCACAGATCAGAAAAAGTTGTTCAGAAGGGAAAGAGTTTATTTAACTAACCAAATTGCTGTTCAACTTTCACCTAATGTTCCTATCGCAGTTATTTTCTTGAACAAGCTGGAATCATTACAGATGATTGAGGAGTGCAGAAAATGCCTTACAGACAATAACCATAAAATCTGCTGTTCTCCTGACCTGTACTCATTATTGTTTTCAACCATATTTCAACTCGTTGTTTTGGTTTTAGAACTAATTTAACTTCTTTTTTTGCTAATTTTCTCTCTGACTGGCATCATGGACTTGCCCAAGGCTGGGGGGACTGTTGTGTTTCAGGGTCTTACCTTGACATTTTGTGAGTTCAAACTTGGCACTCAGATACATCTGTAACTGAGGTTTAGAAATCAGTGCGGTCCAGAATTTTTTTTTCTCTTAACCCTTTATGTGGCGAGGAACCATATACTGTAACTTCAATGGACATCAAAACTGGCCTCTCTGTGCATCTCTCTGAGGCTGCAAAACCACATGGATTTCACCCAGCCAATCAGCAAAGATCACAGTATACACATAGTGTCATTGTTGCATCTGACCAATCAGTAATGGCCTGGAGCATCTCAACCTTCAACGTTCTTCCAAATTTAGGGAAATTTAGTTTTTCACCCTTGCCTATGCATAACATAGAAAGTAGTAATGGTAAGTTCATGAAACTCACACATTATGTGAATGAATTATTGTTCTAAATGTTGAGATAGGTGTTGTTTGTGTAGGATTTCTAGAAATTAGTGAAATTTGTGGCATGAAAAATGGTGGCACTCTATTTGATCATATGCCCTCTTTATTTAAAACTAGTGCAAGTGATTGCGTTTATCCTTTTCAGGGTCGCTGCTGCCTATCCCAGCTGTCGTAGGGTGAGAGGCAGGGTACAGCCTGGACAGGCCACCACCCTGTCACAAACAATCATTCACACTCACATTCACACCTGTTAGCAATTTAGAATCACCAGTTGCATGTCTTTGGACTGTGGGAGGAACCTGGAAGTAAAAGCCATCTAGAGTGTGCCACATTGAGTGGTGTCAGTTTTTACTGTCTTATTTTGAAATAAAATTCTGAGGTCCAGATCTTGGTGATCTCATAGCTGGTTGCAGCCATGAAGCCCCTTGAGGTTCTTATCTAGGTTTGATATTATGACATCATCATGTTGTATAGTAGCCACCTACCACTGGGCTAAAATGACCAATTTTTAGCATTTGTGCACCGATAACACCTTATAAAAGGCTTACATCCACAAATCCTGAATATTATGCTATATGATATGTATGATATTATGACACTGTCAAGTTGCCTGGTAACCACCTAACAAAAGACTAAAATGACTAAATTACTAAAATTTGTATGGTATATAGACCTGGGCCTTATAAAATGCCTTAGTGATATGCAGTAAGTCTCACAATTATCTCCCATTTGTTTATATAACAAGATCTACCACCCCTAGTATATCAGTTTACCAATAGCATGAACAGACCAAGCAATACTGTAGCATGGGCATGTAAATCTTGGGTGCGAGTGTGTTTCCTCCTCTCACCTCAATCAGTATGAAGAGACAGCTAACAACAGCCCAGTGAAAGTTAAATCCATGTGGCAAAAGTTAGATGGACTAAAACACAACTTCAAATGGATTCTGATGTTCTGTATCAGCTGTGTATGAAAATCAATGTTTTAATATTCTCATTAATTTTTTCTGATAATAATTCTTTTGGGGCAGCACGGTGGTGCAGTGGTCAGCACTGCTGTCTCACAGTTAGAACAACATTTGGAAGGTCTGGGTTTGATTCCACCTTGGCCCAGCCCCCCCCCCTCCCCCGCAACCCTGAACAGGATGAGCGGAAGCGAATGGATGGATGGATGGAATAATTCTTTGATATATTTACTGTTTTTGAACCATCCAAGTGTAATTAATCTAACTTTAATCCAGGAATGACAAGAAAACCAAACTCAACAGAAACCAACAGTTGTTCTCTACAACTAAAAAAATCCACAAACAATATAGCAAGCTGATATCAACCATAAGCAAAAAAGAAGACATTTTACAATGCAGTGCATGTACACGACACACGTGTTTTTCAGTTACAGAACAAGAAAAAGCTTCAGGAAAATCTTCCAATTAATTCCAGCTGCACTTTCCAATTTTAGTCACCAAGTAAATTTATAGATTTTAAAATAATGAGTCAAAAGCCCAATCTCCTCAGGGCGACTTGAGTCATTCGGGTCTTTGTTTGCCACTTTCCTGAAATACTCCAGCCTCGACTAAACGTGTCCCAGTGTTACAGATGGTCATGACTCCTTGGTGCAGTCTGTTAATTACGTCTCACATTGACTGGTGCTACAATGAGTAATGACTGAATAAACCAAAGCCTTTTTAAAATTTTTGTACCACGCCACAAAATGGGCCCTTCACAGAGGATATTATACAACTGTAAATGGCACATAAAGATAAAGGGTTTCTCTTTCATTATGTACAACAGGCAAAGTAAACTCCTGGCATCTTTTCCTCTTTGTATTTTAGGTTTTCTTTTCTATATTTTTGATATCACGTCAGATATGCTGGAAAACATCTATAAAGACAGCTTTATAACAACAAGACAACAAGTGAGCACAACATGGGGATTTTTATGTATCTTCCTTTTTTGTAGTTGTGTTTTTCATGACTGCTTCCACCATGCCTTCTCTCTCAGGAACATTAGGCCAGGTCTGAGTTAGACAACTGTACATCGACAACTGGTCTCCATTACCCCACATTTCTTAATTATACCATCCTCACAAGGCCCGTTAACTGTGGTGCAATTTCTGCCTAAAGGGGTTGTTACATTAGGTGTTGCTCAGAAACCTGCAGAGGGATTGATTACAGCTCATTAATCACAACACAGAATGGCTGCTGCGTTTTGTAGCTGAGAAACGATGCAGTGAAAGAAATGATGACCATAAATATATTTTTCCTCATAAAACGCAAGACTGTTTGGCTTTGCTTGGCAGAGTGTGCCAGGAAAAAGAATATCAGAATTAAATTAAGAGATCATAAGAAATTGTTTGTAAAATGCAATAAAAAAATCTTCCAGGGAAACAAATAAAAGTATCTCTGAAAATAGATTCAGCAAAAACATTTTTAAAGCATTTTTGTCCACTAAAATAACATCTTTGGGATGTGGTCTGTGTGGGTTGCCGTAGTAACAGGAAATGGGAATATGCTACGAGATTTTATTCACTAATTTTGGTTTAATAATGGCACAATTATTTTATATGGCATTTCAGTTAATGTTTGTTTGTAAAATTACCGGTGCTTAAAAGAAAACTATATTTGTATTAAGTCATGGAATTGCATGACCCGGAAGTGTGTGTTGTCAGTAGCGGGAGAGAACGGACACAAGAGAAGTCAGAGAGTAACGAAATCGTCGATAAAAGACACAAATCTGCTAACAATATTCTACTGCTGGTCAACAGGCGCACACGGTAATGATTATTTGAAATGCTGTTAATATTTGTTACAACTGAAATGTGTGATTTATGTTTAATATGAATGCGAGAGTTTGAACGAAGCCATTTTGTCCTTTATTTTAGTTTTCCCGGTGTTCCAGATGTTCCATTGATGATCCGTGCATCTTTTATGACCTGTAAAAGAAATAAATGTCTGTGGACATCAGTACGAAGCGTGAAGTTCTTTTGAGCAGACCAGAGTAGCTACAGTGACCGAAAGAATAAGATCGCGAATACAAGCGGCAGAAATGAGTTTCCTTCGAAGGGTGGCTGGCCTCTCCCTTAGAGATAAGGTGAGGAGTGCGGCCATCCGGGAGGGGCTCAGAGTACAGCCGCTGCTCCTCCACAACCAGTTGAGGTGGCTCGGGCATCTGATTAGGATGCCTCCTGGCCACCTCTTGGGTGAGGTGTTCCAGGCATGTCCCACCGGGAGGAGGCCCCGTGGTAGACCCAGGACACGCTGGAGAGATTATATCTCTCGGCTGGCCTGGGAACGCCTTGGGGTCCCCCCGGAGGAGCTGGAGGAGGTGGCTGGGGAGAGGGAAGCCTGGGCTTCTCTGCTTAGGCTCCTGCCCCCGCGACCCGGCCCCGGATAAGCGGAAGAGAATGGATGGATGGATGGATGGATGGTCGTGTTGTCATATGGCAGAGGTGGGATATACCCTGGAAAATTCACCAGTCCCTATTGCAGGGCTAGTTAAAAAAAAAGAGGGATAAAGTGGGACTGACATAATACTGTTGTATTAGAGTGTAGTATGTCTCAGTCAGATCCAGCCTTTGTTCATCACATGTCATTTCTAAGCACCAAGTGTGTAGTTGGAGGCTTCCCAAAGGGACTTTATTAACTGTCTTTGGTGATGTCCATCTTTTATATACAGTGTATGCGAGCAACAAGATATGTCCAGATATCAGAAATTCTAAAGCTTAGTGTATGCCAACCCCAACCAAACAGCCAAAGCTCAAGTTTCAACAGGTAAGAAGAAACCTGCAGAGATGGTCCTGCAGGTTTGGAGCACTATACATGTTTACTGAAACCTGTGCCTTTAGTAGCATTTGTGCATTGGTAGATGAAAACAGTGAAAACAAAGAGAATACTCTGGTCACTGTTTTCAGGTACCAGCAATAATATTGTCCATGTTATACTGTTTGGTCAATAATTTCTCAGCCATCACACAGTTTTTGTTGTTTTACCTCGCCGCCACAGTGGGTGTTAAATCAAACAATCAGGATATAATTGAAGTGCAGACTTCAATGGGTTTTAATTAGATTTTTTAAACTTGTCCCTCATTTTCAGAGGCTCAAAATTGAGCAAACTAACAATAAGGATTGCTTCTAACAATTGCTGCTAATGACTGCCTGAACCCATGGACATCACCAAATGCTGTGTTTCATCCCTTGAGATGCTGTGACAAGTCTTTTCTCCAGCCACCTTCAGCTGCTGCCTGTTTGTGGGTCTCTCTGCATTCAGTCTTGTATTTAATAACGGAACAGCATGCTGTATTTGATTGGGATCAGTTGACTGACTTTGAGGCTTAGATATTCTCACTGAAGAATATCCAATTTCTTTGCCTTGAGAAACTCTTGGGTTGCTTTTGCAGTTTGCTTTGGGTAATTATCCATTTGCACTGTGAAGCTCTGTCTGATCAGTTTTGCAGCATTTGTCTGAATCTGGGCAGAAAGTATAACCCTGCACACATCAGTATTCATCGGGCTGCTTCTAGCAGCAGTCATATCATCAATAATCGCCAGTGAACCAGTTCCAATGGCAGCCATACATGCCTATGCCATAACATTGCCTCCACCATGTTTGACAGATAATGTGATATGCTTTGGACCATGAGCTGTTTTTCTCCATTTCCATACAGTTTTTCAGTATTATGATGGAATGTCGTTGTATAATTCGTTGTATAATGATTAATTTCGTTGTATGTATAATGACAATAAAGTTCTATTCTATTCTATTCTATTCTATTCTATTCTATTCAGTGCTTGGCACCTTATTGTAAATCCTCTGTTTCCTTTCATGATGGTGTTTCTTGACTATAGATGCTGACAATGATATGCCCACCTCCTGGAGTGTTCTTGACTTGGTTAGATGTTGTAAAGGTTTTTTTTTTTTTTTTAATATTTTACTATGGAACTAATTCTGCCATAGTTGCGTGCTTTCGTTTTCTTCTCTGGTCTTTCAGCTCCTTTGATGTTGCTGAGCTGGTCAGTGCATTCATTATTTTTAACAACTAGATTGTTGATTTGACAGGTTTCAATTCAATTCAGTTCAATTTTATTTAAATAGCGCCAAATCACAACAAACAGTTGCCTCAAGGCGCTTTGTATTGTGGGTAAAGACCCTACAATAATACAGAGAAAACCCAACAGTCAAAACGACCCCCTATGAGCAGCACTTGGCAACAGTGGAAAGGAAAAACTCCCTTTTAACAGGAAGAACCCTCCAGCAGAACCAGGCTCAGGGAGGGGCAGTCATCTGCTGCGACTGGTTGGGCTGAGGGGAGAGAAAAAAAGACATGCTGTGGAAGAGAGCCAGAGATTAATATCAATTAATGATTAAATGCAGAGTGGAGTATAAACAAAGTAAATAAGGTGAATGAGAAGAAACAGTGCATTATGTGAACCCCCCAGCAGACTAGGCCTATAGCAGCATAACTAAGAGATGGTTCAGGGTCACCTGATCCAGCCCTAACTATAAGCTTGATCAAAAAGGAATGTTTTAAGCCTAATCTTAAAAATAGAGAGGGTGTCTGTCTCCCAAATCCAAGCTGGAAGCTGGTTCCACAGAAGAGGGGCCTGAAAGCTGAAAACTCTGCCTCCCATTCTACTCTTAAGTATCCTAGGAACCACAAGTAAGCCAGCAGTCTGAGAGCGAAGTGCTCTGTTGGGGTGATATGGTGCTATGAGGTTTTTAAGATAAGATGGGGCCTGATTATTCAAGACCTTGTATGTGAGGAGAAGAATTTAAATTCTATTCTAGATTTAACAGGGAGCCAATGAAGAGAAGCCAATATGGGAGAAATATGCTCTCTCTTTCTAGTCCCTGTCAGTACTCTAGCTGCAGCATTTTGGATCAGCTGAAGGCTTTTCAGGGAGCTTTTAGGACAGCCTGATAATAATGAATTACAATAGTCCACCCTAGAAGTAATAAATGCATGTATTAGCTTTTCAGCATCACTCTGAGAAAGGAAGTTTCTAATTTTAGAAATATTGCGCAAATGCAAAAAAGCGGTCCTGCATATTTGTTTAATATGTGCATTGAAGGACATATCCTGGTCAAAAATGACTCCAAGATTTCTCACAGTGTTACTGGAGGCCAAAGTAATGCCATCCAGAGTAAGTATCTGGTTTGACACCATGTTTCTAAGATTTGTGGGGCCGAGAACAAGAATTTCAGTTTTATCTGAATTTAGAAGCAGGAAATTAGAGGTCATCCAGGCCTTAATTTCTTTAAGACATTCCTGCAGTTTAATTAATTGATGTGTGTCATCTGGCTTCATTGATAGGTAAAGCTGAGTATCATCTGCACAACAATGAAAATTGATGCAGTGCTTTCTAATAATACTGCCTAAGGGAAGCATGTATAATGTAAATAAAATTGGTCCTAGCACAGAACCCTGTGGAACTCCATAATAAACCTTAGTGTGTGAAGAAGACTCCCCATTTACATGAACAAATTGGAGTCTATGAGATAAATATGATTCAAACCACTGCAGTGCAGTACCTTTAATACCTATAGCAAGCTCTAATCTCTGTAATAAAATGTTATGGTCAACAGTATCAAAAGCTGCACTGAGGTCCAACAGGACAAGTACAGAGATGAGTCCACTGTCAGAGGCTGTAAGAAGATCATTGGTAACCTTCACTAATGCTGTTTCTGTACTGTGATGAATTCTGAAACCTGACTGAAACTCTTCAAATAAACCGTTCCTCTGCAGATGATCAGTTAGCTGTTTTACAACTACTCTTTCAAGAATGTTTGAGAGAAAAGGAAGGTTGGAGATTGGCCTATAATTAGCTAAGACAGCTGGGTCAAGTGATGGCTTTTTAAGTAGAGGTTTAATTACAGCCACCTTGAAGGTCTGTGGTACACAGCCAACCAATAAAGACTGATTGATCATTTTTAAGATTGAAGCATCAATAATTAGAAAGACTTCTTTGAACAGTCTAGTAGGAATGGGATCTAACAAACATGTTGCTGGTTTGGAGGAAGTAACTATTGAAGTTAACTCTGAAAGATCAACTGGAGCAAAAGAGTCTAAACAAATACCAGCAGTGCTGAAAGCAGCCGAACATGAAGAATAATCTTTGAGATGGTTATGCATAATTTTTTCTCTAATGTCTAAAATTTTATTTGTAAAGAAATCCATGAAGTCACTACTAGTTAACGTGAAAGGAATACTCGGCTCTACAGAGCTCTGACTCTTTGTCAGCCTGGCTACAGTGCTGAAAAGAAACCTGGGGTTGTTCTTATTTTCTTCAATTAATGATGAATAGTAAGATGTCCTAGCTTTACGGAGGCCTTTTTTATAGAGCAACAAACTCTTTTTCCAGGCTAAATGAGCATCTTCTAATATAGTGAGATGCCATTCCCTCTCCAGCTTTCGGGTTATCTGCTTTAAGCTGTCAGGCACTTCTGATTTGAAGCTTTCCTTTTCAGAGGAGCCACAGTATCCAAAGTCATACGCAGTGAGGATGTAAAACTATTGAGGAGATAATCGACCTCAGTGAGAGCAGAGTTTAGGTAGCTGCTCTGTACTGTGTTGGCACATGGCACTGAAGAGCATAACAATGAAGGAATTAGATCCTTAAACTTAGTTACAGCACTTTCAGAAAGACTTCTACTGTAATAAAACTTATTCCCCACTGCTGTGTAATCCATTAAAGTAAATGTAAATGTTACTAAGAAATGATCAGACAGGAGGGGGCTTTCAGGGAATACTGTTAAGTCTTCAGTTTCAATGCCATATGTCAGGACAAGATCCAGAGTATGATTAAAGTGGTGGGTGGGCTCCTTTACATTTTGACAGAAGCCAATTGAATCTAACAATAGATTAAATGCAGTGTTGAGGCTGTCATTCTCAGCATCTACATGGATGTTAAAATCACCCACTATAATTATTTTATCTGAACTGAGCACTAAATCAGATAAAAAGTCTGAGAAATCAGACAGAAACTCTGAGTAGGGACCAGGTGGACGATAGATAATAACAAATAAAACAGCTTTTTGATTTTCCCAATTAGGATGGACAAGACTAAGAGTCAGGCTTTCAAAAGAATTAAAACTCTGTCTGGGTCTTTGATTAATTAATAAGCTAGAATTGAAGATTGCAGCTAATCCTCCTCCTCGACCTGTGCTTCGAGCATTCTGACAGTTACTGTGACTCGGGGGTGTTGATTCATTTAAACTAACATATTCATCCTGCTGTAACCAGGTTTCTGTAAGGCAGAATAAATCAATACGTTGATCAATTATTAAATCATTTACTAATAGCGACTTGGAAGAGAGAGACCTAATGTTTAACAATCCACATTTAATTGTTTTATTCTTTGGTGCAGTTGATGAAGCTGTATTATTTATTGTTTTTGAATTTTTATGCTTAAATAGCTTTTTGCTGATTTTAGCTTTGTTTTTTGGTGGTCTGGGAGCAGGCACCGACTCTATGGGGATGGGGTTTTGGGGGGATGGCAGGAGGAGAGAAGCTGCAGAGAGGCGTGTAAGACTGCAACTCTGCTTCCTGGTCTCAACCCTGGGTAGTCAGTTTTTAGGAGGGTTAATAAATTTGGCCAGATTTCTAGAAATGAGAGCTGCTCCATCCAAAGTGGGATGGATGCCGTCTCTCCTAACAAGACCAGGTTTTCCCCAGAAATTTGCCAATTATCTATGAAGCCCACGTCATTTTTTGGACACCACTCAGACAGCCAGCGATTCAAGGAGAACATGCGGCTAAACATGTCGCTCCTGGTCTGATTGGGGAGGGGCCCAGAGAAAACTTCAGAGTCCGACATTGTTTTTGCAAAGTTACACACCGAGTCAATACTAATTTTAGTGACCTCCGATTGGCGTAACCGGGTGTCATTACTGCGGACGTGAATAACGATCTTACCAAATCTACTATACTTGGCTCTACAGAGCTCTGACTCTTTGTCAGAGGTTTGATTTTCAGCCTAATGATGGTCTCCCTCACTTGCACTAACCTCTATTTAGGCCTCAAAATTACAGTGAAAAGCTAAAAACTATAAATTCAACACTGAATCAACTTCAGATATCATGTCTACTTGATTTAATATGAAATAACAAGGGAATGGACATTATGTGGCCATGAAACTGCTTGTCAGTTAATTAATATAAAGTGGAGGGCTGTGTATAAAAATACCTGTAACTCCTAAACAGTCAGTGCAATACTTTTGCACCCTTGATTTAAAACTGAAATTCTGCATTTCAATCACATTATTGTTTGGTTTAAATCCATGTGGTGGTGTACAGAGGCAGAACTGCAGAAGTTGTGCATTTGTCCAACACATTATGAACTTCGCAGTACCTGCTCATCACTAGACAGCGGACAGTAACTTAGAAACAGGAAGGCCAGTTTGAGTAGAAGGGCTCACCGTTATCATAATATCATAATTTTTGTCTGTAAAAAGCAGCTGTTGCCAGTGGGGAAAAAAAAAAAACCCAAAAAACAAGGAAACAAAATAAAGCATTAACCAGCACAGCACAGTGACCAGCTGGTGAACAAAATGCACCATTTAGCAGCTCAGGAGTCAGACATTCCCTGTGGAGTTGGAATAAGCTTGAAAGAAAGCTTGAAGAAGGTGAACGTTGAATATCATTTTGCCAGGTGGCTACAAGCATGAATCCAAATGAGTCATGATGTTGTTGCTTAATGTGTTAACAAGCAGCATTAGACAGACACCGGATGATGGTGATAATGCGGTGATAATGTTTTTATTTATTTATGTATTTTTTTTGGGTTGTTTTGCATCATGTGGCTGCTGTATGTATTTAGTTTTTACATGCCATCTATTTTTCATACAGTTTGCATTCACTCTCTAAACAGGATGAACCCAGTGACCCTGCCTCAGGCACTTTAATTTTTGCTGGTTTGCAGATTTACACACACACACACACACACACACACACACACACACACACACACACACACACACACACACACACACACACACACACACACACACACACACACACTTACTACAGCACGTATACCCGTCCTACACACGCCAACTGTTCGGTCTGAAGCTTGATCTCTCAGTCTGTCAGGTTTTTGGTTTCTTAGCAACATCTCATCCTCCAGTCATCAGCCAGCTGTCAAAGAGTCTCTTCATATTGACATTTCTTGACAGAGACTAAATGGTCTCACAGTGCATACACACGGGAGTCAGAAATTAACTTCTGTTTCCCTGTCAAATATTCATAAAAAATGAGCAGCAAAGCCTTCAAAGTACCTCTAATTAGAAGTCTGTGAGCTTTCTCCTCATTTGACTATGTTGACATTGGCTTAAAAATATTCTGGGTGAATACAAAAGCACGTTGCTGTGGTCCAACACGACTGATGTGAAACTGGGGAATTCCATCTGGTGCTTTTGCCGTAAGGAAAAAAAAAAAAGGTAGAAAACCAAGAGCACAGCCTGAAGCAGCTGGAAAAGCTGTCAGCATCATGCTAACATTTCCAGTTGCTTGGACATTTTAGTGCTGTGCTAAAACTACTGTGTTAGTAATAAATAAATAAATAAAAATACAAAAGCACTGGGTTATTTACCCGTATGACAATCTAACTTTACACAAGATTTATAACTTATTAGGGGGCTCCTGATTTAAGTACCCAAGTTAGTTCACTCATCAGCTCCCCAGGAAATAAATAGTTGCTTTCTGGAAACCATATGAAAAGTTTCAGTGCTGATAGTGTGAAGTTTGGTGGATGGTGAAATTTGCCATACTAAAGCCATTTTTGCACATGAATTCTGAAAGAAAAAAAATCAGGTGGAGACATTGCCTGAAGTTTTCTTTTTCCACATGTGCATGCTGTGGAAACGTATTTGCCTTCTTCCTGATTTCCTATTTTTTTGTTTGTTTTTTGCATATTTGGAATGTTTACATGTTTCAGATCATCAAACAAAGTAAATACAAAATGCTCATTTTTAATGAGATTAATTGAGGGAAAATAGTTATCCAAACCTACCTGGCCATGTGTGAAAATGTAATTGTCCCCTAAACATAATAATTTGTTGCGCCATCTTTGGCAGCAATAACATCAATCAAGTGTTTGTGATAACTGGCAAAGAGTCTTTCACATCATTGTGGAGGAATTTTTGGCCCACTATTTTTTGCAGAACTGTTCAGCCACATTGTAGGGTTTTTGAGCATGAATGGCTTGTTTAAAGCAGCCCAATATCAGTAATAGGTCAATTAAGTATCCCTCCCCACATTTATGGAAAATGGGAAAATTTGAAAATTTTTTATTTTATTTTTTTTATTTATTTTTTTTTTATTTTTTTTTTTATCAATTGGGTTAATGATAAAAAATAAAATAAAAAAAACATACATTTTAAGACATTTAAAAATAAATTTAAACCAAAATAACTTTTTATTGACATATTTGTGGCACATGGACATAAAATGCTGTGTTGTTAGTCATAAGAACAGATCAGGCTCCATGCTCCTCATCAACCACAAGGTTCTTACAGAATTTTTGCTCAAATCAGCCTGTTGTGCATTTAGTAAAATCTTTTTCATAAAGTCTTTTTTGAATGTAATGACCTCATTATCTTCTGGTTAGCATATTCTGTTTTGCCTCTTTGGAGGCTTCAAGGACAGGATGCAGTCTGTTGAGATTGAATTTAGAGTGCAGAATTTCAATGTGTCCCCATAACTGGAGGAAAGAGTAGACGTAGAAGGGGTTATAAATAAGAGCGTACTCAAACTAGACACAGCTGCTTTGTACCGTACCTGAGCACTCTGCCTCTGGCCTGCACTCAGATGATGTACTCAATGATCCGGGACAAGTATGCTTCAGTTTGTCTCAGCATCTCAAACCCTCACTCCTCCTCTCTCTCGCTTCCATGAGCTCACACTTTCAAAACCGCTTTCATGGAGAACAATGAGGGCCATGATCTCATGCATTTTGTTGTTTAATTGGAGCAAATTCTGGAAACAGTGTCTTCTGTCTTCTCACATGCCTTATATCTACTTAACATGGATTTTCATGGAGGCTGTCATTGAGGAATTATCGGAGTCCTGTGGTTGGGTGTGGTTAGCGATAACAATAAATGTGCACCATGCATGTGTCAAGCTGAACTGCACCTGGGTCCACCTCTTCAAGTCGACTTGATGCCATGATTTAATGGCACTCATTGATGACACCAGTCAAATGAACTGACTTTAGGGGTCAAATGTTCTCAGGCACTCTACAGAACACCTAGTGTGAGTACACCCTAAGACCTTAGAAGACACCTTAAAACTTCAGAGTGTTGGCCCTTTTGTAACACGTGTGGTCATTTCTTGGTCATTTCAATGAATTGGGATGTAATATGTTAAATAACCTTTTTAACCTTTCGCAGGTCATTCATCCCAACAGCAGTTAGACTGTATAACACATCATAATGTCTTGAGTCACTTGAACACTTTACCTCCTCTGGCATCACTTTATCCATACAGTCCAGATACATTTTATTTATTACACTCACCCATATAATGCATGCTGTGTATGCTGTGTACCTTACCGGCTACAAATGTATATAATATTTTGATATCTGTATGTAGTGTTTTTGATGTGTGTATTGACATTGATATATATATTTATGTATATAGTGCTTATGTATATGTGTATAGTTTTTTTGCTATTTTATTTTATTTTATTCTATTCTATTTTAGTTTTAGTTTAGTTATTTGTTCTTACTCATCCTTTTCATTTTTTCTCTGTACTGAGCTGCTGTAATGCGCAAATTTCCCCGTTGTGGGATCATTAAAGTCTTATCTTATCTTATCTTATCTTATCTTATCTTATCTTATCTTATCTTATCTTATCTTATCTTATCTTATCTTATCTTATCTTATCTTATCTTATCTTATCTTATCTTATCTTACATTACCTCTGTTTAAATGAAGCATGAATGTTCTTCTTTCTTTCACTTTTATCCTTTTTGTCCTCTTAACTGGATGAAAACTATACATAGTCTCAGACTTTATTTCTATCTGACCTCCAATATTAGATTTTCAGGTGCTTTATTGGTATTGACCCGGTGTTTAATTAAATTCAGGTTTATTTATATAGTGTCAAATTACAACAACAGTCACCTCAAGGTGATTTATACTGTAAGACACCTGGAGAAAACAATCAAGTAACCACCTATGAGCAAGCACTTTGCAACGGTAGGAACGAAGCACTCGCTTGTAATAGGAAGAAACCTCATGCAGAAGTGGGCTCAAGGTAGGGTAGCAATCTGCTGGAACTGGTTGGGGGAAGAAAAGAAAAGAAAAGAAAAGCATAGGGAGGCAGGACAAAAAACAGACTGTCAGTACTCTCGCTGCAGCACTCTGGATTAACTGGAGACTTTCGAAGGATTTTTTTAGTCTGATGATAAAGACAACAGTCCAGCCTATAAGTAATGAATGCATGAACTAGCTTTTCAGTTTTAAAGACAGGCTGTTTCTAATTTTAGTCTTATTGTGCAGATGAAAGAAAGCACATCCCAATCAAAAATGACTCCAAGATTTCTCACAGTGTTACTAGAGGCCAGGGTAATGACATGTTTAGACACCAGTTTTTTAGTTTTACCATTTGCATACACAAATTGGAATCTATCAGATAGATACAATTCAAACAATTGTAGCATATTTCCTTTAATGTCAGCAACATTTTTGTCTGTATTGAAATGTTAGCAATTTTATTAAATGAACAAATGAAATATTTTACTTGGTGCTGCCTTTGTTAACTGTATGCCTTCTGTGCTGAAACCTATTTCAGTAATGTTATAGGAAGTGGGATTTTGACAGTAACTTGCTGTTAGCCCTGCTGCCACCATTTTACTGATAAGCTACATTTTTGCCAATAAAAGTAATTCCATAAAAGTGGACATAAGTAAGTAAAATAGTGGTTGTTCAGCTCAGTCATATACAGCTCCTTGAAGCCCAGGAGAGCTGCACATCGAGGTGATATTTCTTTCTTGGTTCTTTACTACAAGCCACTCTTTTGACAGTGTCCAGTTATTCTCACAATTTCAAAATGAAATTTAAATACTTCTTTCCTTGCAGCATGCCATCACTCTTTCTGTCAGCAGTCTTCTGTTTATGAGCTATGCTTAGCCTCAGGCCTTTTTTTTTGACTCCACAGTCAAGGATTGAATCTAAAGTCAAACTGCACTACCCTTTCTTTCACAGCTGACTGCCATCCTGGAAGCCAGGTGAAATCTGACAGCCCCTCAAAGTGCCTCACTTTAAAGATGGGGATTTTTGAACTATAAAAAAAAGTTACTCACTCAAGGCCACATTGCAAACACTTTTCCCTTTTCTTCTGAAAATGTCAAGGCCTTAACTGCTAATAATTTAAACTGCACATCGCAGAATCTCCTCTTATCTATCATTGCTCTGTGTGTGTGTGCATTTGTGTGTGTGTGTCTGTGTGCGTTTCTGCCCCCTCTAGTTGCTTGGACACCAGAACACAAAGGCTGGCCACTGTTTCACACAGAGAGCCAACCCACTAGTTTACCAAAAGAAATGTGTGTGTGTGTGTGTGTGTGTGTGTGTGTGTGTGTGTGTGTGTGTGTGTGTGGTCTGTATTTTTTTCTTCTTGCTGTGCGTCTGAACACTTGTGTATATGTTTTGTTAAAAATTCTGTTGTACAATCTGCTTACATACATCTTGTTGTGTGAATTTCTTAAACTTTGATCATGTGTCAGTGCGGGAGAAAGCACCAGCTTTGTGAGGAGATGCTTAGCAACATTTAAGCCAGCATACGGACCGTGGGTGTGGGACAGAGAGGCAGTGAGCACCGGGGCCAGACTGGTCCTGGTAGGAGGTGTGTGGAGGGTTGTGACTTGGGTCTGATTTGGAACATTATTTAGATCTGATAACGTATTAGTCAAAACTTGTCTCAGGTCAGCTCTGCTTCTGCATTGTGATATGACTCACAATTAAATAAATATGACTGCAAACATGCAACAGGTGGATGTCATGTGTTTACTCCCACTTAAAGTCTCTAAATATCTTCCCACTGTGGCTGGAAGCTAATGCTGTTACATCTTAAAGCTAAAATATTTTATACTTTTCTTTAAAATGAATGTATTCACATATACCATCTATAATAGGAATAGTCCAAGGGAGAAAAAAGCCCCAAGGACATCTTTTTCATGGCTGAGCCAGATTTATGCTACAGTTGAGAATTTGAAGATATTTTACTACTCTGGGTTTTTTCCCCCCACTTACTGTTTCTGTCAGACATAAAGAGAAATAAATAGCATAGGCTGTCTTCAGTTTTCAAACCATTGCTTCCTCCTTGAAGTTAAATTCAGCAAAATATGAGAATAATGCCACAGCCTCTGCCACATTCAGAGATTCTTATTCATTATGTCTTTGCATATTCAAGCCTGATTATTATTTTTTATAGTATCACAGGATGATGACATGTTAGGATGTAAATATTTCCAGAACATGACAATGACCATTCCAAATTTAGGAATTAAGAAATGGCTTCTGTGAAATGGCAGATTATTATTATCAAATCATGTACTTGTAATATGTAATAATGCTGCCAATTCTCATGGTCCCAGGCGAACAGTCTTTGAAAATCATGTCCTTAAAAAATAGGGAAAAAAAAAATCTAATAAAGAGCTGACACAGGCTCATCGCCAATGCAGGTGGTTGGTGCACAGGAGATCAGTGGTATGTGGCTAGACACCAGGTGGAATTTCACCCAGGACCAGATTACTCTGGGTAAGCCTTGGACAGTAGTTTGAGCATTCGTCCGAGATGCTTTCATGGAGGATTATGCTGTTACCCCTCTGGTTAAACTGGTAGGGTGAGCGTGACGTCCGCCAGGGGTGTAGTGTTTGAGTCAACCTGCCTGCTGTGTTTGAACCATCCAAATGTTTTGATCATCAGTTTGTGTTTTTTCATTCTATTGTGGTAACTTTGTAACCACATTAAATTCTCCCCAATTATTAGTCACAAAAGCAATTGCTCTTGTTTTCTATATTATTTAATTTCTTCATTCCCCCACCTATTTGTTATTTCCCCTCTTTTCCACCTTTCAGTCTCTCACCTAAAATTACCCGTCACACCTTTTCACCTCCCTCGTTTTTCCCACTTTCTCTCCTTGTGATCAAGCCTTTAGATCTCATTAGCACCCCAACTCGAATGTGTCATACTTTCACCCTTTGCCTTGGTTGTCATGTCCTGGGCCGTTGGCCCAGCGTTTTGTGTTAGTTTATTTCCTAGTGTTGTGATATGTCTGCGTCTCTGTCCTGAGTCTGTGCCTGTTCCCCGTGTTTAGTCAGTATGTTCCTTGGTTTGTCACTTCCTGTTTATTTTGACAGTCTGGTTTTCCTGTGCTTTGTGTTCAGCTTTGCTTCCCCTGTGTAATTAGTTTCATTTGCCTCCCTTCCAAGGTTTTTGTATTTTTGTGTTTCCCCGGTGGAATAAACGCCCTTTTAAGTTACCCCTGGAGTCCTGCGTTTTTGCCCTTCCTTGCCCGTTTCCTCCCCGGCCATGACAGAACGACGCGACCAAACTATGGACCCCGCAGATATAAGGACCCTCTCTGAGCAAGAAGAGAAGATCCAGGAGCTCAAGGATTTCTCCGAGAGAATTGTTCAGGCCCCCACCAGTCACCACCGGTTAATACAATTAGCTTTCTGTTGTGGACTTATTTCGTCCTCCACCTGGCTCCTCACCCATCCTGACACCGCTTCACTTGCCCATTCAATAATCATGCTCCGAAAGAACCTACAATATGAACTGCACAATATTGGCCGCCCAGTCCAGGGCAGGGACTCAAATTTTTTTCTTCAAGCCATCACTAATGCACCTCTCCTGCAGCCAGACGGCTTATCCTCGTCTCCTCCTCTCCATGGCCCCTCATCGCACCCGGCACTGCCTTGCTCTCCGGCCCTGCCATCTTCCATTCCCCTCACCTCTCCCCAAGACCCGAGCGGTATAACGCCGCGGACATTGTCACCGCTTCACGCACAGGCCACCACCTCCGTGAGTACCACCGGGCTCGATATTATTGCGGCAAGTGATGAGACTTTTTCCCACTCCACCGTCGCGCAGCCCGACCTCTGTTGGCTGCCGCAAGATGTTGAAATCATTGATTCTCCTCTGCTAGTGGACATTCTGGATGCAGAGAATCGTGCCTCCCACTCCAACAGAAAGCGGAGGAAGCAGCGCACCCGGCATCGTCACGCTCCCCCCCGGTCGCGCTCGCCCCTGTCTGCTGTGATGCCAGCTCGTCTCCAGGAGCCCCAGGTTCCGCCAGCCTCTGTGAAGCTCTCTGCACCCGTTCCTGTTTCGCGGGTGGGGGCAACCACGGACGGGCTGACCTCTGCGCCCGTTCCTGTTTCGCGGGGGGAGGCAGCCACGGACGGGCTGACCTCTGCGCCCGTTCCTGTTTCGCGGGGGGAGGCAGCCACGGACGGGCTGACCTCTGCGCCCGTTCCTGTTCCGCGGGGGGAGGCAGCCACGGACGGGCTGACCTCTGCGCCCGCTCCTGTTCCGCGGGTGGGGGCAGCCAGGTCCAAGCCTTCACAGCAGTTTTCAGTGTCATCCACAGTGCCTCTTCAGCCTGTCTCTCAGTCAGCTGTCGCTCCAGCCACCTCCCAGTCTCAGTCAGCTGTAGCTCCAGCCACCTCCCAGTCTCAGTCAGCTGTCGCTCCAGCCACCTCCCAGTCTCAGTCAGCTGTCGCTCCAGCCACCTCCCAGTCTCAGTCAGCTGTCGCTCCAGCCACCGCTCAGTCTCAGTCAGCCTCTGTAGCTCTCCCCGCTTCACCTTCCCCAGAGCCAGCTCTCCCCGCATCAGCTCCCTCAGCCTCAGCTCTCCCTAGCTCTCAGTCTGTCTCCACGCAGTCAGCTCTCTCTAGCTCTCAGTCAGTCTCCACGCAGTCGGCTCTCCATCAGTCTGCTCCCACGCAGCCAGCAGCTCTCCCCCGCCCTCAGTCAGCTCTAGCTCCAGTCGCTCTCCCTCGCCCGCAGTCAGCTCTAGCTCCAGTCGCTCCCCCTCGCCCTCAGTCAGCTCTAGCTCCAGTAACTCTTCCTCGGTCCCCAGTGTCAGCTGTTTCAGTGCCCTCTCAGTCAGTTCCCTCAGCCCCTGTCTTAGTTCCTTCGGTTTTGGTCCCAGTTCCCTCTGCTCCTGCTCCTTCTGTAGTGTCAGCTCCCTCTCAGGCCCCAGTGTCAGCTAGCTCTCGGTCTGTTTCCACGCAGCCAGATCTCCCTAGCTCTCGGTCTGTTTCCACGCAGCCAGATCTCCCTAGCTCTCGGTCTGTTTCCACGCAGCCAGATCTCCCTAGCTCTCGGTCTGTTTCCACGCAGCCAGATCTCCCTAGCTCTCGGTCTGTTTCCACGCAGCCAGATCTCCCTAGCTCTCGGTCAGTTTCCACGCAGTCGGCATGCTCTAGCTCGCAGTCTGCCTCCACGCAGTCTGCTCTCCCTAGCTCGCAGTCTGCTCTCCCTAGCTCGCAGTCTGCTTCCACGCAGCCAGTCGTCTCCCGGCCTGCTTCCACGCAGCCAGTCGTCTCCCGGCCTGCTTCCACGCAGCCAGTCGTCTCCCGGCCTGCTTCCACGCAGCCAGTCGTCTCCCGGCCTGCTTCCACGCAGCCAGTCGTCTCCCGGCCTGCTTCCACGCAGCCAGTCGTCTCCCGGCCTGCTTCCACGCAGTCCCCTGCACCTCGGCTATTCCCAGAGCAGCCCCTGCTGCTCAATAAAGCAGCAGTGTGCCCTGTTCCGCGGTCCCAGCCTACGCATCCGGTGCCTCACTATGTAGGCCCCGTTCAGCCCATGGGCTCAGCTCAGTCCGAGCCGATGGGGGTCTCCGCTCAGTCCGAGCCAGGGGGTCCCGCTCAGTCCGAGCGCTCCGCGCACGAGGGTCCCGCTCAGTCCGAGCCGATGGGGGTCTCTGCTCAGTCCGAGCGCTCCGCGCCAGAGGGTCCCGCTCAGTCCGAGCCGATGGGGGTCTCCGCTCAGTCCGAGCGCTCCGCGCCAGAGGGTCCCGCTCAGTCCGAGCGCTCCGCGCCAGAGGGTCCCGCTCAGTCCGAGCCGATGGGGGTCTCCGCTCAGTCCGAGCGCTCCGCGCCAGAGGGTCCCGCTCAGTCCGAGCGCTCCGCGCCAGAGGGTCCCGCTCAGTCCGAGCCGATGGGGGTCTCCGCTCAGTCCGAGCCAGGGGGTCCCGCTCAGTCCGAGCGCTCCGCGCCAGAGGGTCCCGCTCAGACCGAGCCGATGGGGGACTCCGCTCAGTCCGAGCGCTCCGCGCCAGAGGGTCCCGCTCAGTCCGAGCCGATGGGGGTCTCCGCTCAGTCCGAGCGCTCCGCGCCAGAGGGTCCCGCTCAGTCCGAGCCGATGGGGGTCTCCGCTCAGTCCGAGCCGATGGGGGTCTCCGCTCAGTCCGCGCCAGAGGGTCCCGCTCAGTCCGAGCGCTCCGCGCCAGAGGGTCCCGCTCAGTCCGAGCCGATGGGGGTCTCCGCTCAGTCCGAGCGCTCCGCGCCAGAGGGTCCCGCTCAGTCCGAGCCGATGGGGGTCTCCGCTCAGTCCGAGCCAGGGGGTCCCGCTCAGTCCGAGCACTCCGCGCCAGAGGGTTCCCCACCAGAGCCCGGGGTCGCCCTTCTCCGCCGCCGCATGCCCCGCGGTCGGCCTCCAGTGTCTGCTCCCCGTCGCCGCCGCCGCACGCCCCGCGGTCGGCCTCCAGTGACCCCTCCTCGTCGCCGCCACCGCTGGGAGCGCGGTCGGCCTCCAGTGACCCCTCCTCGTCGCCGCCGCATGCCGCGCGGGCGGCCTCCAGTGTCTTCTCCGCGTCTCCGCCGCCGCCGCCGCTGGAAGCACGGTCAGCCTCCGGTGCCTGCTCCCCGTCGCCGCCGCCGCCGCTGGGAGCGTGGTCGGCCTCCAGTGACTCCCCCTCGTCGTCGCCGCCGCCGCTGGGAGCGCGGTCGGCCTCCAGTGACTCCCCCTCGTCGTCGCCGCCGCCGCTGGGAGCGCGGTCGGCCTCCAGTGACTCCCCCTCGTCGTCGCCGCCGCCGCTGGGAGCGCGGTCGGCCTCCAGTGATTCCTCCTCGTCCTCGTCGCCGCCGCCACTGGGAGCGCGGTCGGCCTCCCTCGTTGGGAATTTGCTTTGTGGCCCCTTGGCCCCTGCGGCCTCCTGACCTGTGTGTTTTTTGTTTTGGATTTCCCACTGACTCCCCTGAACTGTGGACTGTTTTTTCCCCTGCTGTTTTGTTTTGTCATAGCTCCTGGACTGTTCCTTGTTTCGACCCCCTGTTTTGGACTGTCTCCGGCCTTGTGCCGTCGCCTTTTGTTCTGGTCCTGTGTTTTTGTTTTCTTCCTGTACGGGTTTGATTTGTTTTGTTCACGCGCTGTGATTTCTGTTTTGCTCCCTGTCTTTGTTTTTGTTTCGGGCCCTCCCTCCTGGTCCCCCGCCTCCCGCCCTTGTCTGGTTTTGTTTTCTGGTTTTGGCCGTCGGGAGCCGGCCTTTGAGGGGGGGGTACTGTCATGTCCTGGGCCGTTGGCCCAGCGTTTTGTGTTAGTTTATTTCCTAGTGTTGTGATATGTCTGCGTCTCTGTCCTGAGTCTGTGCCTGTTCCCCGTGTTTAGTCAGTATGTTCCTTGGTTTGTCACTTCCTGTTTATTTTGACAGTCTGGTTTTCCTGTGCTTTGTGTTCAGCTTTGCTTCCCCTGTGTAATTAGTTTCATTTGCCTCCCTTCCAAGGTTTTTGTATTTTTGTGTTTCCCCGGTGGAATAAACGCCCTTTTAAGTTACCCCTGGAGTCCTGCGTTTTTGCCCTTCCTTGCCCGTTTCCTCCCCGGCCATGACATTGGTGGAGGAGGTGACGTACAATATGGAACTAAAAGTACAAGTACAGCGAAGTCTGTGCTGAAAAAATGAAAGTCATAAATGGAGACATCTTAAAAGCTTTTTTTGTTTTTTTTTTTTAAATCTGGAAAGCAAAACAGTGGAAAATTAGCCTTCATTCTCCAACAGAGACATATCACTACAAAAATAATTAATTGAAACCGATAGATCTGGTTTAGCTCTGCATGAGCCACATTTGCAGTGATCCTTCTCTTTCCTCACAAAACAAGCTGTTTGAGTCAGCCTACCAATCGCCTTAGCAACAGCACACGCACAGTTTAATGACCTCGGCACAAACCGTGTCATTGCTTGTTATTACTTGTCTTGCTTGAGACAATCTAAAGAGGATGAGAGGGAGAAGATGGACAATAACAAGCCAAAAGGGTAGAGGGTTATTGGGGCAACAACCAGAGGAGGGAGCTGTCCTCAGATCTGCAACAGTTAGCAGACACAGTTATAGCTGAATGAAAGAGGCAGCAGTAGCTAATGGTATTAGTCCCCCACCTGTTAATATTTAACAGGAAGCACCAGCTCTCAGTGAAAGTCTCATTCCTATTACTTGTTCTCCCTAATGATATATCAGGAAGCTGAATATGAAGAGGAAATGTGCACTCTGCTAGTGTCTCTGTGTCAGTCAGCATGTTCTCTGATGAGTCTTTGGGAAATATAAAATCCTGCAGTTATCGTCCAGACCCCACAACTGTCTCTCCTGTGAGGGCTTTTCAGAATACTCCATTCAGAGTTGATAATGTAGTCTAAGCTCATCAGCAGACCTTTATGCACTTCCAGTAAAGAAGAAAAGAAAAATGCAACTGGGTTTTGCTTGAGCGCCTCAAAAATCTGGGTAGTCTTGAACTTCTTAGAACATCCTTTTTCTTATTTTGCCTTTCTTTTATCTTCATTTGTGCCTTCATTTATTATAATACTCTACTGTAATGATTCAGGCTTAGAACATAGTATTTACATGCATACAATAATCCAAAGTTGAGTACGCAAATCACAGGTTGTGCACAGGAAAGCAGTCGATAAGGTAAACACAGTGAAAAAGGGGGCGATGCATCAGACTTACACTGAACATGCAAGATCAGTGACTGAAAGCCAGCCGCAGGAAAGACGAGGAAAGTCAAAGAAATACTGGACTCGGAAAGAAAATCTGCTAAACAGGACGAGCAGCACCAGAGAGGAGAGCGATTGGTTAATTCACTGTTACAAAAAGCTGTACGCTAAAAGGTTGCACCCTTGTCATTTTTAGTTCCTCCCTTTGTTAGTTTTCCAAAGTATTATGTTTAAAAGTAAAATGTAGTCATCTCTTCAACCACCTCAAAGTGCTTTATACTGTAAGGTAAAGATCCTACAATAATAAAAGGTGGTCTCACTTTGAGGGTGTTGGCAGTCAGTGTGCAGATCCTGTCACAGTCTGTTGATGGCGTCATCATCAAATCCTCTTATGCTCCGACATCATCTGTGACCAGTGATCTCACAGAGATGCCAGCGACCAACAGCAGCATATGGCCACACCAGTAGGCACTGCACTAGCATTACATAATACGTGTCCTAGTTAGTGAGCAGAATATTCCAGTCAAGTGTCTTTTGTATATCCTTATCGTCTACTGTGCATTTTACTGCTTGTCTAATCTTGCTACTCTGCCATCATTGCTAAAGATTGGATTCATGCCACCCTTTTAGCGACTTTCTGGCGATTTGCCTTCTTCTTGGGAATTTTAAAAGATTTTTGACTGCTTTGTTACTGTGGATCTCTTGTAAACATTTATAGACTGCTTATCATGGATTTGGCATTTGAGAGTAGATACTGTAACACAGCCAAAGGATTTGAAACTGTGGCTTTCTTACATTTCTGTTAAATTGGACAAGAATATTGGTTAATGGAATGCAATATTGAAAGATACAGAGCATGAAACAAGAAGTGTTGCAAGAGTGCGCTCAAATAGTGTGAATACATACATTTTTTTTAAAGGGGTCTTGAGCGATAGTTCTTCAGGCTTTCTTAAGGACTTTCAAAGTTTTTCTTTGGACATTGGCTGCTTTTTCACTCATTTTCAGTACATCCTTTGTGCCAACAAGGTGATTTGCAAAGAGCTATTAGCTGAAAACTTTGTGCTGAAAGATTTGTGGAAACTGGACAAGTGGAGATTAAAATTGACAGGCCTTACAGGCTCTACAGCACACGAACAGTACCGGAAAGTCATGTTCTTAAGAAATGGGGAAAAAAAAAAATCCTGAAAAGACCTGAGAGATGCATGTAGGCCTTCAGTTGATCCACCTACTGTTCACTGAAGCCTCATCAGAAATGGTCTCAGTGGAAAGGTGGCTGTCAGGAAGCCATTCTTAAGGAAGGGAAATAGGGAGAGAAGGCTGAGGTATGCCAAACTACACAAGAACTGGACTGAAAATCAGTGACAACAGGACTGATGGAGTGAGGAACTGGAATTTGAAAATTGTTGGTTCAAATCATCATCAATGTGTATTTACTGTAGGAGGTCAGGAGAGAGGCACATCAGTGAGTATCTACAGCCATCTATAAAACATGGTGAAGGCTCTGTCACAGTTTGGAGCTTCATTTCAGCCAGTGGTGTTGGAGATCTACTCAGAAATGATGGAATTATGAATGCAGGAAAGAGGAAAACATCTATTTAGCATGACAGTGATCCCAAACACACTGCTAATGCACTTAAAGCATACCTGGATAGAAAAACACATAATGGAACACCATCAGTCATGGATTGGCCCAGAGTTCAACATTATTGAAACAGTGTGGGGTCAGCTGGACAGAGAATAGAACAAAAGGCAGCCAAGAACCAAAGAAGAGCTTTGATTGTCCTTCAGTAAATTTGGAGCACTATTCCTGAAGATTGCTAAAAGAAACTACAAGAAAAAGCTGCCTAAGACAGTTCAGACTGTGTTGAAGAGTAAAGGTGGTCACACCAAATAATGACTTTCAAGCTCATTAGAATTGCACAGTCTATGTTTGCATGTTTCAAGAAATTCTTGTATCTATTTCCCATTTTCCTAGCAAAATATAAAGAAACGGGGCATGGCTCAATACTGTACACACATACAAAGTAAATATGTTCTATATTAATTAACATCAATATCTAAGCTTTTCTTTTATAAAAAAACAATGTGGTCAATCTTAATGATTTAAAAAGTGTTCCCACCACATTCCTTTGTAAACTGACTATCGGGTGTTCCACACACCTGCAGATGTGCAGCTAAATATGCTTACATTTGAAAACTTGGTGTCAAAATGCCTCATCTGTTCAGCACCCTCACACACATGGTACCTGACCCCCCCGTGGTCGCAGAATGAGAAGGGCAATCATATTACAAACTGTTATTAATAGCCGCCCTCTCCCCTTTCACATTGTAAACTAATAGCTGACACGCTCTCACACTGTCTCCGAGTCTCTCTGTGCCACTCCTCTGTTAAATCTAATTTCTCCGCTCCGATTCAAATATAGTTCACACACAGGCCCTGAGGAGTGTGCACAGAGGACACTCGTGTATCAGCCAGCCACAGTACAATACAGTATATTATCTCTGTCTTCAGTCAAAAACAAACTGTCATGAATTGTGATGGTTTATTGATGAAAGACCAAGACTTATTGCATCTGAACAACCATGTTATGGCAACAGTGCATATAGAGAATCTCTCTGCGAAGACCCACGGGTTCTCTGATGTGTTCTGAAGCAATCTTTGCTGCAGATTTAAAATAAATGTAGTCAGCTCTGGTAGAGTGTAAAAGTCTTTCATTTTGCTGTCAATGAACAATGAGAAGAGTGAGACTTTTGACCCAAAAGGATGGATTGTATTCCATACTTGGGTGCTGTAATCACAAGTCTACCAAATATAACTGACACCTGTCATGGAGCACAGCTTGACAATGCCGAACTGAAGCTTTACAAACACTGTTTATCCTGCCCATGGCATTGAGCAGCTGCACTCACCGAACCCAGTGAATCATATAACTTGATGGAGTGATGAGATTCAGTGTACAAATCTGTTCAACGTAAAACTGAAATAGCTAATTTAATCTAAACTCTGATCCTGTTTTGGTTCAAAAAGTGAGACAATTGAAGAAATAACAAATGTTTTTTCAAAGCAAGAAACAAGTGTCCCCATTTCTCTCCGTCTATTCGAGGACAACTGTCCTCTGACCCTCTATGTAGACTCCATGGACACCGTGTTTTCCAGAGTGTTGTCCCATAGAGGTCTTATTTTTAGCGAGAGTGTGGCTCTCCTGCAAAACTTAATATGGGAAAGGCATCTTGGAGCTCTTCTTTCTGCCCACTCTCATCATCCATCCATCCATACTTTCAGTCCTCCAAGACACTGAGCTGGTATCTGCAGCTCTCCAAACACCCAGCACGACCGTTGTCCCTTTTCATAGCCTTAGCATCAAACAGGTGGCTCTATAGCCTAAACATGGCTCCTCCCATGTTGCCTCCCATTTACTATTCTTCTGATGACTGCTCAGGAATCTGACCCCACCACTGTCATTCCTTCTTGTTTGGCAGCCTTATGGCTTGTAGATGGGCAGGATCAGTGTTGTGCCCCCCTTTACTGCACCCCAAAAGGGTAGCACCCTCTCTAGTTGGCCAGTGACATCAGCAAAACCACGTGCAGCTCTGTTTTAAAAGGAGGACGTCAACGTCAGGCCTGCTCTTCTCTAGCCTTTGGGGACAGGAAGAAGAAGACTTTGTTCCAGACACCAACTCGAGTTAGGGACAACATTAATTTAAGAGATTTTTGTTGCTCTTTTACCCTGCCATCAACAGGCTTTGAGAGGAGGCATTCTTGCAGCCAGCAGGAGACAACAACAATGAAGTGGGCCTGGGTGTTTTTAGGGATTTTCCTCTCTTTGGGGGCCAGTGCCTGGGGGGAGAAGGGCTTGGAGATCCCTGAGTATGACGGTAAAGACCGCGTCCATGAACTGAGTGCCAAGAACTACAAGTCCATCATGAAGAAGTATGACGTGATGGTGATCTACTACCACAAAAATGTTGATGGGAACCGCAGTGCCATGAAGCAGTTTCAGATAGAGGAGCTTGCCCTGGAGGTGGGTCTCTGCCAAAGCACGACACTGGATGAATCTGTGGTGCATGGGTGTAAAGGGGCACCGTGAGAGGAGGGGAATGAGGGGAAAGGTTACAGTTGGGCAATTTGGCACCACATGGAGTTTTGGGGTTTCCTGGATGCAGCTGCAGCTTTCACACTTCAGGTTACTGATGACTGGGATTACCCTTTTGACAAAAAGAATAGCTTATTCAGTGATAGCAGAGTTAATGGATATATATATATATATATATATATATATATATATATATATATATATATATATATATATATATATATATATATAAAATTGGTGATTATAACATTGACCGTAAGTGTGAATGGCCGTTGGCCCCCGTGTCTTAGCCCTGTGAAAGATTGGCGACCTGGACAGGCCCAGTAGCTATCCATCCAGCAAATATATCCAGCCTCCCCATGACCCTGAATTGGATAAATTGGAAGAAAATGGGTGGATGGATTCATCTTTTTTGTCTCATAATTTGACTTATCAATTGCTCCATAGTATAGTGGTTAACACATTCGCCTAAAATGTGACACTACCAGTTTTGATACCGGTGACAGACACAACTCCCTGGGAGGTTTGTGCATAATGTATATGTGGATCAATCTGCTGTGGTGACCTCTTATGAATAAGTGGGCAGGTGAAAGAAACGTTCTTTCAAGTATGACTTTATTACTAAATAAAGGGGCCACTTTTGCATTTTTCTCATGCAAAGTAATTTAACACCTGGTTTAGACTCAACTGACATGCTCAAATGTAAGAAAGCACAGACTGAGAATTAAAAGTTTTATTGAATCACAGAGGAAGTTTGAGGTGGCAAGAGAGGTTTGGCAAAAGGTCTGCGGCTGACACTGAAGGAGGCAGGAGAGAGTGGGCTGACTGGTTGGGCAACTTGAAGGTGAAGAACTGGCAGGCAGGACTTACAGTTGACTTCCTGGAATTAAGAGTTAGAGCACTGATGTTCATAACAAGAACTTTTTGTATGACTTTTAGTAGATGAATAAACACAAACAGATGCTGAAAGTGTCCACCACTACAGCTTATGGAACAGTCTGGAAGAGTGGGTAGAAGAGCTGCAGCTGATATACTGAAAAAGAAAAACATGAAGGAGGTGACTTGGCTATGAGTTAGTCAGAGTATGAAGCATACTTTTACTATTTCTTTTGAGAGGCAATGGGATGTTTTGTGTTTGTTTTCCATAAGGGTTTACAGTAGTAAAGACCTAATCAGCAAGATAGCTGTCAGTCATCAAGCTACTGCTTTTAGTCTAATGTCATCAAATGATGGGATACATGATGTCTGCATGGAACCTGATTTAACTGCAATACCAAATACAAGCAATGCCAGAATGTCTGGAGATCAGCAAGTAAATGAGCCTTTTCTCCTTCCACCGTTGAGCCAGACACTTACTCATAGATTATTCCAGAGACACCGCTAATTAGCCGAAAGAAGAAGGAGAGTGCGCCTGTTCTGAAGACCTTTATTAGACGAATAAATATGAACAGCTCTTTACAAGACAGCCAACAGCTGATGCACCTGGGTCCTGCTGTCAGCCAGTATATTCACTATAGCCGCTTTTTGCTTGTCAGAGCAGCAGTGTCTTCTTACAGAAGCACAGTGTAGCTTACATTAGACTGCATAAGTCAATGCTGTAAATAGACTGGGACAGAGCTGCATGCTTAGCAAGAGGCTAAAAGCCCTTGTGGGAGTTTAAGGCCATATTTCACATCAACTATGTCTCCCTCATTTATTCACACTGTTCTAGTTTTGTATTACTACATACCCCCCCTAGACACAGGCTGAAGTCCTAAACCATCATTTACACACCCAAGTCACTGGATCTGATCAATTTCCCATCCGTGCTGCCAAGTGCTGCTTCTTGGCTTGAGGAGGAGATGCTTAGTGGAGCATGTCCCTGCTGAACTGTTACTCTCTTACTGACTTCCTGCCAATTGTGACCAATCACGAACCATCCCCTTCTGCTCCGAGGGGGATGCTTAAAATAGCCGGTCATTACCACCTATGAATCTGAAAGTATGAATTATTAAAGTGGAGAGCTTGGGGGCTCAGATCTTTATTACCTTTGTTTAAAAGTCGGGAAAAATGCACAGGGTAGGATGTGCGATTTTTATGTATACTTTTTTCTTTTTCTTTATCTTCTTTTTTGCTTTGTGATGAAATGAAAATAAATTTATTAAAAATTTTATAAAAATTATCTTAATTTTAACAAAAGCAGTGATGTTTCACTACAGCGTTGAGGATTTATTTTAGGGCTTTCATTGGACCAGTCAGACTTACAGGAAAATGCATGGCCTATCTTTATTTTTCAAACTCCTTCTTTCATGTTCAGTAAATGAACAGAAGTTAAGTCAGGTTGAGGTCTGGACTTTGACTGGCCATTGTAGATTTGGGGGGACGAAAGCGGCAGAAGGGCGTGACTCTGCCGTCTCAACATCAAGTTTTCTACCATATTACATGTGTATTACATGAAAAAAGTGAAGCGATTTTCACGACTGTGAATTATGTTGGGCTCTAAGGCTGAACTTGCTGCTTTGTATCAGTTCATATCACAGATAAAAGGATACAAAGTGCGTACTTGTTGTCTTGCTCGTATTTTCTGTCTGTGTTTACCTCTGTGCTGCACACAGATGGTGCAGTAGTTTTGTTTGGACCGTAAAATGTGAAAGTGGAGCATGTTCTCCCACGTTTGTGCCCTTCAGCTTCCGTCCAGACGTGGACCCGCCCACACTCATACATAAAGGAGCGGTTAGCAAGTGCGGTGGAAACGTGGGCCCGTTCCTAAGCTTTTCGCCGGTTCTTTTGGGAACAGCACAGGCACCGGCACCGGAAACCCTGGCGGTGGAAAAGGGGCTTTTTTAACCCACTGTCCTGGAGTATTCAAGAGTAGAATGGGAGGCAGAGCCTTTGGCTTTTAGGCCCCTCTTCTGTGGATTCAGGAGACAGACACCCTCTCTATTTTTAAGATTAGGCTTAAAACTTTCCTTTTTGATCAAGCTTATAGAAAGGATGACCCTGAACCATCCCTTATTTATACTAATAGGCCTAGGCTGCTGGGGGGTTCCTATGATGAACTGAGCGTTTCTTCTTCACTCATCTTTTTTCACTCTGCATTTATACACCAATCTGCATTCTGCAGTCATTAGTTATTATTAATCTCTGGCTCTCTTCCAGAGTATGTCTTTTGTCCTGTCTCCCTCCCCTCACCTCTAACTGGTAGCAGGACAGCACAGAGTCAAGAGGAAAATCTGGAGTTTGTGAGTTAAAGAGGCTGTGGAGACTTCTGTTAACGAGAAAGTATTATATTATATTATATTATATTATATTATATTATATTATATTATATTATATTATATTATATTATATTATATTATATTATATTATATTATATTATATTATATATATGCAATATAATACAATAATCAAATTATTATCCAATTATATTCTGGATGTTGGACACGTGAGTTAATCCTGCCCATGATTTAGATGAATTACAGTACTCAATGTCAGCTGAAAATTTATACGTTTTAATTTTATTCAGTAGCTGCAGCAGCATTTGTGTTTTAAGGATAGAAACTCTTCTTAAAACAAATTCTTTGCATCTTTTAAAACAAATAGCCCTTCATTGGGGGCAACAAAAGCAAACTTCTGTTTCACTGTTGCTGAAATTATTATTATAGCAAACAGATTTAAAGTGAGAAATAAAGGTACTGTTTTCTTGACCATCTCACATCATACATGAATGCTGATATCATACAGCCCCCCCCCCCCCCCCCCCCCCCCCCTTTTTTATGAGGAAAATAGCTGGCTTTTCTAAATACTAAGAAATCAGCAGCTTCAATTCAAATTTATCAGTAGCAGCCAAGGTTAAGGTGCATTAGTAGTGTACTAGTAACCCAACCATACAATACCATTCAAAATGTAAGCATGAATTATACTGGGGGGAGGCTTCAAAAGTCACTTTGAATAACAGTTACCCCAGTGACAGCATGACCTTTTCCCAGATCTCTCTGTGAATGGAAGAAGATTAGACAAGACAACTTCAGAAGCCTCCTTCAAACAATGAAGATTCCCTGCACATTATTGGACCAGATTTTAACTTGTGCATCTATATGAATTGTCTATTAGTATAATAACTACTTCAAATTAATGCTTCCATGCACTATGGAGAAACATAGCAGACAAAACTAAAGAATGCATTAAATGTAAATGTATTCACTGTTCCTGACACTGTACTATTCTATTTATCAAAATAAGGCATAGAAAGTTTTATTTAATGCCGGTATGAAGTTTTGCAAAACCCAGGATGGCAGTCTAACCTCTGTTTGTCAAGTTGTATCTAAAGGAAAATTCAGGTGATCACCAAAGTCAGTAGGTGTCACGCCGTTGGAACCATGACTATCTGTATGTACTTTTATGGTAAATCTGTTCAACAGTTGTTTATCCAGTACTACATGACAAATATTGCTTATTGTCTTCTTTTTCTTATGGAAAAAAATCCTAATCATGATTATTTAAAAAGACCATGATATATAACATGATTCAGTGAAAATTATGCATTTATTAATTTAAACTAGATTTTTAACAATGTATTTCTTTAAGCATGAAATAGAAATCAACTAGAAGATAAAGTAATGTGAACTAAACATATAACAGCTTGGAGAGCTGTAAGGTAAAACAACCAAGGTATTCAGGTCAAGGTTTAACACAACATGTTAAACCTTGAAGTAGATGGGCTACAGCAACATAAGAACACAACCAGTGCCACTCCTTTCAGCTAAGAACAGGAAATTGATGCTACAATTTCCACAGGGTCACCAAAATTGAACAACAGAAGATTGGAAAAAAATGCCTGGCCTGGTGAGTCTTGATTTCTAATGTAACATTCAGATGGAAGGGTAAGCATTTGATGAGTAAGGATCCATCCTACCTTGTATCAATGGTTCATGTTGCTTGTGGTGGTGGTGTAATGGTGTAGGGGAAAGGTTGGGCTCCTTAGTACCAACTGAGCATCATTTAATCACCACAGTGTATCTGAGAATAGTTGCCGACCAGGTCCAATGCTTTATGACCATGGCGTGCCCATCTATTGATGCCTGCTTCCAGCAGGATAACTCGCCATGTCCCAAAAGTCAAATTATCTCACACTGATTTCTTGAACATCCCAGTGTGTTGCACTGTACTTGAATGGCCTCAACAGTCACCAGATCTCAATCCAATACAGCACCTTTGGAATTGGATATTCCCATTATGAATGTGCATCTAGCAAATCTGGAGCAGCTGTGTGATGGTATCACGTCAATATGGACCAAAATCTCTGAGGAATGTTTCCAGCACCTTGTTGAATCTGTGCCATGAATAATTAAGGCAGTTCTGAAGGCAAAACACTGTCCACCCCAGTGCTATCAAGGTGTAACTAATGAAATGAATGGTGAGTGTAAGTAAGGCAGATTAAAGTAAAATCTGTACATGGTATAAAACTGTTGTGTGTCACATCTCCACAGAGATCCAAATAGAAACACATAAGACAGAAGTAAGGAAACCTCTTTCAAAGTGTTCTTTTGAATGAAAGAAAAACTCATGTTTTCATAAAAACAAATTCTGAGCAAATCAGGCTTTAAAATACACAAAGCCTGATAAAATAGTCTTTAAAGCAATTTGTGGTAAAATTCCAGATGTATTCATTGGAAACTATTATTCACTGGTTTAAAAACTCATTAAAAACTGTTACTGCTACATACAGAAACTCGGCTGTTGTGTTGGAGTGAAACGTGAAGGAAGGGAGTAATTTGATGTGGTTCCTGCTGTTTGCACAGTTTACTGGGTGATACAAAGGGTGCCATAGCAACACTGTGTGCAAAACGGAGAGCTGTTGTGTTGCTCATCAGTGTAGCAAGAAAAAGATTCCTGCAATCTGAGCTCAGTGGAGCGTAGGTATTGAATGATTGATGAGTATGAGCATTTACAGTATTTGGTGGGCCAAAGAGCAGAGTTCAAATTGAAAGACAAGGGGTGAGTGACAGAAACAGACAGAAAAGAGAAAGAAAAATTAACATTAAGTTCTGTAAAATTTGATGTCAACCGAAAGTTTTCATATTACAGATTCAATTATTTTAATATCTGTGTAGGTTCTTAGTCATCTAGGTCATGGTAGTCTCAAGAGCCTGAAACAAGGTGACTGGACTGCTTTAAGTTTTTGAATTCATTTCACTTCTTATCCAAGAGTTTTGGGGTTTTTTTTCAGTTCTAAAACTAAAAAATGGACAGAACCAGCTTCATATTTGCACACTGTTAGAAAACCACCACTTATTTCAAGTATAGCGAGAGTTTCTACAGACAAAAGCATGGATGTGTTATGGGCTCCCCAGTGTCAGCCATTGTAGCCAACCTTTAAATGGAGGAAGTGGAAATTAAAGCACTTGGCTCCTTTGAAGGGATAGCACCTAGCCACTGGTACAGGTATGTGGATGACACATGGAGTGAAATCAAAGAAGCAATAGCCTTCATTGACCACATCAACTCAGTGGATAAAAACATCAAGTTCACCAGGGAGGATGCCATGGCTAATAGGTTATCAATCCTGGACTGTGTTATGCTCAGTGAGGAAGATGGGAGCCTCAGCATTGAAGTCCACACACACAGTCCAGTACCTACTCTTTGACTCCCATCACCCACTAGAACACAAACTTGGTGTGATTTTTTTTTTTCACTCTAAGGCAAAAGGGGGGAAAAAAAGGAACACACACATGTAAAAAAAAAGCTCTTAAGATATGTGGTTATCTCAGCCGGGTGTTCATCAAATTAGCAAAGATGCACAGGAAAGAAGGTCAGACACCAACAAGAGAGAAAGTGAATGACAAAAGGAACAGCACTGTCATCCCTTCTGTGGCAGGTTTGCCAGAGAAGCTCAGGAGAATTTTCTCCAAGCATGGCATCCCAGTGTGCTTCAGACCAAGTCACACGCTAAAACGAAAACTGGTTCATCCCAAGGACAAAACTCACAAACACAACCTAAGCAACATAGTGTATGCTGTGCAGTATAGTGAGGAGGAGTGCACCTCTACACTGGAGAAACCAAACAGCTGCTCCACAAACGCATGAAACAACACAGAAGAGCCACCTCGACAGGACAAGACTCAACTGTACATCTGCACCTAAAGGAGAAAGGGCACTCTTTCGAGGATGCCAATGTTCACGTTTTGGACCGGGAAGACAGATGGTTTGAAAGAAGAGTAAAGGAGGCCGTCCATGAACGACCATCATTGAACAGAGGTGGTGGCTTACAACACCAGGTGTCTGCCATCTACAATGCAGTCTTGAAATCCCTTCCCAGGTGCCTAAACCCTGACTCACAGTGGTTTCACCTGAAAGCCCTGGTGATAATCACCCATGCCTTTCTTCACACCTTGGTTCATGTGATGACACACATTATTAATAGTGGGTCAACAACTACCTCCAAAGGGGAAAACCAACACCAGGGTTTAAATACCTGTGACTCTCCACCTTTTGGTTTTAGAATTGAAGAAGCCTCTTGCATGTGAAGTGAAATGTGTACAAATGTCCAGTCATCTTTTTTCAAGCTCTTGAGACCAATTATTTTAATGATTTTATCCAGTGTAGAACTGAGGTGTTACTCATTTAGTGACCGTTTTTGGCAGATAGATGTTCATTTTGCATCCTGCCTGTTAGTCTTTAATCATATCTTAATGACTTCTGTTTCATAATATTTGTCCTGAGTCATAATTATGAGACATATTTATAGCTGCATGTGCTGCAGCTGGGGGTTGTATTTTAAGACAAGCGCATCAGGTCTGTTCATGTCTATCCACTGCCTCCTAAATTTGCTTCCAGTCCATTAAACAGATTGTTGTTGTCACTCTGCAGTGCTGTTGGAAATTTAAACTCCCACATATTGCATGTAACTAAATGAATGCATGGTGAGAGATATATTTAAACCCTGTTGCCTGGTGAAGCATGAAAATGTTCATCAAATTATCACTTTTTATCTTTCTGTCACCTCTACAGTGAGGGAAATCATTTTTGATCCACTGCTGAATTTGTAAGTTTGCTCGTAGAGAGAGAATATCAACCAAAATCCAGAGAAAACACATTAAATAAACATTATAAATTAATTTGCATGTCATTGAGTGAAACAAGTATTTGACCCCCAAGCAAAACATGACTTATTACTTGGTGTAGAAACCCTTAGGAAATTTCTTGTAGATCGTCAGCAGGTTTGCACATAGATTTTGGCCCACTCCTCTTTACAGAAACTCTAAAGCCTTTCTTGGCTGCTGTCTGGCAAGTGAATCTTCACCTCCACAGATTTTCTATAGGATTGAGGTCTGGAGACTGGCTAGGCCACGCCATAATCATGATGTATTTCTTTTTTAGCCATTCCTTCATTGCGTTGGCGGTATGTTTTGGGTCATTGTCAAACTGGAAGATTCATCCACGACCCATCTTCAGTGTTCTGGCTGAGGAAAGGAGGTTCTCATCCAACGCTAAATGGCCCTGTCCACAGGCCCCTGAATGCAGTGAAGTTGTCCTTTGCAGAGAAACAGCCTGTAAGCAAAATGTGTCCACCTCCGTGTTTGACTGTGGGGATGGTGTTCTTTGGGTCATACTCAGCATTTCTCTTCCTCCAAACATGGCGGGTCGATGCCAAAGAGCTAGATTTTGGTTTCATCTCACCACAGCACTTTCTCCCAAGCCTTCTCTGAATCATTCAGATGATTGTCGGCAAACTTAAGACGGGCCTGTACATGTGCTTTGTCCAGACCAAGGGTGATTGATAGTCATTTTATATTTCTTCCATTTCCAAATAATTGCACCAACAGTTGTCACCTTCTCACCAGCCTTCTTAGTGATGGTCTTATAGCCTCTTCCAGCCTTGTGTAGGTCTGCATAATGTCACTTAACATTGTCCTTTGACAGCTCGTTGGTCTTGCCCATGGCGGTGGACTGGTTGGAATGGAAGAAATTGATTCTGTGGATAGGTGTGCTTTATACACATAACAAATAGAGATCAGGAATATTGGTCGGTCGGTTGGTTGGTTGGCTGGTTGGTTGGTTGGTTATAATCTGTGTACCAGATGGGCACATGACCAGTTTGAAGGAGCCAGAATTTTGTCTGGGTTGTAGGGGATCAAATACTTATTTTATTCAGTGGCATGCAGATCAATTTATAACATTTATGTAATGTGTTTTTTTCTGGATTTTTGGTTGATATTCTGTCTTTCTCCATCAAAATAAATCTACCATTAAAAAAAGGGACTGTTCATTTCATTCTAAATGAGCAAACTCACAAATATGTCCAAGAAAAACATGCACTCGCAGAATCTGCTAACATGCTAATTAGATATAACACTAAGAAAACAGTAGATTCAGCAAGGACAATTCGGTGTGTGCTACTTGTCTGAAAGCTTAGCCACACATACTGCGTGTACAAGACATGACATTCAACTGTTGTTCTATTGTTATGCAGCAGAATTTGAATTATTTAGATCTACAGAATATAAAAACGTGATGATCCAGTAATTCAATAAAATCGCACATTCAGGCTGGAAAAGGCAAAGAAAACTATCCTTCATAATTCAAGGATTTACTTGCAGAAACATAGTTAAACTTGCTCAACTTGTTTAATTTAAATTGTTTAATAGAAAAAAAAAACAGTTTAAAAGGCTATGATGAGACCGTAAGATAGCTGCACATGAATGACTGCATAGAGTCCTGTAAAAACTTTCTTTTTCACAGGACTAAAAGCTTCAACCTTCTTTGTTTATTCTACTGTGTCGGTGCAGCATCCCGTGCAAACGTATCTTTAATGTAATCTGACCTCTGAGTCATTTTTACAAAGCCACAGCTACTGTACTTTCCAAAGAAACTACAGGGAGAAGAAAAAATGACATTCTTAATCCAAAGACCAGTTGAACTATTCCTTACTTCAGAAACACACCTGTCAACAAGTAACATGCTATTTTTGCGTTGTGAGAGAGCTAAATCATGTCTTGATAGAACTCCTCTTATCTTCTTCCCTGGTCCCCCAATTAAAAGTGTGAAAGACACACTAAATTAAGAACTAATTTGTCAGATGGGATATCATTGGATGCGACAGGAGTTATGCATACATGAACTGTCTTTGGTGTCATCCTGCAGCATCATCTCATTGGTGTTGATGGATAAAGATGTTTGTTTGCCAGCGAGACTGGCATTCTGGCTCCTCCAGTTTGTGCCATGTCAAAACCCACCTGTTAGTTATAATAATAGAAGAGTGCACTGCCTTATTCAGTTGCAGATAAAGAGTTGTTGAAACTGTGGTTTTGTTGCCCAATGTGCTATAATACACAAGTGTTTATGCAGTTTCTACTTTCCTCTTTTTTCCTCCCTTTTCTCATTAATCACAGGCATGACTGTGCATCTCTGTGGTCAGTAATGTATATGACCCGAGGATATACGGTATAATATGATACCTGGATACTGTGTTTTTGTCTATTCAGGAAAGCTGTATTGTTCTGAGTAAATATGATGAATTGCTGTGCTGGGGTTGATTGCACTGAAACGCTACCAGGGATAAAATCATCTCTTCGCTCTTTCCGAGGCATAAAAATTGAGCTAGTTAATGTGATTTTGTAAAATATATTCTTGAGTATAATCACAGAGACAGCGTGCCCCTCTCCGCAGATGAATAGCTTTGAGTATTTTCATAAACAGCCTCCACAGATTACATTTGTACATCTGCAATATTGTCTGGTAAAAACACTTGACAGGTTTATCATTGCTATGGGGCTCCATCAAGCAGCTGTCAACTGCAGTGGGCCTGGATATGAAGTGCAGCTGCAATAGAGAGGAATGTCTCATACCAGCAAACTCAGTTTTCCCTAATGAAATTCAGCTATTATTGACCGTTGTCATGCAGCAGGGTTTTTGCTCGTTCTACCACATAAAAAATATCCTGTGACTGCATTCAATTTTGTGATAACACAACCAACCCTATTTTCTTTGCTTAATTCTTTATTAAATATTTCCATCCATCCATGGGGTGAAGTGGTGCACATCCAGAACAGCTTGCCAGTTGAGTGACATAGGCAGTGTTTTATATATGAATTACATACATAAAGCTCCGCCTCCTGCAACACACGGGTTGCACTCATGATGCTTTTTACATATGACTTTATGAATTTATTTATTTTTTTCCCATGTGTATAATGACTCATAAATTACCATGCTGTGCTTTTTTCTCCCCTCTAAATGTTTTTTAACCCAGACCTCTTTTATTTGTAAGTGTGAATGTCTGGATGTCACTTGTTTCTTTGGAGAAGATTGTTAGGGAAATGGGGGGGGGATTAAGGTGCACTATGAAAAATTTAAATATGAATTATGTGACTTTGAATCCCGAGCTTACATCTATATTAAGCAATGGACTTGAATAAAGACAGCACTGAGACCACAGTGTTTAAGTATTTTACATCCCACAGTGTGAGCGTACTATAAATTTGCTTTAAGGTCATTTAACATCTATTTTTCACCACTCATCTTGGTATTATATTATAGTAAAGCACATTTATGAATCTATATTCTTCTTCTATGAGAGAAATATGCATTTCTTATTGCTGGAGGTTGCAGTTGTTAGTGCAAAATTGGCTACAAAGAGGTATACAGTGCAGCACCAAAACATTTTTTGCAATTGCTTTGTTTGCTAGCAGGTTGCTCCTGTCACCTGCACTTTGAATGGAAGACACCAACTTGTCTGCAAACACTTGTTAACTACTCACCAAGCGGTACTGAAATGGTAATAAAACGTGTGATGCAAATCAGGAGCAGAAACCATTCATGTTCAAAGTAAAAGTCGCACCTTTTGAAATGTGTTGGTTGCAGCATAAGGCACAACTTTTACTTTTTTAAGGTTTCCAGACTGTGTTTCACTTTCTTTTTTCAATTTTCACTACAGCTCGGAAAGTGAATGCAAGTGTTTGCAGACATGTCTTCATCTTCCATGCAAACTGTGGGTAGCCGTGCAAATCTGCTAGCAATCAAAGCAATCACAATGAGGAGCTGGCAACCTCCAGCAACCCGCGTTTGTGTCATAGAGAACAATCTTAATGTGAAGGGGCCACCAAGACTCCTCTAGTAATTACCTCCAGCCAGTGTTCAACTTTGAGACAGATGTGAAAAATATTGCAGTATTCTAATAACCATGTAGTGCAAGGAGTGTGTTAATTATGAAGAAGCTGGTATGATGATGGTATAATTAGTATACAGTACCATCATGAAAATAAGAAAATTAATTTAGCAGGGGTGAGAACATGCAGTAATATTTTATACTGATATTGCCTCACAGCAAGAAGGTCCGTCTGGCCGTGGCCTTTCTGTGTGGAGTTTGGATGTTCCCCCCATGTCTGTGTGGGTTCTCTTTGGGTAGACATGCATTGGGTTTAAGTCATCTGGAGATTCTAAAATTGGCTGTAGGCGTGAATGTGAATGATTGTCTGTCTCTCTGTGTGCTGACCCCGTGACCTGTCCAGGGTGTACGCTGCCTCTCACCGCATGGCAGCTGGGATAGACTCCAATCCCCCCCATCCTTGGCATTATAATGCCAGCCAAACAAAAACAACTACATATTCTATACAGTACAGTAAAAATGTTTTTACAATAAACAGCTGTTATAGATTAAAATAGGTACACTGCAAAAAAAAAAAATGCAGTGCTGACAAATTTAATTGCTTACATACTGTAAGTTCACAGGATTTTATCACAGCAATTCCACGTCCCATTTTCACTGCATTACACTGCATTGTGACTTTTTGGAAACACACATGTACCAATAACTTTAACAATGGCTGTAATTAGGTGTGTCAGCAATCCATCACAGTTTGACAGTAAATCAGCATTCCCAATGAATGCATCCACTTTAATTTTTTTCCCCTTTCCTCCTTTTTTCTTGTGTAACGTTTTTCTAAATGTAAAAAAGAAAAAGAAAAGTGCATGCTTGCTAATGGATGCAGTTTACTAGAACACTCAAATGGAATACAGCCTTCATTCATGCAAATAGCTGCAGCTGTACCATTCCTGCTTATAGCAGATTCAATTTATTTTTAAGTAGTGCACATCACTGTTTCTCTGAAACGCCACCCTGCATACACACTCTCTTTGGTTTCCTCTCTTGGGTGCATTGGCACATCTCTTATCAATTAGTAATATCAGTTAGTAAAATATCAGTTGGTCAAATAACACATCTCTCTTTCTCTAACTCACCACAATGAGCTTGACAAATGCAAGTGAGATCTTGAGTTTATTCCTTTGTGACATATTTATATATTATGGCTTATTGCTGTCAAAGTCAGTCATTCACAGATGGTCCCAGACATTTCTGTCCTCACAGTTTGCTGCAGGGAATCAGCTTCTGTGTCTGTGAGGTTTCCAAAGGCTTTCCATGCATTTCATCAGATCTCCTGAGAAACCATGCTGAGCTGAACTTAAAAAATAGGATAAGCTTAAAATAGAAATAGAAATCTGTAAGGCATCATTTAAAATTATTTTAACTATAATTATTCATCTGAAAAGACAGTAGCTTTGAAAGTCTGATCTCTGCAGAAAATCCTGGACTCGCTCTTTCTGAGCAGTGCAGTTACGCTCGCTAGTGGGAAGTCAGAGTGTGTCTTTTATGAGCTGTTGTGTCTGAATGTTTCATGACCACCCCGGTGCAGTGTTATGTAACAGTCTAGTGTAGAATGTCCTGATGTGTTACAGCAGCTATTACTAATTTACTCTCTGGCTGAGGGGGTTGGGTTTGGGGGTGCGGAGGGACTGAACTTCTAATTTTACACAGATCCCAGGACACTGGCTTCTACAGGAAAAAAAGGGAAATATTCCTGCTTTGACAAGCTTTTAATGTTTCCTCATTTTAAAGATTAAGCCATTTTGGAGTTGCAGACCATAGCCTGTTCTCTGCCTTTTGTTTGTGCACGTTACTGTAATTTGCATGTTTTAACCATATTTCAAGCATACAGTCCTGTTGCTTTTACCATCATTAACTATTAATTTCTGCAGTTAATTTATATGATTCAGTTTTGGTCTGTATGTGTTTTCTTTTTTCAAATTCATGTTATTGTTGCATTGTTACAATCTGTATTATTTATGCTAAAATTGAACTAAACTACATTATCATAGAACAACATATTTTACAACAAAGCAAGTGCATGTCCTAGAGTATAAATATAATAATCTTAGGCCACAAATTTTAATGTATTTTAAAGGAATGGTGTCAAAGCTAACAGCAAAGGTACTACAGGCTGAGATTGGGTTTGTGTGCCTTGGGTTCTCACTCAGTTACTTACATCATAAGGTGACTCAGACACACAAATGTGTGATTCATCAACTGCTCAGTTGTTCACTTAAGGGACACACCAGACATGCAGTGGTGCAACCCAAAAATGTCTCAGTCACAATTACACAATACAGAGAAGGAAACAGCAACTAGGTCAGCTCTTTTCATGAACCGGCTCTGGAGGAGTGAATGAGATATATGAGTTAGTTTTGAAGGAGACTGTCAAATGTATTCTTTTACATAGGCGGGACAAACCCATTGTACATGTTGGCACTGTTGCACTGAAGCATAATTTAAAAGCTTTTGTATTGAAGTCAGTGGGTTCCACATGCTGTAACTCTGTAAATCTGACAAACAATACATAATAAAAATCCTCAAGAAAGAGTCAGTGTTCACAGAACATTCTGATGCTTACTAACTACTTCCTGTTTGGTGTCTGTGTCAGATTTATATCCTTTCATCTCATTTAGGGATGATTCACTATTTTCAACATTTTCCAAAGCGTACTATTTTTCCAGCCTCCCCCCCAAAAAAAAGTTTACAAAGAAAATGTTGATCTTATTTCATGACATTTAATTTCACCTGGTTCTTTATATTCATAAAATAAAAGATCAAGCTGTGTGTGAAAAACATTGTATTGTTGTACTAATAAAAATCCATCCATCCATCTCTTCTGCTTATCCTTTTCAGGGTTGTGGGAGGGCAGGAGCCTATCCCAGCTGTCACAGGGTGAGATGCAGGGTACACCCTGTAATTAACAGATATACCTTTATATTAGAATTTATACGGTGCAATAAACTGATATGAATTTTAATGTGAATGTGTACTGCACTGCATGTATGTAAAATGTACATGCCGCCACACTGTACACAGTGGCAGTGGAGCGATTAGTCATCTGAATAGCCGGCCTTGTGCCAAAAAGTGATTTCCGATATTTGCCCAAAAATTATTGCTGGTATTTATATTGTTGTAAATGTCTCGCAGACCTATAATCTGTCAAGCATATCTCAACCATCACCTCTTATGAATGATATCGATTCATTTTGAGTCATAAATAACATTTCTGTCAGATGGTAGAAGCTGCAGTCAGTTTTTGGCAAAGTGACTTTCATATTGTAGCGATTTTGTTAAAGTTAGATGGTTCTGTGCAGATGTTCTGTGATTTCCCACCTTTTGTTGGTAGTTGAATGTGTGTGGAGGGAGAGGGAGCGAGAGTCGGAGCTGGAGTCCCGTTTTGTTGTTTTTTGCGTAGTTGCGGCACACAGCAACAATTTAATTGCTAATAAATGGCAACTTTTGCTGGAAATCTCTCACCATCTTCTTCAACTAGTAACAGGCGCTACAATATATTCTTTATTAATGAGGGTAAAAACTAGGGATGCGCCTATCAATGCTTTCACTTATTGTTGAATTTATCTTGGGTGGCTTTGGCTGCTTTCCACACCTGCTGCGCTGCACTCTCAGCTTGTTCCTGTCTAATATCGTCAGTAGAGTCATTTTGTGAATCGATGATGGACTATTTTAGAGAATTCAATGAGGCCTTTGAACTGATCTGCCAGACCAGAGGCCATATCGCTGCAGACCATGCAATGGTGCAGTGGTGTGGATGCCGTGGGTATTGGTGGTCAGGCGGCAGCGTTCAAATTAGATAGACCGACATTTTCTAACTATTTGAAAAGCGTAGGCTGGGTGCTCCCCCCCCCCGTCGTATGCTTTGTACGCTCTGGAAAATGTTGATAATTGTGAATCTTCCCTTGAATTGTTTTGCATTCACCTCTTTTTTTTTAGGTAGAAAATAGTAAAAATATAATATTAGTAGCTGAAGATATGCAATTCTGATTTATTAAGTGAGGTAGTCTTGAAATACTATTCCCATTGAAATTTATTATGGAGAAATCTAAACAATAATGGAAATTACAGAAAGGATGGATGGCTGGCTTGATAGATGTTGTGCATGTTTTGATGGATGACATGTATATTAATGTGATTACATTCCTGCTTTGTCATTTGTGTCTTGGGAATTTTTTTTAATACAAAATTTGAACTGTGTGGAAAGCCCTCTGTTATGAACGTGTCGGGTAGAATTTAGGTAAAATTTGTTGACACATGTCGGGAAAGACTTTGCATTCATCAGGGGAAATTAGAAACTTTTTATATTGTGTGAAGTAGATTATACAAATCCATCCATCCATCCAACCATCCATAAATTTCTTTGTTCAGTAGGACAAACAACTTGGTTAAGTAACCAACAGGCTAACCTGCAAGCAGCATACAGTAGAGTGGGCAGTTATATTGCAAGAAATGCAATCCCTCTACTGCAGCGTGCAGTCTCTGCTCTCAATCTTTTCTGAACATTTGGTGCCACAGCCAAGCGCAGCAGGGAGCCAGAGCACATTTTTGACAACTCACCTTGGTACTCTGCCCTCATCATGATCACGTGACAAACTGACGGTGACTGGGTGTTGGGAGATGGAGCCAAGTTATTACACTGCTGACCTCTAACTTGCCTCCGTGCACTCAGATTTCTGCCTGGGTTGGGTGATAGCAAGGGAACAGATAAGCAGGGGTGAAGTGAGGTGATATATATATATATATATATATATATATATATATATATATATATATATATATATATATATATATATATACACACACACACACACACACACATATATATATATATATACCAGAGAGGAAATGACAGGCCGAGGACAAAGCTGGTCAGTATGAGTGGACATGCTTGGTTTTTAGTTAGTTTTATTATTGTAGGCTCTTTACCTTACAGTATAAAGCCTATTGAGGCGGCTGTTGTTGTGATTTGGTGCTGTATAAATAAAATTGAATTGAACTGACTAAACTAAGGTCAGCATAGTGGCGTGGTGGTTAGCACTACTGCTTCACAGCAATAAGGTCCCAGGTTCAATTCCACCTTAGGTGGGGTCTTTCTGTGTGGACTTTGCATTTTTTCCCCGTGGGTTTTTATCCAGGTACTCCCACAGTCCAAAGACATGCAGTTACTGGGGTTAGGTTAATTGGTAATTCTAACTTGCCCGTAGGTGTGAGTGTGAATGGTTGTCTGTCTCTCTGTGTTAGCTCAGCGACAGGTTGGCAACCTGTATCCCAGCTGACTCTTGCCCTATGGCAGCTGGGATGGGCTCCAGCCCCTCCCGAACAGGATAAGCGAAAGAGAATGAATGAATAAACTCTTTACTTTTGTGCCACATCTTCTTCTATTCACGAGCTCTCCCTGCCTTATCTTTCAACATCCATTTTTATAGGTTATAGATTTGTTTTGCCTATTAACATGTTTTTTGGTTTTTATTTTACACATCCTTTCTAAAGCTGTGGGACACTTTAAACATGGTGTTGCATCTCCCTCTCCCTCTCTCTCTCTCTCTCTCTCTCTCTCTCTCTCTGTATATATATATATATATATATATACACACCAATCAAGCATAACATTATGACCACCTGCCTAATATTGTCTTAGTCCCCCTTTTGCTGCCATAACAGCCCTGACCCATTGAGGCATGGACTCCACTAGACCCCTGAAGGTGTGTTGTGGTATCTGCACCAAGATGTTAACAACAGATCCTTGAAGTCCTGTAAGTTGTGAGGCAGGGCCTCCATGACTTGGACTTGCTTGTCCAGCACATCCCACAGATGCTCAATTGGATTGTAATCTGGGGAATTTGGAGGCCAAGTCAGCACCTCAAACTCATTGTTGTGCTCCTCAAATCATTCCTGAACCATTTTTACTTTGTGGCAGGATGCATTATCCTGCTGAAAGGGGAGCCACAGCCATCAGGGAATACCGTTTCCATGAAAGCATTGTTGCAGACCATACATGGTCTGCAACAATGCTTAGGTAGGTGGTACATGTCAAAGTAACGTCCACATGGATGGCAGGACCCAAGGTTTCCCAGCAGAACATTGGCCAAAGCATCACACTGCCTCTGCCAGCTTGCCTTCTTCACATATTGCACCCTGGTGCCAGGTGTTCCCCAGGTAAGTGACACACACGCAGTAAGCCATCTATGTAATGTAAGAGAAAATGTGATTTATCAGACCAGGGCACCTTGCTCCGTGGTCCAGTTCTGATGCTCATGTGCCCATTGTTGGTGCTTTCGACGGTGGGGTCAGCATGGGCACTCTGGCTGGTCTGCGGCTACCTTTTCTTTGGTAGTTTGAGCTACAGTAGCCAGCTTGATTGGAAAACATGGACCAGCCTTTGTTCTCCATGTGCACCAATGCACTTTGGCCACCCATGACCCTCTCGTAGGGTCACCACTGTTCCTTCCCAGGACAGCTTTTGATAGATACTGACTACTGCAGACTGGGAACACCCAATAAGAGCAGCAGTTTTGGAGATGTTCTGACTCAGTCATCTAGCCATCACAATTTGGCCCTTAACAAATTTGCTTAAATCCTTATGCTTGTCCAATTTTCCTGCTTCTAAAATTCACATTTTCAGGACAAAACACTGACTTGCTCCCTAATATATCCTACCTAACAGGTGCCATGAGATAATCGGTGTTATCCACTTCACCAATCAGTGGTCATAATGTTATGCTTGTTCGGTGTATATAACTTCACAAATGTTGCTCATCATTTTGAGTTTGGTATTTTTGTATTTTTAGAATCAGAAGTATTACACTGTATAGACAAAAGTAAGATGGCTGAGCAGCTCCTGCAGGTGTAATTTGTAAGTGGCCCTCTATGTCTGTCCATATGGAAGGGAAGGTAGAGTTATCTGGCTAGAGTTACTTGGCATAAATAAACTGAATGGGTGCATAACATATAAGCAGATAGCTGGTAATTGGTGCTAACTTACTATAAACAAATTATATTACAATTTTACACAGGGTTTAAAAATGAACCCAACTTACAGTGCTCATCGAGGTAAAAATAAGCTTTACAGATGGAAACACTTTTGTGTATTTCTGTCTGTGGCCATTGTCTTGGTTTTGGAGGTAGCCTCAAAAGGCCCCTTGAGGAACTAAACAATAAACAATATTTAACAATGCAGCCGTGCAGTGAAAATAAGACACAGTTTAGATTTCTTTCTCTCTCTGTTTAATTTGCAGGGTGTAAATTTCAGTAATTGGAGTGCATTTGTGCATAAAGTCCTCGGGTAATGTGTCCTTTGTATAATCTCAGTGTAAGTGGACCTGTTTTTTCTGTATTGAGGGCCATTCTGATTTGTTATAAACCAAGACACTGTGCTTTCCCCTAAACGTTACTTCTTCTTGCAGTTGCTCACAAGTCAAGCAGCATTTATCTATCAGGTATGTTAAGGTCTGCCTCTTGTGTCAAATGTTTCAAAGCTGGGCTGTCAAATAAGGATTTCTCTGCTGCTGAAGTATCTGCTGATTGTTCCAATTCTCCCACTCCTTGACTTATCATATGACGTTACAACATACACCACAGACCAATAGAGACTGAACTGCTTTCAAAGTCCAGCAGCAGCAGCAGCAGCAGCTTGGGCTGTGCAAGTTTAACTTCACATTTCTGAAAAGTAAGTGTAAATCCTTTGAAAAAGCTCGATCTGTTAATCAAATTCTAACATGTCCATCCATCCTCCCACTCATTCATCCATACTGTACATCAGTGCAACCATCAGTGATAACAAAGGACTTCTTCACCCAAATCATTAAAAAAAAAAATCATATTTTCTGATTTATTACTGCTACTATTCATAGTTTATGCTGAAAACATTTTAAAAATTGATATCTACTGAACTGTGCCTCAAAAATAGTTAAAAAAACTGAAGAAAAGAGCAGATAGTGATGTAGGCTGCTTTGGCTTTATTCAGCATAAAAGCAATTTTATGTACTTCTGCTGGTGGAGCACAAGTCACAGAAATTTAGATCTTAAAGAAAAAAAAACATTTTGAGATGACAAATGTTTTTAAATAGATACGGTTTAGTATCGATGTATATCTGTTTTGCTGGCTGGAGGCTAGTTTAGCCTAGCTTAAAGGTACTAACTAAGGCTAACCATGCTGCTTTTCTCACTAATTAAAACATGTCAGTATAATCCAAGATTTTTTCTGGACTCATCCAACTCGTAGAAGCTACTTGGAACACTCTTATCATGGGTAGATAGAGAAAGAGTGTGTAAATGTTTTCTTTTTACTGATTTGGGAGAACTTAGCCTTGGAGATCAAAGAAAACCTGCCATTAATGTATCCATGCCCATTTTCTGTTAGACTGTGATGGGCTAATTAAATAAAAAATGGCAAATGGGACTATTAGAGAACAAAAACTGGTGCAAGGTTTGGAAATAAACTAAAACGTCATGACTTGGGAAACCATAAGAATGGATGGCATTAAATATTGTTTGTGAAGCAAAATAGCAGATGCTCTCCACGGTGTATGGCTCTTTCTGCTGTTGCTTTGGGGCATTTGGTCGCTTATGAATGCTAGCTATTTTACAATGTTGCTTTGCAAGCTGCAACATTGTGCTTTTGACTCACTTCAAAGTGTAACCTTACATTTAAAGGGGCAGTCATCAAGTTATGCCATGCAAATACTAAAGTATGTAATAAAACAATAAGAAGTGAGAGCAGATAAAAAATGTGCACATTTTGAAAAGAATTTCTGACTTTGTGTGGAGAGAAAGAATAAGCTGTATGTTTACGATATGTATGTGCATGTATACGTTCATTAAATATGAGCTTCTCTCATTTCCACCACACCTGTTGCACTGTCTCTTCTCTGTGACGTTGCTTGGCTTAAGTTCTGCCTCTCTTGTTCTTCTGGAAAGCCTGCTGTTGGTCCTCATGCCAGCTATGAGGGCTGTCAGTTGTTGGCTTTGGTTTCACTTGGGTTAAAAAAAGTGCAAGACAGCGACTCAAAGCTTTGGCCTTTAAGCCTTGAAAATGAGAAATGAAATGCTAAGGGTTTGCTTGTGTAAATGAAATCAAACATCTGTTTACAGTGGTGTTCTGAGATTAGAAAATATCTGCCATTGTCAGAGGATTGAATCACAAATATCAGTCTGAGGTAAACTTGGTGTAGGTATGACAACTTTCACTTTATTTGTCTCTTTCCCTCCCCACCTGCCCATCTCATTTCTCTCTCTCTGGCTGTCTCTTCCCCTCTGTATACTGTAGCTTGCAGCCCAAGTTCTGGATGATCTTGATGATGAGGACATTGGATTTGGATTGGTGGATGAAAAGAAAGATGCTGCTGTTGCCAAGAAGCTTGGTGAGACAAGGAAAAACAAGTATCTTTGGATCAATGCAAATCCATCACTTTTCTGACAGCATTTCCTCATAATTTTACTAAATGTGCTGATCAAATGCTAGTTTGCTAATTATTGTCAGAATTGCAGGTCATGTAGATTAATATAATGAAAAACAGACCTTTATTATTTATTCTTTATTTATTTTCATGTAGCATTATGTTTGTTCAGACAGACCAAAATTCTAATAATCCACATATAGTAAGTTTGTTTTTATTAGTATTATTATTATTTTTTGAATATATGAAACTTGAATTTCTTTGTGTGGGAATAAACATCTGAAAGGAGATGGTCGGTAAGGCCTGATAAGGACAACGTGAGAAAACTCTGCCCTCAAGTGTTGAGCAACGATATCACAGTTTCTACAACTGCTGCAGCGCTAAACTGTTGAAGAATTGAAAAACCCATTACTGTGAATATGTGACTAAAAAACAAAGTATCAAAAATATTTCATGCATTGTATATTATAATATTATGTTTATAGTACATCAGTTTTAATGATGCATATCTGCAACACTCTTGCAACCATTCTATCAGCAAAACACCTATGTATAATTTATAATACATTATAAAGTTATTATAAAGCTGAGGCTGTTTGAAATATTGAGTAGATAAGACAGGCATACAGTACAGCATTATTAGATGGCAGACAGCATCTGAAAATGTATATCTAATACCAATGAAGCACTTTTATCCCACCAGGTCTGGATGAAGTGGAGAGCATCTACATCTTTGCTGATAATGAGATTATTGAGTATGATGGAGAGCTGGCCGCCGACACCCTGGTTGAGTTTCTTTATGATGTAAGTAAATTATTGTCATTGATTAGAAATGGTGGCAAATACTGTGGTTAAATTCAGACTTTTTATGTCAATTTATTTCAGTTTTACAGCCGTAAATTAAAAAATTTGCAGGATTTTGCACAAGTGCATCTTTTATTTTCTTTTTTCCCCTCCTGTGTCCCTTGTGGGGCTCTGTAGATTATAACCGGAAATTGTGCCACTCCAATATTAGTAAAATACATGTATTTTCAGTCCAACACTTAAAGTTTCATCATTTTACATCGTGTGTTTTGTCAGGTGATTGAAGACCCCGTAGAGATCATTGGCAATGACCGTGAGCTGAAAGGTTTCTACAACATGGACGAGGTCATCAGGCTTGTTGGATATTTCAAGAGTGAAAAATCTCCTCGTAGGTTAAAGATTAAGATCTAAAGGCTGAGTTTCAAAAGGAGCGCTCAGTATTCAGATCTGCTTTTTTTTCTTTGTCTTTACCATCCAGATTACATTGAATATGAAGATGCTGCTGAGGAGTTCCACCCTTTCATCAAATTCTTTGCAACATTTGACCCCAAGGTTCAAATTAGCTGTTATTTCTGTTGCATTTTGTGTGTGTGAGTGTGTGTGTGTGTGTGTGTGTGTGTGTGTGTGTGTGTGTGTGTGTGTGTGTGTGTGTGTGTGTGTGTGTGTGTGTGTGTGTGTGTGTGTGTAAAAATAAAATTAGGAATTTCATTGTCAAATGGTAATGTTAGATTATACTGTGTATTTTATAGCATGCATGTTTTTTTTGTGTTTGCTGAAATCAAAGCAATTCCTAAAACATTTTGATTTCATTACTCTGCAGTTTTCTTTTCAGTTTCCTCCACCTCATTTTCACTTCTTCTTTTTTTTTCTTTCAGATTGCCAAGAAGCTGAAACTGAAGATCAATGAAGTTGATTTCTATGAGCCATTTATGGATGAACCTGTTCCCATTCCTGGAAAGCCCTACATCGAGTCAGAGCTCGTTGAATTCATTGAGCAGCATGACAGGTGGGAGACTGAAATAAGCAGCTGAAGAATACCTGTGGCATTTTGGGGGTTTTAAAATTGGGTTTCACAAAGAGGACCCAGAAATCAAATCAAATCGTCAGAAACAAATTACAAGCCAAACAACTTAAACATTTAATGAACATTTAATCAGTTATAATGATCCTAGTCATGGACAAGCCCCCTGCCTCCATAAATGTGCACATTGTGGTTGCCACACTGAAAAACAAGATTCAACCATGAGGAATGGCGCTACCGTTTTAGATTATATTTACTGCTGTAAAGTAAAAGTAGTTAGAGAATGGTAGGGTACTGAGCACTATTAGGCAAGATAAGGTAACTGTAAGGAGATATATGTGTGTGTATTTGTGCACACATAGATATGTTTGTCCTCATGCTGTAGACTAATGTAACAGTTCCATCTAGTGGCAGCGCTTATTAACCTCAAGCTTTGTGCTGTTGTTACAAACATTTAAAGAGGTCCTGGTGCTAATATGTGCATGATCTTGTGCAATAACCCACCATTCACCATAAATACAAAATTTCAAATGTCAAAATATTCTATATTTTTAACCAGATTACAATAATGATTTTAGCTAAGGGTATTTATCAGCTATTTTCAGTGTCTGCCTTTACTAAACTTGGAGTGGTAGCATTGATTTACCATCTTGTTTTAATACAGTATGAATGATCTTATCCATCTAAGTGGTTGATAACAAAATATTCTTGTTATTATTTTTTTTTTATAGAACTTGAACTTGGAAAATAAAATAATAATTTTTTAGATATTTTTATGTTTCAGGCCCACTCTAAGAAAGCTTGAACCTCACAGCATGTATGAGATCTGGGTAAGCAATCTGAGATTTCTCTTTAATTAATAATAATAATAATAATAATAATAATAATAATAAAAGCATTCCATTTACAATATTCAGTTACTTTTGTTATTGTTCATTTTAAGAGTGTAAATGTCCTCTTTTACATTCACAGGAGGACGACATTGATGGAGAACACATCGTTGCCTTTGCTGAGGAGGATGACCCAGGTGATTTTCTACCTTAGTGTCAGGACTAAGCAGGTGGACTGTAGTGCAAACAGTGAGGCAGAGGCGGCTGGAGAAGAGCTGTGGCTGTGACATGAAAGAATAGGCTTGAGCTTGGGCTAGAAGATGGGAACCTGGGATGAAGGCTTGGGTTAGTAGCTGGAGGCAAAGGTTGAAGCTGAGGTTTGTGGTGAGACTGGGGCCAAAAGGAAATGATCATAGAAATGGCTGCAGCTGGCAGAGCTCTATTCAGGCTCCAGAGCACATCTCTCCAGCTCTGTAATCTGACATACCAGCACAGGGCTGGTGAGAGGGTGCAATTCATAAATGAAATCAGTGTGAGGATCATATATAACTCTGATACTTCAGTATCACATTTATTCTCTTTTGAATTGTTCCCTAGATGGCTTTGAATTCCTGGAGATTCTCAAGGAAGTGGCACGTGAGAACACTGATAACCCTAACCTCAGCATCATCTGGATTGATCCTGACAAATTCCCTCTGGTATGAATATGTCCCAATTAAAATGCATATCTGCTGAATTGGAAATTATTCATACTCTAGTTAATACTTTGATTTAGTCCATGTACAGTATTCAAAATTATCCCAATGATTTCTCTGTATTATTGTAGGGTCTTTACCCACAATACAAAGCGCCTTGAGGCGACAGTTTGTTGTGATTTGGCGCTATATAAATAAAATTGAATTGAATTGAATTGAATTAAAAAAAAACAACCTTTCTAACTAATCCTTTACTTTTCCTCTGTTTCATGTTTCAGCTGGTTCCATACTGGGAAAAAACCTTCCGCATTGACCTCTCTTCTCCTCAGATTGGTGTAGTTGATGTTGAGGATGTAAGCAAACTTTTCCCGAACCCAAGAAAAACAGGTTATCTGTACAGCATGAGATAATTGAATTATGTTAGCAAAAGTCAAATCCATCCATCCATCCTGGCTCATTTCTAATTGTTATCTTGTGTTATCCTCTCACTGTCGTGATCTATATGTTGGTGCCATCGTCAGTCTTAGAGTAAAGCACTTTGACAGTAACTTATCCTTGTTCTATCGCCCAACAACAATGTATCAAATGTGACAACAAATGCAAAGTGCACAAGCTGAAAAATGTCAGTCAGACAGTAATGATGTAATCCTGGAACTTTAAATCTTCAGACTGTATCCCCATTTCCATTCACCTTGGAAACAGATGACATTTTGATGGAAACCTCTACACTGTTTCTACACAAATGCAACATGAAGCTGCTGCATTACATGAATTAACTACTTGACGGAGCTGATAGTGAGCTCTTTGTTTAGTTGCATGGTTTGTACTGTAAACATGCCATCTGGCACTTGCTGAGGACCAAGCAAGGTTAAGTATAGTGGAGCAGACCAAGAAACAAGTTAAAGGAGAGAGACTCATACTCATCAGGTGACTCCACACTTGCAACTTGGTGACTCCGATAAATTGCTCCACATCTGCCGCAGTCCAGAAGTCATATTGACCCAAAAGACAATCCATGTGATACCTGTGACTTTATTTATCTGATGCTAGCTAAAAAAAAAAAAAAAAAAAAAAGCCAGAAGACTTTGAATCAGTTCATTCAGCAGACCATGTTGTTTTCTTTACTCTGTAAATGTGTGGTGAATGAAAACTAATCGAACCAATGTGTAATTGCCACATTTTCCTGTAGCAAATCAGTCGCCATGTAGGGTTGGTGTGCATAGATGCAGATTCTTTCCTTTTGCATTGATTTATGTTTGTCACTGGCAGGCCGACAGCGTGTGGATGGAAATGGATGATGACGATGACATGCCAACAGCAGATGAGCTGGAAAAGTGGATTGAGGACGTTCTCTCTGGAAAGATCGATCCAGATGATGACGATGAAGATGAGGATGACGACGATGATGATGATGATGATGACGACGACGATGATGACGATGATGATGACGATGACGACGACGATGATGACGATGATGATGACGATGACGATGATGACGATGATGATGACGATGATGATGACGACGACGATGATGATGATGATGAATAAATGTTTTCCACCATCTTTCATTTCACTCTGATTAAGCTGCTAATGGCAGAACACAAACGTAGTACCAGTTTTTCTAACATCGTGCGGTGGCCATACTCTGCTTCCTGCAGGTTTCCTATTGGGGACAAAGGTTATGACCTTATGGGGAACTTTATGATGTCAGTTAGGAAAGGAGATTTTCAGAGATGCAGAGAATTAGCCTTTGTTGATGAACAGATTGCAGATTAAAATGTTACAGTTAGACTGTATGTCCTTTTTGCTGATGACATTTATTTTTCATAATGAATGTGAGTATAGCGGCAACCTAATGTTACCGGCTGTGGTTCACCCATTTCTCATTTTCTCTAGTACACTGTAATCCTGTTTCTAATGACATGTTTTCTACTTGAAGAGAAGAAACACTTTCTTGTACAATTTTTAAAGAAAATAAAGGTAAAGATACTCAACAGTCTTAAGATCATTGCAGCCTTGTGAATTTAATATAACAAGTTATAGAAATTCTGAAATAATTAGTTCCAGCTCTTTTAAATTGTTGGTGCGACACTGAATACAGTACTGTGTGCACAGTCTGCAAGAAATGTTGTTATATCTTTATATTTTTTTTATTTGCTGACATGATGTGACAGATAAAGAGTGAGTGTTTGTTGAATTACAAGTTGGTGGAGGTAAGTGATTCACATGAGCTATAAAGGTATATACTGTTTCAAATCTCTGGCATTTTGAACTGCAAGGTGATGGTGCAACAGCTGCTACTTGGCATACTTGAAATAAAGTGACACAAACTATTAAGGGGAATGAAGAGTGAGTGAAAGTGACTTGTTGCAGTCATAAAAAAGCATTGATGAGATGCTGATAGAAGGGCCTCTATTAAAACTACAAGTTTTTGTGTATATCTCTGACAAATCCGATAATAACTCAAAATTAAAAGGCCACACTGATGCCTAGTTTTCTTCAGCCATACTTTAAAGTTAAAATAAAAACATCAGAAAACTGACAAAAACAGCAAAAACTAGCCAGATATAATAAATTAACTACTTAGAGACAAATGTGTAAGAAAGGGCACATCTTGCAAAGTCAGTGTACCTTCCCAACAATAACAAGAAGATCCACTAGGTGGAAGCATTTAACAAATCTAGTCATACAATCAAAACTTGACCAACTGAGTTCCTTCAAAAACTGTGTGAAAGTGTACCTAGAAGAACTGCCTTGAAGGCAAAAAATGTGGTCACACCACATATTGATCTGATTTAGATTTCTCTTCTGTTCCTTCACTGCATTTTGTTAATTGATGAAAAGAAACTATTAACGTCCCATTTGTGAGTGGATTCTTAGTTTACAGCATTTTTCCCCACATCTGCCTAAAGTCTTTGCACAGTACTGTACACTAACTATATATTTGAGTAAAAAAGGAATATGTATAAGCTATAAGCTGAAACATTTTTAAGAAAAAGGAAGACAGTCAAACTGAGGCATTTCAGCTGTTTTATCAACAAGCTGAGCCCTTAAAAAAATGCAGTGCTTCTCTAGAACAGCCATGTTCTGAGTCTTCATTACATAGTTGTAGAATTATCAACACAAATTGAAATAGTGTAATTACACATGCACAGTCAGTTCTGCAAACAACACTGTACAAGGCCCTTATTGTTTCTTAGTGTCAAAGATTAACATCAGGCAAGGTTAGTTGGATTAGTTTTTAGCACAAGTTTACTGCTACAGTACATCCCTTTAAGCTTTTAAAATGCGTTGCTGTCTCTCCAAAGCAGCAACAGTGCTGTTAGATCGAGATGTGGTGACTGATACATGATGTCACAATTAGGAAAACCAACAGAGCTTGTGAAATTAATGTTACTCGAGGCTACAGACCTGTGATTGTGCCATGTGATTCTGGTCCTACCCTGCAAAGTCAGAGTCACTTTGGGGGAAGTGAACACTTCATCACCTTCAGTGGATTTCTCTTCAACAGAATATGAAAAGAAAAAGATGTTGATTTATGAGTATTTACAGTGAACATCACTGTATTCTTCTATCTCTTTATATGTAGGTGAACAAACACTGAAGAAATATGATCACTTTAATGAAATCAGTTTTTCAATCATTAGTCAGTTTTGACTGATATTTTATTCCCCAGAAATCCTTGAATAAGTTCATAAAGATGTCATAATAATGATATACATTATATATCTGACAAATATATTTATTAGGGCAAGATTTATGAAACTTAAAATAGCTGTTATAATAAGAACACACCCCATGACCCTGAATTGGAAAAGTGAAAGAAAATGGATGGATGGATGGATGGATGGATGGATGGATGGATGGATGGATGGATTGGATAAAACCACTCTGACTTTCTAGTCTCAAGAAACCACTTTGAATGTTATCAGTCCATTAAATGCACGTTATCAACAGTTATCAGACCCACATACTGCATGTTTAGTTTAGTTCAGTGGAATATTTGTCACACTTCATTCACTAAAGAGGAAAACACTCCCCTTGAATGATTCTTTGACCACAGATGAGCTTTAATATTGTCATTCTGTATTACTGTATGTCACACATTTTATGATCAATTACAAGATGAAAGGGTTAAATCTTTGCGGTGAACCAGTATTTTCAGGTGATTATAATGCTGCACTTTTCTTGATTACTTCGCTGCAATTCTCACATCAGAAATGTCATTCTCACCACCCTTAATGCAGGTCTCAAAACAGTTCAGGCATTTTTCATAACACAAAGACACTAAAACAATCAAAACCCTTTTCACATATGTTAGAACATGCAAAGTCAGTCACTTCATCTCTGTGATCAATGATTAAAAACCTCTCGCCACCACTTTCAGACTTAGACATCAGATAGTTTTGAACTTTAAACCAGCTCTTACTGACTTTAGAAAGAGTACTGGTCATTAATGTAAATATCTAATCAGCCAATCACATGTCAGTAACTCAAAGCATTTAGGCATATAGACACAATCAAGACGACCTGCTGATTTTCAAACTGAGCATCAGAATGGGGAAGAAAGGTGACTGAAAGCGACATGGTTGCTGATGCCAGACGGATTGGTCTGTGTATTTCAGAAACTGCAGATTTACTGGGATTTCCCCACACGACCATCTCTATGGTTTACTGAGAATGGTCTGAAAAAGAGAAAGTATCCAGTGAAAGGCAATCCTCTGGGTGAAAATACAGAAGATTGGAAAAATCCTGTACTCCTTTGGCCTCCACAGTCACCAGATATCAGTCCAGTGGAGCAGCTTTGGGATGCGGTGGATGAGCAGCTGACTGGAGCTTGAAAAAAGGCACCTGGACTTCTCTCATTTTTGTCTCATCCCAGGTGAACTGAAGAAGCCTTTCAATTTTTTTTACTTCAATTCTGAATTTGAATCAGAAGAATTTTTTAATGCATTTGTTGTGTTTTGGTAGCGCTTTCCTGCTTTCTTTTTCTATCTGCGCACCCGTATCACTGCCATCATCAGTTCACTGTTCATCTTTTTTTTTAATTTAGTGTAGGAAGGTTCCTAACTGAGTGAAGTGACCCATCTCACAATTCACACCAGTGCACCATCAAACTATTAATGAAAACAATGCAGACATCCCTGCCTTAGTGAACACTATTCATGTTGGCTGTGCCGAAACATTTAAACAAACTGACAAAGGCCGAGACATTTCATGTATATTTTTATTTTAGCAAAATAGAATGAAGACTGTAAAAATGAAATACTGATTATAAACATTTACGTACATCAGCAATAAGACAGCTCCCTGTTAAACATCATAAACAGGAACAGAGGGACACTCTATTCTGGAGAACATGCACAACAAAATCTCAGTTTTTCTTGTGAGAGAGACAAGTGGGAGCGGTCATAGGATCAAAAACAGAATATAAATTGAAGTATTGTACACAGCTGTTAATAAGTAATCATTATTAATGTTTCTTTTACGGTCATTGATAGATATTAAATGCTTCGGAGATTTATTTCTTAACTCTGGGATGTTTGAATGTAATGTGGAAACTGTGGAAGTATAATGGGAAGGCTTTCCAGTTATTTCCAGCTATGGGAGGCAGCTGAAAACTATATCCTGTGCAGCAGAAACATCAAAAACACCCTACAAAGTTGCTGAGTGTAGGACTCATTCTTCATGACTAATTACGACAAATTTAAATTTTAGCTTTAAGTACCTGTGTATGAAATATCGATCATCGATACAGCAACAAGCAAAGTGTGTTACAGACTAATTAGTCTGACTGCAGAAAGCTACTCTACCATAATACTTACAATCGGTGCAGGACTGCAGGGCATACTGCTCGGGCTTTGGTTTTCATATGTCTGAAAATGAACTTTATCACACACCACAATCACAGGTCTGTAATCATGAGTAACATTAATGTCACGAGCTTTGTTGGTTTTCCTAATTGTGACATCATATATCAGCATTTTTGAGCCGCTGATACACAAGTTGCCTGCATAGGTAACTGTATCAGTCAAGCGTCGACCATCATTGCTGCAGATCCTGTCGACATTCGACTCACTGTCATCGATGAAGGATTGCACTGCAGTTCTGCACCAGATAACAATAAGATCAATATTTCATTACATAGTATTACAGAAAAAGATGGGAAGTCTGGTTTCAGCTTGCTAAATGACTTCTATTTGTGAGATATTTTCTCTTTGCTAGATCATTCATATTAATTTTTAAAGAAAGCCAAACACAGCTGCTTCCAAAGATAAACCAAATAGATAAATCCCACTGAATTCATACAGTTTCAGATTTTTTTCACGAAGAAATCATTATTTAATTTTAAGTCACCTTTTCCAGGCCACAAGAGAATTTCTGTCAAAGTTGTCTTTGAGCATGTATTTTTTTGACAAATTTGTCATATTTATCTTCTGAGTTCTTGTTGTGACAGGGAGATTTTGGGTACTCAGTCATGCTTTTGTCCTGATGGATGAGGGATACAGTGAAGATGATGGCAGTGAAAAGGGTTTTTTTTCCTATAGTCAGAGACAGAAAGCAAGAATGATTGAATAAATTCACCAAAAACCCACATAATAAAACAGAAGTAGCAAACAGCTACTCACAATTCTGCAATAGTGCCTTTGAGTCTATAGTATGTGGCAAAGATCATCATCAGTAAATTAGTGTGCAGGAGGTCAGCCTGTGAATATGTCTTGACAAAACTGACAGCACCCAATAGTGTGAATGCTATTTGTGTAAATGAGGAAGTTCACTCTTGTGAGAACACAGTGTAGGTGTGAATTTTGCTGTTCTGGTAACTGTGTGTGAAATGCAATGCAGAAAACTAGAGCCTAAAGAGAAAAAGCATCATCCAGGCATTCGGTGATCGCGACTGTATTTTACACACATGCCAAATAAGCTCAAATGCAAGTACAATTTTCTGGTAATATGTTGTTTCTGAAAAAACAAACAAACAACATAACTGAGAAACTGATGGGAAGATTGTGACTTCACAGCTGTTGAAAACTGAAATTTAGTTCTCTGTTAGAATTTCAGGAAGTTCCTCTTTTGATGCAGAATTCAACTAAACCATCTGGCGATTGGACGCCAACGACCCATCATAGCCAAAGGGAATTCCAGTGGTGATAGGAATTAAGACAGGACTCCCTGGAGTCTTCCTCTTCACTGGTGGAAGTGAAGAGGAAGATGGACGCTTGGCTGTTGCTCTGAGTGACCAGGGTGAGGCAGAGATCATCAGACTGAAAGAAGAGCAATGAGATTTAAAGCATGCAGAATGGCTCGGATAAGACAGGCAAGAAAATGATTGGACTAAAGAAATGATGTCAGCATTGAGTTTGACAGTGTGGGAAAGTGGAAGTGCCAAACACACAGGAAAGCAGGCAGATGAGAGATTATACGTCTTTCTTACAGTTTCATTACAGTAAATAAGCATGCAGGGAAAAGTGTGCCTGTTTATTCAAATGAATTCACAGCACCCAATACTGTGAGTGCTAACTGTGTAAATAAAGACATACGCTCTTGTGAGAAGGTGTTGCAAGTGTAAAATTCACTGTGTGGGTCACTGTGTGTGAAACTTGATGCAGAAAAATAGAAGCTGAAAACACAAAGCAACACATCACATGCTCACAAGTAACCCTTATGAGCATGCTTATGTCAAATACTGACTGGAGACATCCATGCAGTATTTTATGAGTCTGAACAGATATGATGTAAACTACAACAGGATTGGTTGGCAGAGACATGCGAGGTGTCAATGCCAAAGAAATGTAACCAATCCGCTCTGCATGCTTGATGTCATAATCGTCACAAAAAACTCACAAAAATAAGCTCAAATATTTCAAAGAATGATTACAGAACTTCTTCTTTATTATGTTGTTTGGTTGGTTGTTAAAAGTTGTTTAAAGGCATTCTTTGTGTTTGATTTTTAGGTCAAACAATATTTGCTATGTAACAATATAAGATGGTATCTGTAGTGAGAAATCACACTTCCTTTATGTGTTTAGTGTGTTTCTGTGTTGTGCTTTTGGTTGGTCAGTCCAGCATGTGATGCTGACCTCTTCTGTTTACTTCCGTGTCTTGTGCCAAAATAATTTTAACTGCATTTTCCTCCTGCAGACTTCTGCAGACTTCTCCTACAACGTGGCTAACTGCTTCCTGCAAAGACTCTCTGATGACTCAGCAATTGTTGCTCTCATCGCTGATGGGGATGACAGAACTGATCAAAGCCTTTGTTGGCTGGTGCCAGCGGAACGACACTGGGAAAACTAAGGAGCTGGTGGTGGACTTTTGCAGGCACACACATCCTCCCATTACACCAGTGAACATGCAGGGAATGGACACCGAGATAGTGGTCACATATAAGTACCTGGGTGTTCACCTGACTGATAATCTGGACTAACAACATAAATGCCATCTACAGGAAAGGAGAGAGCAGGCTGTATCTGCTACAGAGACTTAATGCTATGGCAGGAGGTGAGACAGGCATGGTTTAGGTCTCAAATGCAGTACTCAGGAGACTGATGTCATTTAAATACTTTATTGTTGCACTCATAAACAAAAGCCTCCACGAGGCAGAACCACAACAGGTAATCCTGAAACGTAAGGCTGAGGCAGACACAGGAACAGATCAGCTGACAATACGCCACCATGAAAAGACCAACTGACATCAACGACGTGACAAGGAACTGACAAGAACAAAGATAACATATACACACTAGGTCATGAGACAAGGGGAAACATCTGGGGAGAACAGGTGAGCACAATCACACAAACGAAACTGGTAGACTCAAAACTGAACACACTGCACAAGATACAAGGCACTACCAAAATGAAACAGGAAGTGAAGTACACAGAGACCAAGACTAAGACATGTGAACTTGACACACAGACTGGGACATAAACAAGCATGAAGAAGGCACACAGAAGAACACAGCAAGGGCAGAGCAAACTCAACACTAAAGCACTACAGCTAAACACTCACAACAGGACCTCCCAAGTAAAAAACACAATACTCAAAACTCTGGACAAAAGACCCAGGACCATGACACTTAGGCCTTTTGGAGTACAGGGGGAGCTTCTGAAGACCTTTGATGACTCTGTGGTGGTATCGGCCATCTTTTATGGCATGGTCTGCTGGAACATTAGCATCTCCACTGGGGCCAGAAAAAAACTGAACAGGCTGATCAAGAAGGTATATACATATGATTATATTTAAATTATGTTTCTTCTACCTCGTACAGTATGCATTTTCTTCTATTTTATTTTATCTTTTGTATAGTATCATCGTTATTAGATTATGCTGCATCTGTTTATTCCTGCTCTGTCCACTCTGCTACTAATAAAGGCCATCTTATCTTTGCTATCCTTCGCCTGCTGTGGAGGTCAAGGGACATCTCTACATCTCTGGAGGGTGAAAAAGTCCAGCTCCAAACGCATCCAGGTCTTCATCAATAAGTGTGCTAGACAACTCATCCACCTGAAGGGGTTTGACGAAGTGCCAAATGAAGCCCTTTAGACACAAACAAAACAACAACCCATGAACGTCCAAATTCCAATGTGAAAACTGCGATGGATCGGACATACTCTGCAGAAAGAGCCTTCCAGTATCACCAGGCAAGCACTTGAATGGAACCCCCAAGGGAAACACAACCAAGGCCACCCAAGGGAGACCTGGAGACGCAGTCTGATGAAGAAACTGGGGGCGTCAGGACTGACCTGGGAGGCAGACAAAGATGGAGGCCCTTTGCTCCTCAAGGGGTGAAGCGGAATAACATATCTTATCTTGAAACAGTATTGCAAAGTAATGATTTCTAATATGTTTAGTTGAACATATGTCAACACGCTATAAATTCAAATGCTAACAGTAGATCAAGAGAATGACAAAGGATCATCTTAAGCTCTCGGTAATACATAGACTGTGTACCTTAATTATACCAGACAGCTCAAGGTTTTTATTTATTGGAGATAAAATCTTAAAGGCCAGAAGAGCTCCTAAGTGTTTTATAAAGAGAAAAGCATGTGCCTCAAACATTAACAAGGAAGTTCAGAGGAAGGTCGGAGTAGCTATAACATTACACAACCCTTTGAGACAGAAAATGACCCACAGTAATGTAGATGTCCCTGCCTCATTAAACATGTACAAACTCCTCTTCATGTTGGTTGTGCTGACATATTTAACCAAAATGACAAAGGCTGAAACTTAAAAAAAACATTTCATGCATATTTTTAATTTTATTTTAGCAAAGCAAAATCAAAACTGTAAGAATGAAAGCAAACTGGTTGTGGAAATACTGACTATAAATGTTTAGTTGGATCAGTCTGATAGCACAAAGTTACACTTCTTCATTTTATAAACAGGAACAAAGAGAAGAAACCTCAGTTTGCTTGTGAGAGAGAGACAAGTGGGAGTGGCCATGCAGTCAAAAAAGCTGTAAACTCAAGTGTCCACATTTATACACATAACCACATGAACATCAATCCTGTTTCCAGTTAAATCAGGCAATTTGATCGTAGGCAGCAGAAATATCAATAATAACTTTTTATTGCACTGAGTCATTGAGACCTTTTTAAACTGGACACCACAATTAACATCCTGGAAAACTAAAGCAACATGTAATATAGCAGTTACAGCCTAACATCCTCCAGTGTTGTTGATTTAGTAATTAATCTTCATAGCTCATTACTGCAAATTTAGCTGCACATGAAATTTTGATCATCGATATAGCAACAAGCAAAGTTTGTCACAGAATAATTAGCCTGACTGCAGAAAGCTATTCTATCATAATATGCCCTGCGCGACTGCAGGGTATATTGCTCGGGGTTTGGTGTTCATATTTCTGAAAATGAACAGGGAGGCAGCGGTTTCCAACCTTATTACATGCTACAATCACAGGCCTCTGGTCTGAAGCAACATTAATGTCGCAACCGCTGTTGGTTCTTTTAAATGTGACATCATAAATCAACATGTTTGAGTTGCTGATACACAAGTTGCCTTCATAGGTAGCTGTGTCAGTCAAGCGTCGACCATCGTTGCTGCAGATCGTGTTGACATCCTGCACATCGTTCTCGATGAAGGACTGCACTGGAGTTCTGCACCAGAGGTGATGCTCTTTCAGATACCTGCATAATTAGATTAATATTATATTACATAATTAGATTAATATTTTAGTTGCTTTGCTGTTTTGGATTGCATAGACCTAAACTTTGTTTTGACTATGAGATACTGCTAAATGAATCAATATGAGTAAATCATTATTTACTTTCAACTCACCTTTTCCAAGCATCTCGAGAATTTCTGTCAAATCTCTCTCTAAGGATGTGTCTTTGGACAAATTCATCATATCGACTTTCGGAGCTCCTCTCCTGACATGGTGCTGAAGGCTTCCCGGTCATGCTGCTGCCCTCATGGATAAGGACTGCAGTGAAAATGACGACAGTCAAGACAGTGAACCTCATGTTGTCTGCAGGGAAAGAAAGAAAGCAACACTGTCTGAGTGATATATTTTAAAATTGACATACACCAAAAAAAAAAATTTATATGCTGTGCATACAATTTTTTTAAATGAACAGCTACCAGAACAGTGGCCTTTATAACATAGTTTACATTAGTGTTTGGTGACATCACAGCAGGGTAGGATCATGGACAGCTGTGCCACTACTCTGTGTTATTCCTTTAACATGTCAATACAATATGAATATTAAGAAAAATAAATGTAGCACATAAGGTTGTGCAATTGCAAAATGTAAAAATGTAATTTGTTAATCTGTATTTGGGCAACTGTTATTGTATTATCGAGCGAGTCAAATATAGAACACAATACCAGTTAACATACAGGATCTTCGTCATTCATAAAAGATCTGTGGAAGTGGTTGCTATTTTACATTGTTTAAATGTTCATTAATATGCACTGTCGTCCTTAAAGAAATAAAATAAAGGAAGGAAAATGAATGTTACATCATGAAATAAAGTTGTCTTACCTTTTTTGCTGTTGTGCTGTGGAGGACTGATATGAGCTGACGCTGTTGTCTGTTAAATGTACTCTGACAACTTTTCCTCGCTTCCTCATTGTAGCTTTTAGTCACAGCCAATCATCTTCCTCCAAATAACAGGCTTCAAAACAGTTCAAAGGAAGGTGCAAGGAACCATAAAACAATGCAGATGGAATGCATTTCAGATTATGGATATGTGAACCTGAAATGTTTGATTAATCTGAGATTACTAGCAGACCCCAAAGAGACTGCAATGACATATTTAACTATAACTACATTTCCTCTCTCTCTCTCTCTCTCTCTATATATATATATATATATTAATTAATTTTTAACTATTCAAAACTAAACTGTAAAAGTTAAATGAAGAGTATAAACATTTACAAGCACACAAAACAACTGGCTGTTCCCTTTAACACTTCTGCATTTAACACAGGCTGTTTCAGTTTCACAAAACTGAAGAGAAAAAAAACAAGAAGCACTCAGACAGCACAAACCTCTCTGGGCAGCTCACTCTCTAAACAATATTTGCTTTTAAGGGAACAGTATTATATAGTATTTTGTATACATTCATTGACTTTTCTTTGTTGTTTAAAACATACTTTAAGAAGTTTGTAGTGGAGTAAAAACAAGTGCAAAGTGCAGGCTTTTGTTATTTGCCTTGTTGAAACCCATTTTAATATCCATCCATCCATCCATCCATCCATTCTCTTCCACTTATCCTGTTCAGGGTCGCGGGTCCATTGCGGATGCATTGCTCTTTCAACCCCATGTACACAAGCCTGTTAAACAACATGTATTTCAGTATGATACACATTGTAAAATTATGTCATGTCCATTACATTGAACAGGGTGGGACAAGTATCAGTGCATGCCATATCCAATCTAGAGGGCTTTTTTAGGAAATATCACATTTAGGGTGTTTGACCTGCTTTTGAACTGTTTTCATCCAAAAGCTGTATATTTTTGCACAACTCTACCTAATTACACACTAGTAAATATGCCATTTGTAATATATAAATATTAATTATTCAGCATACTTAATTGTTGAGCATCAGTGGAATAATACTGAATACAAGTGGTCAGCAATTGGGCCCAGTGTTTCAAGAAGTGCCATAAATATGTGATTACAAGTTTATACCACAGAATGTTGTGGCAGGACCCCAGGACCACAAATGAGGCATAAAAGTGAGCTCTACTAGTCTATCCATGCAACCTGACCACAGTGGGAAAACAAACAAACAAACAAACAAAAATGCTGTCACCACAGTGAGTAAACCAGTGGGATTAAACCATCACAGCTCACAAATCCACAGTCATGTCTGAATATGCATGAATAAAGCCAGCATGTCCCATCCACTGAACCATGTAAATATTCAACAACCCTGATATATAAGTGTCATGATTCTGCAGTTTGGCAGGCAGGACAAGGACCCAAACACAGGACTTAGGAGGCAAAGCAGAAAAGCATAGCTTTATTGCTGGTGGCACATCAAGTACGAGGAAAGTAGGACAGCTCAGCTGGTGCTAATAATTCAACAACTAAGAATACACTGGGAACCTCGGAAACAAATGCATTACCTAAGTGAGAAGACGTAACAAAGTACAGGAGGACACGGATGTAAGAATAGATGAGCGTTTAACTGTTTTTCTATGTATCACAATGTGTTCATCATAAACATAGAATAGAATAGAATAGAATAGAATAGAATAGAATAGAATAGAATAGAATAGAATAGAATGCCTTTATTGTCATTATACAGGATGTACAATGAGATTGGAGGGCCACTCCTGTTCAGTGCCATGTAACAGAAAATCAAACTCTCTAAAATAAAAATATTACAAAAATATTATAATCTAGTATAATCAATATAATCAAGAGATATACAGAAATAAACAATGTGTAAAATATATAAATATACATGCACATGACAATCAGATTGTAAGCACAAAACATACTCGTACATACCCAAACCCTCCAGGTGAGGAAAGCAGGTAACGCCTGTTTCCTGACGTCACACACACATACACACACCCCCACACACTCACGTGATGCTAAAATAAAAGAGCCAGCAGGAAGAAGGAAGTCAGACTCTCTTTCAGACGCACACATGAGTGGTGGCTGATGGAGACTCTCCCTGCAGGTGAAAAGATCAACTACGGGTTTCTGTGTCTTCTTTTATTTAACGGTGGTCTGAACCTAACAACGGACAATATACACAAAAGGGAATCAGGGTGATACACCAGGGAGAACAGCAAACAAGACAAAGGAAGCAAAACTGAATAGATACAAAGGACTGCCAAAGTAAACCAGGAAGTAGACACGGAAAGAGAAATGCTGACTTGACACAGCACAGGGAAGCATGCACACTGAGGGCCTGCAACACTTACACTAGAGGAACAAGTCACCAAGTGTTTGCTCACAGGGGGTCGTTTTGACTGTTGGGTTTTCTCTGTAATTATTGAAGGATCTTTACCTTACGTTATAATGCATCTTGAGGCGACTGTTTTGTTGTGTTTGGCACAATATAAATAAAACTGAATTGAAATTGAATTGAATAGAATCCCCCATATCATTCCCTCTATGCCTATATATTGTCAGTATAAACAGTACCAGTAAGAAACATGCACACAGCACTAAGGGTAAGGATAATAGTTTCTAAGTTATAAGGCTTTTTGTCAATTTTTGACCAACCCAATTTTTAATGGATTGTTAAAATGACCGCAGTCTGCACCGTTTTATTAGAATCCACTCAAAATGCCTTGAGGTATTGTGTTTACAGGCAGAATGACACACACACACACACACACACACACACTCACACTCAAATGCTACCAGAAACCTAACCTCCATGGCAGAGGTACCCAACTGCAAACAGTTAACTGCTTTGTCAAAACATGAAACACAACACTCGAAACCAGATTCTCTCTTCTCAGAACTGATTCCTTCCACCAAAATTAAACACACAGCTACCTTATGCTTATGTTTCATAGAGCATCAAATGAACACTGATGTGATAAATTCAGGACACTTCCATCACAAGTGTTCGTCCATGTTTTGGCTTTGTGAGGCCAAGTGTGTTTAACTATTCTGTTTCTCGTCCTGGTGAAGTGTGGGGGTTTTAGCACAGCATTTACACTACTACATGAACATGCAACACAAAGTGACGGCATATTTCACACAGTATCACCTTGACAATGTAATTACAGTGAGAATGACTTACAAAAAAAGAAGGAAACTTACTTTTGCTGCTTTCTAAGCTTTCTCTTATTTTCACTCTCCCTCGTCTTCTGTGTTCTTGTTGCTCCGTCTTCTTGCCTAACACGTGTAAGTTACATAAGGTCTGGATTGTTCTTCTAATTGAGTTCAGTTTGCACAAGTTTGTATGTTACAGTATTTGTGTCTTTACTTAACAGAAATGACCTAAAGTTTTCAAATATAATAAATCCACTGTTAGTAACTACTGGTAATTAATCATATATGTCTTTTGAAGTAATTAAGAAGAGAAGATTCTTCAGTGTTTTACTTTGGGAATATAATTTGTTAATTAATATGCACTATTTTTCCAGCAGTACTTAAGGTAATTAACAAAACCTCTTAAAAAAACAGTCCAGACATGCTTAAAATCAAAACCAATTCTGAGACCAAACATATGGTGCACTCCCAGGTCTAGTTAAGAAAGTCTATCCATGTTTTTCTCAGCAACAAAATATGTGATAGTCATTATTTTTCATGCGGAAGTAGCCACCACTCAAAAAACAAATGTTATAACATACAGCCGTTCATCATCAGCTATCAGCACAATGACGTCAAAACAATAAAAAGTTAGTCTTTAATACTTACAAGGCTACAATGAGTAAAAGCGAGAAACTGTTGAATTACAGGTTACTGCACCATTAATGTTGCCAGTCAAAAACTTACAGTAAATTAACTTTTATAATCCATTTACTTTCACTGTACTAAAAAAAAAATTCAAGCGTAAAAACAAAACAAAAAAACAAAAGGAATAATTTTTTTTGGTGACAGTCAGAGGTCGAGTCAAACATCAGTGTTCCTGCAGTTGCTAGCTCTCCTGCATGGATGCCTGGTGCCAGAAAGTTGACTTAAAATGGTTCTGAGAGGTGATCAACTACCAAAGCTGTAACACTCGGCATGAATATGCTTGGTAGTTCAAATCTATGGGTGCAAGCAGAGAGGCTAAAAAACAAAACAAAACATTGGTTACAACCAAAGTTAAATATTTTTAATACAATGTAATTACAAAGTAATCTGACATTTGGGATCCTCTGTGGAAACAAAGATCTCTAAGAGAAATGGCAAGAATCTAAATTCATTAAACAAATCCACAAGTCTGAGCAACATGGGCACCGAGTACCTGATAAGAACTTCCGTCTGTGCAAGTCATCAGCATGACATCACCTTCACCACCAACTAGGAACTGACAAAACAACTGTTTGATTGTCATGCATAAATAAAGCCGGCATAAAGGTGGGAGACTATGAATGAAAAACTATTTGGATAAGAATTGCTTTAGAAAACTCACATTTACCTGCTCCCAGCAAGCTCAGGTCCCCCAAACCAAAAAACTAAAACAAAAAGGCTTGGGAGTTATGCTACATTAGAGAAAATGCTATAGAAAATTACCACAATAAACCTATTGGCTGTGAAGCACAACTTCCTCCATGAGAATTAATCCACTGGTCAACATTTGTGCCACATGACTTTTCTCCCAGCTTATTTGTGCCCCACCTGTCATTACCCACAGTATGAGAAGCACAGGTTTAGGGGAAGATCAAGAAAGAGTGGACCAAAGAGGCTATGGAGTTGAAGGAAGAGAAGGGGATGTAAGTGTATTTAAAGTTTGGATTAAATAGATTTAAAAAAAAAAAGTCAAACATAGTTTATTGTTTTATTTTTTCCAACATTGTGACAAAGAGAAAAAAAAGTGACTCATGTACACCACAGTAGAAAAAGCCTCAGTTTACATTGTCTAAACTACCCAGTGAGACAAATTATTTAACAGATGTATGAAGTTACATAAAACAGAGCTAAAAAGAGAATTGAATATCCTGTAACCCATCTTGTAAAAATGGTCATAGAGAAGATAACAACTATTTGTAGCAAAGTTCAAATGAAAACAGTAATGGAAAGAGAAGAGTCCCTGTTAATTAATCCATCTGCACATAATAAATGTCATTTATAGCCAGTCTCGATAGATGGGGATCCCGAAACACAAGTTAATTTCCATAGTATGTATACATTTGCATTGCTGTATAGTGATTAAACAAAACTCAAACACTGATCTCTTCATCATAGTACCTTCATTATTAGTGTTATTATCAAAAAAGAATGTCTAAACCCAGACAATCAAATTCCCGATGGCGTGAAAACTGAATTTAAACCCAGAAGAAACATTAAACTCTTACGGCACACCTGAACTTATCTATTGTTTATCAGTGATGCATTCACTGCACCAGATCCAGTGCATGTGATTATGAGCGCTTTTGCACAGCAGAGATGATCAAAGGATCAGTGATTTTCTCATCTTGTTTCAGATGCAGACTGAAGTACGGGAGGATCTCACCACCGAACAAGCACTCAGTGAATGAGAAGATGTGAGACTGAGACATCACATCGTAAAAGGACACGAGACCTTCCTCATAATCTACAAACACCCCGACCTTCTGAGGTTTCTCTTTCAGTGAAAGGTTCATGGGTGGTACTGTCCGGGCTGCATATTTTTTGTCTTCATAATGTACAACAGCCCAGTAACCGTTATCAGGGTTCAGGAAGAGTTTCCCCTTGCGGTTATCATTACGTCTCGCCACGCCCAGAACCCACCCATTCTTTTTGCTGACCTCCACCTCCCAGTATGATTTCCCAGAAGTTAGCCTGTTGAGCCCCAGGACACTAAACTCATTAGGCCTCTGTGGAGAATCAGGACCTTTCGCTGTCTTTCCACCATTTCTCACTTTTTTCCCATCATCAGAAATCGTAAGGCTTTGGTGTGCGGTAGCTGGGTCCAGTGTGACATCCACTGCAGGAGAAAGAATATATTTGATTAAAGAAAACAGAATCATGTGGTAAGTACAAGAGTAGGAACATCATGAGGGTGATGGACTGACCTTAATTCAACACACACAGGCCAATAAATAAAAGTCACTCCTTATTTCTTTTTATACACCCTTTTTTGATGAAGAGCTTAATCACACACGTAAGTATTATTATGGGGATATTAGTAAGACCAGTTTTAGCCTTGGCTAGATTAACATGATTCAACCACCAAACTTTGAGCGCCTTGAGGCAACTGTTTGTTGTGATTCAGTGCTATATAAATAAAATTGAATTGAATTGAATTCAAACTTAAATAAACTCTGGACAAATATTTTGATTCTGCAAGCAAAATGTGTTGATGTCTGTAAAAATAATAATTTTTTCTTTGTAAAATATCTGAAGTCAGCTGAGACATTCTAGAAAGATATGAATAGACCAATTACTGTGGGGAAGGTTTCAAAGAAAGTTCTGTAACAGTCGCCAAAACAATCAAAATACACCACAGTCACTTGTATCATATCATTTCAGTACATCACAGGTTAAAAAAAAAATACATTATCCATAACAAACTGACTTTTGCCATTACTTTCTAAATGAATTTTATTTTATATTAGAAAATTACATACTAAATTGTGCTTGTAACTGTGTGTGTATTCACCATGAAAATGTAGAACAATCACCGTATTTTTATGTTAACATAAGGCTTTTATTTTGAAATACCCACCTGCAAATGCAGAAATCCTCTTGAGTTCTGTGGAAACAGAAATTTGAGTAAGTAGCAATATTTTATATACAAATTTTAATACAAGTTATGACAAACTGAAGGACTCACCGATGGATGAAAGTTTTTCTATCTCCTGCTGAATTTGCTTCATCGTGGCTGAGGTCGTAGCTCGCAGGGTACCGAAGGAGAGTGAAGTGTCGTCACATAAATTTTTCCAGTCAGTAGATTCATTGAGGCCTATCAGAGGAGAAACCTGTGTGTGTGTGTGTGTGTGTGTGCGCAGAGGGTAAACATCAGCTTGTGACAGACAAGATTCAATTTAATGAGTTTAATGAAGCAGAACTGGTGGTGCCGAAATGAAATGTTTCCACTTTAAATGCTTCTATGGTCCATTAAAAAACAGAAGATGGGACTCACCTCCAAGTCTGGGTTTTTGTCTGACTCATCAATGGCCTTTTTGAGCACATCAATTTCTCTTTGCAGCTTCTGGACGAGATCTTGCGCATCTCTTTTCACTTTCCGTCTCCTAAAAAAAAAAACACAGTGCACAAGGGAGTCTGTTTTATGAAAAGATACATCACCACAGCACCACAAAAGATCCCTGTGGTGATGTTAAGCTGTTCTCCACTGATGGACTGAAAGAGTTACTGCGACTGAGCCTCACAGGACCAACCTCTCCTCCAGAGACTGAAGCGCTTTCTGTTTAGCATCCTCCACAACTTTGATCACCTCTGTGAAGAAGTCATTGATCTCCAGCCACTCGGCATCCAAACTACCCTGAAAAATGTGATAGTTGATGCTTTAAAGTAATGTCAAAGCAAAAAAGAAAGAAGTAAGAAACATCTGTCGCAGGCTTTACCTTGCAATCTATTTCAGACGATCTGACTTCGGCCATCTTGTGCTCTCTGATATCAATTTTCTGCAATAAATCAGCTTTCATCTTTTCTTGTCTTGCCTTCAAGGAGGAGAAAGGACATGTAAAATACTCAAAGTTTGTAAAATTTAAAAGTGTCATACCTGCAGTCATGTTAGTTCTTGTCTGAGTCTGCTCATAGAGTTGAATTATCTGATAGAAGAGTCACACGTTACAAGTTTCTGTCTTGTACCAAAGTTTATGACATTGCATGAGGCGCCTCACTTGAAAGTACAAAAATTAACCTCGTGGTGGCGCTATATCTGCAGTTAACTTGTTACTTAACTATTAATGCATATAATTCATGCGGCCAATGAAGTACCTTAAAATGCAGTTCCATTCATGGCCACTTGAGGCTGCTCTAACAGAGCTGTGCCTGTGATGAGTTCAAATGCCTGCCTATACAGAATTAAAAAGCTTGTTCACAGCCTGGTTTAAAAAAAAAAAAAACTCACGAAAAAACAAAACACTGACGTTCTGCTGATTCAGTCGCTACAGACCTCTAAACATCATTAGCTCAAGAACAGTGAACACAGAGCTTCATGGAATGGGTTTCCACGGCTGAGCAGCTGCATCCAAGCCTTGGTACGCAGTGGTGTAAAGCACCCCACCACTGGACTCTAGAGCAGTGGAGACGTGTCCTCTGGAGTGACAAATGTTTCTCCATCTGGCAATCTGATGGACGAGTCTGGGTTTGGTGGTTGCCAGGGGAACAGTACCTGTCTTACTGCATTGTGCCAAGTATAAAGTTTGGTGGAGGTGTGATTATGGTGTGGGGTTGTTTTTCAGGAGCTGAGCTCGGCCCCAGTGAAAGGAACTCTTAATGCTTCAGCATATCAGGACATGTTGGACAATTTCATGCTCCCAACTTTGTGGGAAAAGTTTGGGGATGGCCCCTTCCTGTTCCAACATGACTGCACACCAGCGAGTTTGGTGTGGAAGAAATTGGCTGGCCTGCACAGAGTCCTGACCTCAACCCAATAGAGCACCTTTGGGATGAGTCAGTGCTTCTCATCCAACATCAGACTTCATATTAAAGCCTATGGATTAAGAATGGGATGTCACTCAAGTTCAAATGCGTGTGAAGGCAGACGAGCGAATACTTTTAATATACTTTACTTTTAAAAGTAAAGTACACTTTTAAAAGATACTTTTAATAGTGTATCTGGATAACGGTAAGGTGTGTAGAACCCCTGATGAGTGTGCAGACACACTGAAGTCTGTTTCTGCCTGTGCAGCTTTTCTTCAACCAATCTGAGTAACTGAACTGGACCTCCCAGCACTGCTGGCACTTGGATTTATTAGACAACATGAATTGCTGTGTGGTACAACCTTGTGCTTTGTTTATGGTCAGTGACCCTTTAGTTATTTATTACCCTGTTACTAATTAAAACTGTTGTAATAACTATTAAAACTGCAGTACCTTTTGTAGCTTTTGAGCCTTCTCTCTCTCCCGTTCTCTCTTCCGTTCTGTCTCCCGTTCTCTCTTCAGTTGTTGCTGCCGTTCTCTCTCCAGCTGTTGCTGCCGTTCTCTCTCCTGTTCTCTCTCCCATTCTCTCTCCTGTTCTCTCTCCCGTTCTCTTGCCCGTTCTCTCTCCAGCTGTTGCTGCCGTTCTCTCTCCCGTTCTCTCTCCAGCTGTTGCTGCCGTTCTTTCTCCCGTTCTCTCTCCAGTTGTTTCTGCTGTTCTCTCTCCTGTTCTCTCTCCCGTTCTCTCTCCCGTTTTCTCTCCCATTCTCTCTCCAGTTGTTGCTGCCGTTCTCTCTCCTGTTCTCTCTCCCGTTCTCTCTCCTGTTCTCTCTCCAGCTGTTGCTGCCGTTCTCGCTCTCTCTCCCGTTCTCTCTGACTTTCAGCCACTATAAGAGAAAATGGTTAAAGATTAAATTGAGCCATGCTCCTTTTCAACGTCTCAGTCTGGAGGATGAAGCCTGATGATGGAAAAACATTTTTGGTCTTCTGTCCACTGTAAACCCAGATTTTGATTCGACTTAAAAATATTGAGTTCATATCACTTAAAATTGCCTAATATGTGAACATAACTTGCTAATTATAAGCTGAGCTGTTTCATGTCCTTTTTTATTCTAATTGTGTTTTTAAGTCCAATCAACAGCTTCTACTGAAATAAACTGAGTTTATATTACTTGAACACCTGTCATTTTGCTACATTACTTATCAATTCTGAGTAGACTGCACATTTTAAATGGTCTCTCTTATTGCAATTATGTGTTTGAATTCAAACAACTTAATATCATCAGGTTTTGCACCCGCCAAAAATTTAGTTTATACCAGTTTTAACAGACTAGATTGATGATATTGGTTTGAAGCTATATTAGGCAGCATGGTGGTGTGATGTTGGCACTGCTGCTTCATAGCTATAATGACATCTAGAAGGTCTGGGTTTGATTCCCCCTTGGCCCAGGCCTCTTGTTGTGTGGAGTGTGCATGTTCTCCCTGTGTCTGCGTGGGTGTCCTTCCACAATCTGAAGACATACAGTTACTGGGGTTAGGTTAATTGGTCATTCTAAATTGCCGATAGTCTCTTTCTGTGTTGGCCCTGTGACAGGCTGGCAACCTGTACTCTGCCTCTCGCCCCACGTCAACTGGGATAGGCCCCAGCCACCCCCCTACCCCCCCGCAAACCTGAAGAGGATGGATGGAAAAAGATGTGTTTAATAAAAATTTCTGTATATATTTAATTTACCCAGCTTCATTAATTAGAAGACATATTTTGATTTTTAAGAACTATAAAAGAAAAGTTTGGTCAATTAGAACATACAATTTAGTTCAATTGGAAATGGAGTAACAATATTTAACAAGCTGAGTTAAATAAATGGGTGGCGAATGATTGCTTAAACTAAGTATCTTCAGTTACTGAAACTCTACAGTACATGTAGGCAGGTGAAGCTGGAAGCGATTAAATAGAGGTTAAATAGCCCCACCTGGTGGAGCATTGTTGTCATTCTTGCTGGAACTTGTTAGTCTCGCGAGAATGCAGAAGTCACACGAGATTTCCGATCGAGGTGGGAGACCAGACGGATGTCCCGTATGCCATCAGATCGCCAAGAAGTGTCTTGAGAAACAGATTGTTCACCACACAGTGTGGAAAAGCTACAGCAGTGGAGCAGCGTAAGTGAACAAAAGCACAATATATATGCGAAATCCAGCGTGCATGGTGCATGCACTGTTTTCATACACTGAGCTTATGTGTGCTCTTGCTGGTTTCAAAGTGTAGTCATGTTGTAATACTGTGAATGTATTTGATTGTTTTATTACTTTTTGTTTGTCTTTTTTTTCTTTATCAGAAAAAGAGAGGCCACTACTGTTGTCTGTACAGGGAACTTGATTTTGTACACATTAGGAAAGGTTAGGCCTCCATTTTGTTTTTAGTCTGCAGCCTACGATCAGTTTTGTGTCCATGAGCGTTGTTGAGACAGAAGAAAATTGGGCGTGTAATGGTCACTGTTATTGTAATGCTGTGTACCGCCACATGGTGGCACCCCTTGCTTATTGTGACTGTTAAGTTACCCTCTCTTCATTGTTCTGTGGAGAGAGAGAGAGAGAGAGAGAGAGTGAGAGAGAGAGAGAGAGAGTGAGAGAGAGAGAGAGAGAGAGAGAGTGAGAGAGAGACCGTACTTCTGTGTGGCCGTGGGATGGTGTTCCTCGGTAGCGTGTGGTTTAAGCTAGTGCTTTATTTTTGATGTTGGAAATAAACCATTTTGTGGAATACTGCCACATGCATTCAACTTCAATCTTTCATTCCATTCCAAAAGGGCTTCAAGTACACTGAACATAGTCCACTGCACTTATTCAACTAATGCTTCATTACTTAAAAATTTTAAGGCAACGAGTTACCTTGTTTTTTTTTTAAAAGTAGACTGAACTTATCCGGGTTTACAGTGTCGTTTTGATGAGATTCTTCCTGCTGACCTCTCCAGCATTCCTGTTTGCTCTCGTCACATTGATATTGCATTTGTTTGAGATATATTTGAGATATTTTTTTTTTCACTCTTTGCATGTATTCTTTTCTGCTTTTTAATGTGTGTGTTCACAAGGGACAGTTATATACTAAGTGTTTTTTTCTTTGTTTCCTCTGTGCAAATGTCAGTTTCAAAACTGTAAGAAGATGGTCGTGGTATATTTTTAGTAATCTTGGAGGCAGTGAAAATGATAATACTGTGGAGTTAACTGATTTAAGTCTGATATTGGGGCAAATATTCTACTAAATTAGCTAAAAATGCTCAAATGTATTGTCACTGTAAATTGTGATAACAGCAGTTTAGTTAGATATTTATGCCCAGCCTCTGCAGCAACAGAAACTAATGACAGTACAAACACATCAGTGGACTCACTAGAATTCCTATGATGCATGAACATAGAAGGTGCTCCTCTGATCTGAGGTTCCATAAAGGAATGGAAACCTAATTGTCCATCTTCTGGGATCCTCATTCCCTTTGGCGTGCATCCATTCTTTCCCTGGTGAATTCTCAGGCCATGGTAAGTTGTGACACTGGACCAGCCACAGTGGCAAACCCGAAGCTCCATGTTGGATGAGTTGAGTATCTGTAGGAGACAGATAAGATGCAAACAACAAGCCAGTGGGAATTAAGCTGCCATTGAAAAGACATGTACTGCCCATGAAATGTGATTAGTAGATTTGGAGTGACAATGTTATTTTTTTCTTGCTGTGCCCCCCCCCCCCCCCCCCCATCTTCATAGATCCAGAATAAAATAAGTAATGTGTGATTACCCGTTAATGGGATTCATCACTAATTCACGTTAATAACCAACATAAACACTGCTCTTGCCAAAAAAATGTCTCAGTAAAAAGCACTAATGATATGACTGAAATGAAGAGTGCCCGTCTCCTGCTCTATATCACCACACATCTCACCACACCTCTTCACTCCTCCATACTGGGTAAAAACACAGCAAGCATCATAGCCTGCCTTTCATTCTTAATATTTAATTTCTTCTAAACAGCAACAGTGATCCATAAATCATAAATCAGGAGCTTTATAAATTATCAATTTTTTTATTCAGACCATTAAAAAAATTGAACATGAATTCACCTAAAGCCACGGTATAGACTGCACCCTGGCACTATGTAAAATGTTCAGTAAAGCAAGTGTTTCCCCAAATTATTTGAAGTGACATGCTTTTCTCTATGTCACAAATGTTGCCCTTGTATCAAAAAGAAAGGATGAATTTTTTAATATATTTGGATCCTGATTTACTCCCTATTTCTTTGTTCCACTTTACAGGAGAAACTTGAATCAAAGTTTAATATACTAGTGCACTTTGAATTAGATTGCTTCAATTTGTTAACACACTTCAGTGATTTTATTCTATTTATTTTATTAGATCTACTGTAAAATGTCTGACTTTAAATCTATAAATCATTTATGTTTCAGTGATGGTTTAATTCATGACAACCTGGAGTTCTGGGAGTTTGAATGGACAACGATCGGGCGCCCTCTAGTGGTACTGAATATATAGTACAGTCCTGCACAAGGCCACATAAAACCAGGACGTTAAAAAAGGGAGAGTTGTGTGTCAGTGTGGAGCTTAGTGTCAGTGAGCTTTTCATGCAAGGCCTGGCGTTAGAGGCAACTTAAAATTAAATAAAATGCAACGTGTAACCCACCTCAGGACAAGAAAACTGAAAACTTACAAGCTGAAGTCACTGTATACAATAATGTGTCATTTTATAATAATCCCGATCAACTTTGGCAGCTTAATTAAATTAGTATGCATAGCTATATAATGTTATAGCATAATGATTAATAACATAATATTTAATAAAGCATTAATATGACAAATACATTTTCATTTATTGAGTTATGCAAGTTGCTCAGGGAATCATTGCAGTCCTAGTAGATGCTAGTAGAGCTATACCACTGCATAAACATGCATTAGTATTATTAATAATATTAGTATAATACATATAAAACATGAATTTTGAAGTTATATAATTCATGTTCATATTTTCATTTCGAATATAACTACGAATACACACTCAAAACTGGGTTTTGGCAGAAGGGGTTAAAATACTGTAAACTGCACTCTTGGATTTGTTCCTGAAAGCAGGAAAAAAAACCCTCATACTTCATACACACTCATATGTAGTTTGATAGTTTCACTGTCCTGTCTGCTTCTTTAGTGTCAAGCACAATGGCATAATTACCTGGAGTTGTGTTCTATAACTTTCCCAGACTCTGTGAAACACTTTAGAAACTACCAAAAATTATATCTTTTACTTATAAAATACAAAAATACATGTAAAATGACCTTAAACAACATCTAAACAAAGTCAAAGGCACAATGATTTTTCTTTGTAACTATCAACAAATATATATCACTGCAGCATGCCATTACATTTTCAAAACACTGTAGTCTTCACCTGACAGTATTGTACACCTTAAAGTAACTGAATATATTTTTTCAATTTATGCAGGAGTTACCATTTCTGATTAACTATAACGAAACATTAAATTAAAGATAACAGACTTGTCTGGCCGGCAGCCTACCTGTGCTCCTGATCTCGGCGCTCTGCTGAGTGATGTGGCACCTTTCCTGACTCTGGAAAACATCTTCAGCTGTTTCAGTTTTGTTTCAGGCAAATCAATCCCAAAACTCTGACTTTTCATGAACCGAGGAAGAGTTGCAACACATTACTTTGAAACAGCGCTTTGGAAACGCCATTAAAAGAAAAGCTTTGATACAGAAGACATTGAATATTTTTTTTTTATTAAAAATTGATTCATTGGATTCAGTTACAAAAAGTAGCAATGGGCCAATCAGCTGATAATCTCCTGTGATTTTATATAGCTAACCAAGTACCACCAAATACCAGGGGACCATTTATTTAGTTATTTTTAACATAGTGTAAATTCAAATACTGTAACAGAGGCTCAAGCAAATAAGTCTTATCATAAGTACAGGCAGTTTTAAATCAATGCAAGTCTGATGCAATCTTTGACAACAAAATTACTGAATGGACTCTAAACAATGTGAACATATGTAGTCCGTCAGGTTGTGGCACCTGATACTGAAATACTTGATCCTGTCATATCGAAGACAGATGTCACACAGGTAAGGCTTTGAATGCAGACACTCCTTTTTTTTTCTTTTCTTTTTGAGTGTGACACATAATAGACTCATATGATTTTGTACAGCTGAATGTTGAACACAAAAACTATAAAGCTGGCCACAATCTAGAAGGACAATTATGTTTTTTTTTAATTCTGCTTCTGTATATAATTTTTCAGGCACTGTGAAACTGATCATTGGGATGAGATCAATAAGATTCATCAGCCAGAATAATGGATGCAACTTTTGGTTAAAACAAAGAAAGAAAGAAGAAAAAAAAGGATTTTGTAATACACAGATCCATTTTATGTATCTCCAAACATAAACTCTGATTCTTCTTCATCAAAAAATATAACTGTACATATCCACAAACAGGTTTAAACGAGTGTCAAAGGGCAAAGGGAATACCTGATGGGATCTGTGCTAGTTTAGTTGCAGTTTCGTTTTATTTTTTTTTTCTGTCTCGGTTACTTCCATTCATCAAAAGTGGACACGTCTGTCCAGACACGGTTCATGTCATGAACACATTCTTTGCTACTTCTCCCCTGCTCTGCTGTGTTTTGTTGTTGTGCGGTCACATGACTCAAGAGTGCTGGGCAGCCTATAGTGACGTGAAAAGTATGATCAAGGCTTGAGAAAGGAGAGCGTCGTGTGGAGATATTTTATGGTTGTAAATAAATTTTTAAAAAAATTGCAAAGAGTGATGTGTGTGAAAAGAAAATTATCTGCTGTGGCAACACCACCAATTTATACAAAGCGTCAAAAATTAGGAAAAAGCAGCAGAAGAAACAATGACAGGAGGAGGGAAATCCCTCAGACGGACCAAGACTCACTGCACAGAGACAGAGACCACTGCATCTAATACCACTGCATTGTCATTGGTGATGTAAGGCTTCGATGCAGCTGCTCGACCATGGAAAACCATTCCATGAAGCTCTGTGTTCACTGTTCTTGAGCCAATCTGAAGGCCACATGAAATTTGGAGGTCTGTAGCGACTGACTCTGTAGAAAGTTGGTGACCTCTGTGCACTATGCGCCTCAGCATCCGTTGACCCTGCTCTGTGATTTTACATGGCTCATGGCTGAGTTGCTGTCTTTCCCAACTGCTTCCATTTTGTTATACAGTTAACAGCTGACTGGAAAATTTAGCAGTGACTGGACTATCATGGTACCATGTTACTGAGCTCCTGAGAGCGACCCATTCTTACACAAGTGTTTGTAGAAGCACTCTGCATGCCCAGGTGCTTTGTTTTATACACCTGTGGCAATGGAAGTGATTGGAATACCTGAATTCAGTGATTTGGATGGGTGACTAAATACTTTGACAATATATTGTAGAAAAGCTCAATAACAACATGCAGAATTTGCTAAATTTCCAGGGGATGACTTCAAGAATAATAGTCTTTATAGAAGACTGTCTAGTAGTTACAGTAAGAATATTTGTCTTAAAAACACTTCAGGGTAACCTTTGGGGGTTTGACATAGCAACAGCTCACAGTAAATGAATTGGGAAAATGTTGAATAAAGGAATATTCCAACATGAGTTCAACATAGTCAGGTCTGTGTGTTTTGTTGCACTGCAGTGGCACAGTGACATCAAATCATGTTGACCCTCACTAAGGAGAAACAGCACTTTTTTTGTTTCCCTCTCTGAGACATGCTCTTCCCTGGGGTTTGTAGGGAAAACTTCATAATGCAATAGAATAATGACCCCAAACACTTTACACAGCTTTACAATAACATGTTTAAACCCAAGGGAGGCCTTACTAGCTGAGATGGACTAGTTACTGACCTTTCTTGCAGTTATCTGAGCTCAAGCTCTGAAGCTCAGTGATTCAAAACACTGCCAGAGCTTGAGTCAAAGCAGCACTGTAAGTGACCGATGATGTTTGAAGCTTCAGACGTCATCAGGGCTTCCCAACGTGTTTCACTGGTCTGACAGCTCTGGCTTGTCACCTTGCTTCTGTGAATAAACATTGCTCATGTACCATCCCAAATGACTTATAAATCAAACTTAATCTCTTCATCCAAACCCAACATCAGTTGTAAAGCTGCAGCAAAATGTTTCCCTGGTATCTCCTGTTCCATTTGTCTTTGGTCCAGTGTTTTTAACTAAAACTTTTAATGCTTCCTATATTGTGGATACTTGAAATGAACATGCACAAACATTTTATTCTTCATATTCTGTTATATTTACATTAAGTTTAATCTGAACTGTGTTTTGACAATGTTGTTGGTGAGTGTCTGCATAGTAATGCCTTTTTAGCATTTTCTTATATATTTATTTCAGAGAGAAGATTTGAAGATTTAGAGACTTTAACATTCTACCAGAAATATAACAACAAAAAGTTCATTTTGATGTATAATGATGTGTTTGTCAATTAGTAGAAATTAACAGGAACATCAGCAAATTGAAATGAATCTTCAGAGTTATGGTTGCAGTCTTGAGGTTTCATTGACTTCAGTTAGCCACCACATGTCACTGTTCGCAGTGAGAATGAAGCCTTCAATCTTTGAGTCTTTGTGGGCACAAACAGATGTAAAACCTCAAAGCTTTATGAGGCTTCACCTACCCATCACTACTTTTAGGTTGGAAGTCAAAGTTGAAGAAATGCAAAAATCCTCAAAGAAAGTAACTACAATCCAATAAATCCAGAAACAGGCTCGGAACACACAAGGCAGGATAACAGAAAGGATTAAAAGATACTTTGACAATGGATAAGGGGAAACCAGGGCTATATATACATACAATTTGGACTAATCAGAGGGAGTGGAAACACCTGGGGAGCAAAATATACCAGAACATAATCAAGGTAACAAGACAGGATGAAATTCTGTCTGTAAAACTGTCAGTTTACAGAAGACAGTTTCAAAATGCAAACGGTGTCATTTTGATGCGTTTCAGCCTCCCGTTTACATGAGAACGGAGTGAAAACGATGCTTTTTGCACATGTGCTCTATGGCTGCAGCTCTTATATCCACACCACCAATTTGTGGCCTGGAAACAGGAACTGCAGGGTTTTCAGCGTCTTTGCGTTTCCATGTAAACGTGAAACATAAATGCGTCACTTTTCGAAAACGACAACGGCAACATGATGTTTCCACTGGAAACACTGTCATGTAAACGAGGCCTGACAGTGTCGATATCTGATCACCCTTTTTGTAAAAGAAGTTCACTCTTGTGCGTACAGTGAAAGTGTGAAATTTTCTGTCTTGCCCACTGTGGGTGTCAAACAAAACTAAAATATAGAAAAACAGAAAATGAAAAAGAGCAGCAGGCAGGAGGCTAAAATATGATCATCACTGATCACATTTATTATTTTATTAATGATCATTCATATGAAGGATTATTGCTCATTAATAAAATAATTATAAAATAATATTTTGCATTGTATGGCATTCACAGTGAGTTACATGCACAGATTGTGTTTTAATGCATTTCCCTCTTCACCCCTGCAAAAGTGCTCCTTCACTCACTCAGATGTAAAACTGACCTTTTATTCAAGCTGAAAGCCAAAGTTGAAGAAGTGCAAAAATTCTCAAAGAAAGTAACTACAATCTAAAAAAAAAAAACATGCTGATAACACAAAGCATGGTGTTACAGTGATAGGACACCACAACAACAGGAAGAAACTGGGGCTATATATACATACAGGCACAGTTTGGCCTGATCAGGGGGAGTGGAAAGGGACAAATGACCAATAAACTAAAACAGGAAGTATCCAAACAGGATATCATCTAACACAAAAACAGGGACAACAAGAAAGCACTAAGGAGGCTAGACTGATATCAGAATAACAGTAAACACAAAAACTATTCTCTCAGAACTCTGAATGAAAGAAGAATTATACAGACAATACTAAAAACTCAACTTTCAATAGTAATCCAAAACTAAAGTTCATGAATAACAAAGAATGGCAAATTCTTAGAAAATGACCAGAACACTGTGGACTTAGAAATTACAGTCACTGGAAACCAGAATCATCAACACTGCGAGGCCTGGATTCAAAATGACAAAAAAGCTAACAAAAATCTTTGTTTTACTTTTGAGCAGTGCAGATGGAATAACATGCAGATCAAAGCAGACAGAATCACAGCAAAGCTTAAACATTTTCACTAATGGTGACTATGGTTGCGAAATAAATTGCCTAATTTATGATGGCATCATAAGAGCTTTCATGCATTTTTGTTTACAGCTGCGAATGAACTTTAGTAGAAAATACATTTTGAAGAAATGTTCCCTTTTCATGAGAAATATGTTCATATTTTTGCTCATCTCTCTAAATGCTGGGGGGCCAGACTGAAATAACAAAACAAATAATGAAAAATAATGTAGCCAAAGAGCAAAAACAGCACAATTTTTATGTGAGCAAAAAAGGATTCATGTAGCTAAGCATGACAGCGTTCAGTTGTTGGCCATTGGTTTGTGTATTTTTCAAAATGAACAGGGAGACACTGGTTACCAACTTTGTCACAAGCCACTACCACATACTTTGTGCCTCTCTCGATCCTTTCAACTTTGCAGTTCCAGGTGTTCACTTCAATATTATACACCTCGAAGGTCGAGGCGCTGATGCATAAGTTATCACGAACACGCCAGCCGGAGCCGTTACAGATCTGCACCACATCATTCTCATTGCTCTTCATGATGAAGGACTGCACAGGTCTGTGGCAGAGTCTTTTCTTCTTCAAGTACCTGAAGAATGACACCGTTGTCCTGTGTTATTGCCAAGTAAGACATTTACTTTTAAAAAATAGAAAGTAAAAGTGGGACAATGAAAATGAAAATCCTAAAAATAATTATATTACAGCTCTTACTGGTCACTTTATTAGGAAAACCTGTTCAACTGCCCGTAAAGGCAAATATTTAATCAGCCAGTCACATGACAGCAACTCAATACATGTAGACATGGTCAGGACAGGTTACTTAAGTTCAAATCAAGCATCAGAATCAGAAAGAAAGGGCATTTAAGTGACACTGAACATACTGAACACAGTTGGTGTTCAGACTGAACCAGACGGTCTGGTCTGAGTATTTCAAAAATGCAGATATACTGGAATTTTCTTCCACAACCATCTCTAGGGTTTACAGAGAGCGGTCAGAAAAAGAGAAAATATCCAGCATCAGTGAGCATCAGGCATCAGTTTCTCAGTGAAAACACCAGAGATTAGAGAATGGCCTGACTGCTTTGGGCAGTAAAACTCAAGTAATCAAGCAAATCCCAAACTGGTTTTTTGAACATAACAATGACTTCACTGTATTCAAATGGCTTCCACAGTCACCACATCTCAATCCAGTAGGAACCTTTGCTCTGTGGTGGAACTGGAGATGGGTCCAACCCACCAGTACCCGCATGGTATAATATAGTGTATATATATTACACTATATTATACCATATAGTGTATATATATATATATATATATATATATATATATATATATATATATATATATATATATATATATATATATATATATATATATATAGAAATATAGATATATAGATAGATAGATGCCTTTAACTCACGTTTCCCATGCCCATTCCGAATTTTTGTTGAAGGGTTTCTGAAGGATGTGCTTCTGAAGAAATTTGTTGAATGCATTGTTGTTATAGTTCCTCTGACATGGACGATTGTTGTAGTCCACCAGTGTGGAGCTTCTGCTTGGATTGTGCATCATTGCATTTGATCCATGAGGAAGTGCAAGAGTGCACATGATCGTGAGAAGGACAACGTTCATTTTATCTAGTGTGAAAGAAAAAAAAATGTTTCGGGGTGCGTTCATTCGCAAATTCAAAAAGAATGTAATAAATATTTAACGCTATGAAGGTCTGTATGAAGCAACTTCAAGGTCTTTTTTTTCTTTTGTTGTGGTTTCTTTTTTAATAAGCTATTATTTGTTTATTAAACAGAGGTGCACACAATGATGGCCAAGTCTTAAGTAACTATTAATTATAGAGCACTGCAAATTAAATATTTCTACATTTACCGTTTAAATACATATATATTTAAGGTTGGTTATGTTATAAAACTGTATTTTCTCTCCCTCCTCCAGTTGTATCTATCCTGTCTTTCCTGTTTCCTTTTTGACTGTCGACACATTCCTCTGCTGACACACCTGCCCATTACTGGAAATCACTCAGGCGTTACAGTAAAAGCTTCAGTTCCTCTCATTCTTCATCAGCTCACTCTGCCAGTTTAAGCAGCCCTCTTACAAACAGTCAGTTGCTTAAACTGTAATCGGAACAATATTAGACATTAAGTAGATCTTCATTGCTTATTATGAGAATCAATGGAGATCAATTTTAATGAGACAAATGGAGTTTATTACCAATCTATTATCTACTGGTCACAATCATTTGTTTTTACATTATTTTGCTGGATATTGAACCTTTAAAGCAGTTCAAAATCGACTCATTCGCACTTTTTTTTTTACATCAGGTGCTTCATAAATAAATTGATTTTATTGGGTAGAAAGTCAGAAAAACAAAGGTTTTCAAAAGCCTGTTTATCTGTTAAATCATAGAAGATAAAACAACAAAATAAAAGAACAATGAAACAATTAGATGTGAAGAGGTCTTACCTGGTCTGATCACACGGACTTTCTATGTTGTCAGTGTAGCTGCTTCAGTCTGGAGGAGATGGACAACTGAAGTTTCTATGATAAAAGTTCAGAAATGTTTTAAACCATCTTCTCTTGTGTGTACCAGAACACAACCAATCATCTCAAACTTCCCTTTTACTAAAAAGTGTATGTTAATGGTCATACAAGGGAAATGAGAAACGTGAATTTTTTTTGTGATCGCACCCAGTATTCGATTGCTGTTCTTGTAAAAGAAGAAGTTCGCTCTGGTGTGTCGTGTTAGTGTGAAATTTTCTGTCTTGGCCACCGTGGGTGTAAAATAACACATCTAAAGTACTTCACATTACTGGCATAGATCATATTTATTAATAATCCATTATATTTCACATGATTGATCATTAATAAAATGATTAATTATAAATAAACTATAACAGTAGTATTTTGTGTTGTGTTTGAATTTGACTATCAGTTACAAAAATAAAGATAACGCCAAGAATCGAATTGTTTTCCCAGAATATCAGGAGATAACACACACTCACTTGGTGTCATTATGTTTGCATATTCTTCTGTCAGTATATTTAGTCCTGCTCTCCGGTGCTTGGTTAGTTTCTCCCTCAGTGTTTGGTCCCTCCAGTGTCAGGTCTCCTGTGTTATTCATGTATCTGTGTCTTTCCTGTTTAGTTATCACACTTCCTGTTTTATTTTCCTAGTCCTCTGTTCCATGTGTGACTTGTTTAGTTTTGCTTTCGCCTTTCCTCATTAGTATCATTCCATCTACCTGTCCTTTCCAGCTGTTTTCCGTTGTCTCATTATCCCTTGTGTATTTATTGTCTCTGTTTTCTCTGCTCTCCTGGGATCTAGAGGCAGAAAGGGAAAGACCCAGGTTAGCCGGGACATCCAAAGCCCACCAGGAGCTCAGAAGACCTGAGGCCACACATCCTGGTGGCAACTGTGTGCACACCCCAGAGGAGGAAGGAGGGAGACCCCAGACAGAGCCCCCACAGCCAAAGGGCAAGAGCCCCAGAGCCCCAGAGGGCCAAGGCTCAGTAAGCCACAGACCAAGGGGAAGCAGTTGACCCAGCCCTGAACCACTAGCCAGCCCCCACCCCAGGAAGGGTGCAGGAAACCGAAGTCATGTTCTGTCTGGAGTCCTGCTTTGGGGTCCTCAACCTGCCTGCCTTACCTCTCGATAACACTGACACAGCATACAATATAATCTGTCTTATTTTTATATAAACCAGGAAATAACTGAAACTTTTAGGTTTTAGAATCAAAAGAAGAAATGACACACAGCATGGGAAACTCATTTTAATAGCTGTCTAGTCAAATGGGTTGAGAGATCTGACAAGGATAACAAATAAAAAAACAATTGAGCACCAAGTCTCTGCAGTTAAGACTGAAGTATCTTGTTTTAAATGTGAATTTGCTTTTTTTTTGTAAATTGTGTTTTTCACCTGAACACTTGCTGTTATTCTCCTCATCCCTCAGCCCATTTCAAGGACTGTAACACAAGGCGAGAGGTTTCTGAGGGAAAGGTGCATGGCGCTCTGAACCTGTGTGCAAAGTACCATAAAGAAGACCCAAACGATCAAAGGACTGAGTCAGCAGTTCAGCATTTATTCACAGAGATATGCCAGTATTGGTATATTTTACAATGGATGACTGAGAAAAAAAATATTCTGTTATGATTTTCAGATGTATGTCAGGAACAGAAAGGAGATCATAAGGAAATGAATAGCAGAAAGAATGGCACTACCATGTATGAAACCCACAGTGAAAACCTGGATATTCAGATCAGTGTGAGTTTTTTGCAGTGGCACACTGACATCAAATCATGTTGACCCTCACTAAGAGAAGCAGCACGCAGCTTTACTATTACAAGTTTAAAACCAAAGGAGGCCATGGAGTGCTGACTGTGATGGAGTCACTCCTGACCTCTCTTAAAGTTACCTGAACTCAGCCTCCCAGAATATTCACAGGAGCACTGATGCATTTATGTTAGACCACCTTTCTCAGATAACAAGACTTGTCAGGTCTACACAGACCTGTGGAGTCCATACAGCTTGAGTTCTGCTGCCATTAAAGCAAAAAGGGGGAGTGGATATTTTATCATATTTCATGTAGACACAAAACAATTCAAGTGAACTTAACATCCCATTCATTATCCAGAACTCCTCCATACAGCACAAAGTAAGAGTGGATGGAAAAAAGTGTTCAGCAGGAAGAGTGAAAAACTCACGAGAGCATCTAGTGGACAAATGAGGAATAACAGAAAGTTCTAAGAAAAACAGCAGTCAAAGGAAGAAAAGGCTTCTTATTTTATTAAATATTAATATTATAGGTTGAATTGATATACAACCCCCCCCCCCATGTCAAACATGTTTTGTTTTATTTGTACCAGCATGATAAAAAAGAAATAAAAATTTTTCTAAATGGCATTTTTAGTCATTTATGTCCATGTGATATCATGAAATATATTACACACATCCTTCTATTGGCAAGTTTACAGAGACTCATGAAGACAGTAAAGGAACCCTGAGTAGCAGAATCACACAGTGAAACTAAGAGTTAAACAGAAGGATGTGCTTACAAAGAGGAGTTACAAAAATTTAAACCAAAAGTAAATATTTTGTCCATCACTTACTCTCATATGCAGAATATCAAATATACAATAATAACAACTGTTGCAGAGTTTAAATGAAAACAATGAGGGATAAGAGAAGAACTCTTATTAATAATTCACCCTTTGGCATACAAATATAATATCATGATAATAAATATCAATTATAAGCAGAGACATGGGAGGGGCCTTAAAAATCCAAGGTGTTAGGGTATAAAAGGTGTAAAGCTTTTAACAGTTAATATTCCATTCATCTTGTCACATAACTTGCCACTCTTGTAACTACCACACCCAGCTGTATAGCGTGTCAGGGACACACACACACACCCACGCACGCACGCACGCACGCACGCACACAGCAAATTCATTATGAAATCATACAAGACCATTCCACTATTGCAGCTAGCTGACTAGAAGCTTTCCAACGATGTTTTTGAAATTTGCACAGCAGGGAGGTTGTGGCTTAGGAGGTTGTGGCTTAGGAGGTAGCGTGGGTCATCTACTAATCAGAAGGCCACTGGTTCAGTCTGTGGCTCCTCCAGCCTGAGTGCCAAAGTATTCTTGGGCAAGATGCTGAGCCCTGAGGTGCCCCCAGTGCATCCATTGGAGTGTAAACGTTAGGTTAAACATGCTTAGGCTCAGATGAATAAAGCACTTGTGTGAATGAGTGATTGAGGTCTGTAGTAAGAAAGTGCACCAGTCCATTTAACATTTACAGCATAGTGAATAGCTCTTTTTGAAAAATGCCCCATTTCTAGTTACTGGTGGCAAGTATGTAACATCATTTGACTTCCTGATTCATGTTAAAGTGTTTTAACTAGGGGTGGGACTCGATTAAAAAAATTAATCTAATTAATTAGAAGCTTTGTAATTAATTAATCAAAATTAATCGCATTTTAATCATATTTTAATATTTAACATGATAAATATTAATTTACGTTTGGTTGATGAATGAATCAATATACATAAGCTTAAACTTCAAAATGTTGTTTATTTTCCCACCAGTCTACTACACAGACCAATGAAGGGTGGAAGTGCTCCTGTGATAAGCAAACACCTGAAATTAAAGTTAAGCATCATAACTGGATAGTTTTATTCAACATTAATGTCTCACTTAATATAGTTGGAAATTAATCATTAGCTCAGCTGTATTCCTTGATGTTGAAATGTGTCATGCTTGTTTTAACAGCTTATTTTGAATAAAAGAATTAAAATTAAACCACAAAAAGGAGAAAAAGTTTATTCTCCGTTTAACCAGCTGCTTTTACACAGCTGTGCTTCGCACTCACAGCGACATGAGCTACGCAGAGGTGAGGGCAGTGACGCTGATATGAAGGCTAGCTTCCGGCCTTTGCGGACTATGTGGGCTGCGAAGAAGGTGGGCCGGGTCCTTCGAAGGATGCAGCCCCTGAATTTGGACATTGTGCGTCGATATAATCTGTATGCCTGGAACTCGTGCACTGAGAAACGTTCCACGGTGCAAAGTGCGATTAAAATGCGTTAAAAATTTTCATTCGTTAATTTCCCCATAATTAATTAATTGAAATGAACGCGTTAAAGTCCCAGCCCTAGTTTTAAAATATTTATCTTTTTTCTTATCTTGTGTTTCTCAAATTAAAACAAAAGTTAAAATATATAGTACATAAAAGTAAAATAGATGTTTTTATCATAATACTCTAATTGATGAATGTTAAGTGGAAAACATTAAACTCTTACTGCACACCTGAACTTGTCTCTTGTTTATCAGTGATGCATTCACTGCACCAGATCCAGTGCATGTGATTAGGAGTGCTTTAGCACAGCAGAGATGATCAAAGGATCAGTGTTTTTCTCATTTTGTTTCAGATGTGGACTGAAGTACGGGAGGATCTCACCACCGAACAAACACTCAGTGAATGAGAAGATGTGAGACTGAGACGTCACATCGTAAAAGGACACGAGACCTTCCTCATAATCTACAAACACCCCGACCTTCTGAGGTTTCTCTTTCAGTGAAAGGCTCACGGGTGGTGCTGTCAGGGCTGCATATTTTTTGTCTTCATAATGTACAACAGCCCAGTAACCGTTATCAGGGTTCAGCGAGAGTTTCCCCTTGCGGTTAGCGTCACGTCGCGCCACTCCCAGATCCCACCCGGTCTTGTGGCTGACCTCCACCTCCCAGTATGCCCTCCCGGAGGTCAATCTGTTGAGCCCCAGGACACTTCCAAACATATCAAACCTCTGTGGAGAATCAGGACCTTTGGCTGTCTTCCCAACATCTCTCACTTTTTTCCCATCATCAGAAAGAACGAGGCTCTGGTGTGCAGTAGCTGGATCCAGCTTCACATCCACTGCAGGAGAAAGAATACAAGTGATTAAAGAAAACACAATCATGTGGTCATAGAGACACTGTAATTCACTGCTTATGATAACACAGGACAACACATAGCAGTCACTTTTTATTTTATTCACTTTTCTTCTTCTATTCAAGCTCTCTGGGGAAGAGCTGGGCCATACACAAACATGGCAGCAAGCATTGGTATGGAAACATTAGTGAGACCACTTTTGCTCTTGGTCAAATCTCATTTTTCAGGAGATCAATAGATTCAATGTTCATCCCTACCATAGATAAAAGAACACAATGAGGTTTTACACTATCAACAGACAGCTAGAGTGTCTGAAGGCTTGACTGAAGGTCTTCACAGTGGCAAAATAGATGACAACAAACAGAAGAGGCTCAGATCATTCACCCAGTCTGACCCTTTGAGGCCTTGGAGTCATCTCCAGAATATCCATACCAAATACAAACTTCATAATTATGTTAGCCAAATAGCGTTTTAATGTGTTTTATTGTTAACGGAACAATTAATTAATATTTTTTATCCAATGAATGTGCTAAATTTCAAATATTCGTTTCACATAGCTGATGAAATCTCACAGTATCAAAGCACTGAATTCATTTTGTTGACTCTGCTGCTCTCCAAGAGGTAGGCTACATCAGATGAGGTTCACATGCCCAAATTTGTGAAGATTAAACTTTGCACAAATGTTTTGCATCTGCAAGTGTGTGGTGATGTTGTGTTGCTATCTGTTAAAACAAACAAACAAACAAAAAAAACAATAGTTTTTTTGTTTGTTTTGTTTTTTACAGGACACTTTATTTTGGAAAATATCTGAGGTCAGCTGAGCAGTTTTAGAAATATATAGTTATGACTAAGCTGAACACACTACAGCTGGAAAAAACAAACAAACAAAAAACTACCTGGTTGTGTGTTAAAAAGACGACAACCCGCAAAATACTGAAAATAACACAATTATAACTTGTCTCATAGGGTTTCACTGCCTCACCAGTTACCAGTATCAACGGGATAATGAGTAAAAACTTATTACTGGTAAATCTAAAACTGATCACATTAGAAAATTTATATTTATTTTGATTACACCTAACTAAACCTCAGCCAGACAAGTCTAATTCTGGACAATAAAAACATCAATAAATCAATAAATAACTGGAAGCTTTTACATTGAAAATGCAAAGACCTCATCTAAGTTTTAAAATGAAATTGAGCGCCCTCTTGCGGTCGTAGACAAAAGTGTGAATAACGTGTTCGGTTTTCTCCGTCAAATCCTGAGAGAAATACGTAAATGTGGATTTCCTCAGATTTCTGAAAAGTCTACGCAGACTAAATGGCATTAGATGAAACTGGAAAAATGAAAACAATAAATAAGCTGCTTCTTATGTAACGCTTTACTTGAGTACTCAAAATGCTTTATACAACATTCCTCAATCATACAAGCACTTTGGGATTTTTCCCTCAGATACTTTGGCATTCTGACTGGAGAACAAATAATTTACTCTATGAATCTGAGAGCTTTTACTTTGAAATTTTTTCAAAGCATATTGGTCTTTCAATAAGAAATTGAGGGTCTTTATTTTGAAGATTTGTTCCCTACTGTTTTTCATCACCATGTGTTTATTCCGCATCAAAATGTAGAACAATCACCATTTTTTATGTTTAAATAGGGCTTTTATTTTGAAATACACACCTACAAACGAAGAAATCCTCTTGAGTTCTGTGGAAACAGAAATGTAAGTAAGTAGCAATATTTTTTATATGCAGATTTTAATACAAGTCATGACAAACTGAAAGACTCACCAATGGATGAAACTTTTTCCATTTCCTGCTGAATTTGCTTCATCATGTCTGAGGTCGTAGCTCGCAGGGTACCCAAGGACAGTGAAGTGTCAACATATAAATGTTTCCACTCATCAGTAGATTCAGGAGGAACCTGTGTGTGTTTGTGTGTGTGCAGAGGGTAAACATCAACTTATGACAGACAAGATTAAATAAGTTTAAAGAAACAGAAGTGGCACAGTGTTGAACAAAATGTTTACTCTTCTAAGTGTCTTTATTCTCCAGTGTTAGAACGACCAGAAGATGGATCTCACATCCTCGGGACCCACCTTGAAGTTTGGGGTTCTGTGTGACTCATCGATGGCCTTTTTGAGCACATCGATTTCTCTTTGCAGCTTCTGGATGACATCTTGTGCATCTTTTTTTACTTTCCATCTCCTAAAGAGTGCATAAGAGAGCCCATTTTAATAAAATGCATTGCCCCATAACAGCCCAAAGGTCCCCTTTGGTTTTCCACTGATAAACTGACAGGACCAACCTCTCCTCCAGAGGCTGAAGGGCTTTCTGCCGAGCATCCTCCACAACTCTGATCACCTCTGAGAAGAAATTGTTGACTTCCAGCCACTCGGCATCCAGACTACTCTGAAAAGAGAGTGGAGGTGTTAAAGTAACATCAAAGCAAGACACCAAACAAATAAAAATGAATCAAGCACCTGTCGCAGTCTTTACCTTGCAGTCTATCACCGATGATCTGACTTCGGCCAGCTTGTGCTCTCTGATGTGAATTTTCTGCTGCAAATCAGATTTAATCTTTTCTTGTTTTGCCTTGAAAAAAGACAAAAGGGCTCAAAGTTAAAGGTCTCATGCTGGCAGTCATGTTAGCAGCTCTGTGAATCTGCATGGCATTTAATACCTGTTGAGAAATGTCACTGGAAGCTAAAAATATTAACCTCATGGTGGCGCTACAGTGCTGTGAGAAAATATTTGCCCCTTTGTTTTGTCACACTTAAATGTTTCAGATTATCAAACAAACTTTTAATATTAGAAAATCATAACCAGAATAAATACAAATTGTGATTTTTTTTAATGATTATTTCTAAAACAAAAAACAACCAAACAAAAAAACAAAACAAAACTTGGTTAACCACAAATCATTGTTGATGTAACGAGGGGAGGCAATTACTTTTTCACATAGGTCCATGTAGGTTTGGATACCCCCCCCCCCCCCCAAAAAATGAACTCATCAATTAAAAACTGCATTTTGTATTTAATCAACTTATTTTGGTTTAATAGTCTGAAACATTTAAGTGCAAAAAAAAAAAAAAAAAGCCAGTCCCGCTCCCAAAATAAATAAATACACACACACACACACACACACACACACACACACACACACACACACACACACACACACACACACACACATATATATATAAAAAATCTGGTACAACAAAAACTGTTTAAGTCTCTAAGCAAATATTCCACCTTCATAATATTTGTACTGTTGTACTAGCAGTCTCTGAGGCTTCACCTCCACTAAATCTGAGTGTCTAAACTGTGTGGGCCTCCAAGCAGTGTTTGTGCTCTTGCTGCCTTTTGGAGCATTTTGTTTGTTTGAGATCGTTGCTCTGTTACTCGGCTCTGCTTCCAACAGTTTTATTAGCTGTATCAGAACTGTGTTACCTTTTGTAGCTTTTTAGTCTTCTTCTCTTTCTCCCTGTCATTTTCTTTCTCTTTAGGATCAATTGCTGATTGCTGAGCTGCTTTTGTAGGAACTTCCATGAGTTGTGCCACCTAAAAGATGAAACCATTAATTTTTAAATGAAATCTTTCTACAGTTTAACTTTGAAGTCAGCAGTGAATCTGTTGTACTAAACGGTTCATCTAAACGGTTGTACTTAAAAAGCACCTGCTGTCCACCAGTGCAGAAGTCCAGAGCTCGACGAGCTTTGTCTGAGCTCACGGTGTCTTGATGAGAGTGCTGTGGAGTCTCAAAGACTGCAGAGAAAAAAAACAGTCACTGACAAGCAAAGCTGGTTTGAACTGTTGTGTCTGTTATCTGTTACGAATGGTTGTAACACATACATGATGCGTTTGTCTCCACCATTGTGGCCTTCGTGTCTGCAGGATCCATGTGGGTGGTGAGGGTCTGTAACACCGGCATGAGCACAGGCTATAAGAGGAAAGTAGACAGTACCATTCAGTGGGTTTTGCTAACCACGGCTTTCTTGTGTGTTTGAAAAAATAAATATAGAAATATAAAATGAAGGTAGAAAACTTGAAATTCAGATTTAAGTGATTTAGGTTCAAACACTTGTTTGGCCACAGCAGGACAGTCAAAGGTGTCACAAATCTGTACCTGTGCACCGGAGCTGAAATCAAACCCCTGAAGATTGTTGTCCAAGCTTGAACCCGCTGGCAGGGACTGAGTTTCAACCACTGTAAGAAAAGAGGAGTAACCATTGTTGTTTTTTGGAGGGTCATTTCTGGTTATAAATTAGTCAAAGTATAATGCGTACATGATTTAATGATCTCTACTACTGCAGCTTGTCTGGCTGGAGGATCAGTTTGGGAGATGAAGCCTGATGGCGGAAGCATTTTCTGCTGAAGAGAAAAGGCATGATTATATATTTAGATACTGATCTAGAGTCATTTTTCAGATTTCTGTGAACAAGCCGTACCTCTTCCTTGACTGGAGTGCTGAAAATCGGTCTGCTGTCCTGTTGATGAGATTCTTCCTGCTGATTTTTCCAGAGGTGCATTTTACTCTCCTCATGTTGATTCGGCATGCATCCCGCCTCTGCCTGGAGGACTTCAAGGTCCTGATCAAGTATAATTCTGGGCCAGTTGTAGTAGTTCGTGTTTGAAGAAAAATCTGTTGTGTTTGTGTGAGACATTAGGGAACAATTATATTCAATCTGTGTGCTCTTTGTTTTATTAAAAAACAAAACAAAACAGCATTTTCAAATTGTTAAGAAAAGTTATGTCTATTTCTTCCGTAGAAAAAATAGACAGTGTAAAAATAGAAAGTGTAAAAATACTACTAAATACTAAAAAGATAGTTGCGGTATACTCAGTGTTCCAGGACATAGTGACAATATATAAAATACTAAAATACATTGGCTGTCACTGTAAACTGTGATGACAGCAGAAGCCAATTTTAGTGAGGACTTCATCCCCAGCCCTCGCAGCAGCACAAACTGTAACCAAGGGCCACAGAAAAATGCAGTACCATGAGTACACTCACCAGAATTAAAAGAACTCTTGAAGATATCCAGAAAAGGCTCTTGTACTTTGATTTGGGGTTCCATAAAGGTCAATCGAGGAAGGTAACTCGATTGTCCACCTTCAGGGATCCTCATTCCCTTTGGTGTGCAGCCCATCTTTCCCTGGTGAACTCTCAAGCCATGGTAAGATGTGACTTTGGACCAGCCGCAATAGCAAACCTGAAGGCTCATGTTGGATTAGTATCTGTAGGAGACAGACAAGGTGCACACAAGAGAGACACAGTGGGAGGTCAACTGTTAGAAATATAAATAATACAACAGAAAAATACCCAAGATTCATCTATGAGGGTGATTCTTCACTAATTCATTCATAATAATTGACATTAATGCTATTCCTTCCCAGCACCGTGGTTATTAGTGTTTGTTTATTAGTGATCCATAAATAATATCTTTATTTATCTTTCCTTATATTTTTATAATATTTTTATTTTAGAGAGTTTGATTTTCTGTTACATGGCACTGAACAGGAGTGGCCCTCCAATCTCATTGTACATCCTGTATAATGACAATAAAGGCATTCTATTCTATTCTATTCTATTCTATTCTATTCTATTCTATTCTATTCTATTCTATTCTCTACCTAAAGCCATGGCATAGACTGCCACTGTTTAAAAGTATGAAACTAATCATGCAGTAGCTTTACATGCAACAAGGCTTTCAGGTTAAAAATTACTTTTTTTTTTTTGGTGCATTGCTTCATAGTTATTAACACCGATCTCCTTAAATCAGAAGGAGCATGTAAACATATTAATTTTGACCCTTTTTCACCCACCATTTCTCTGTTTGACTTTAGAGGGCAAACCTGGGAAGATGTGAGACAAATGACTATATACCCACTCCTGTAAAGATCACTTTAAAAAATTAAATATGGTGTAATAAATGAATTTAAACCTCTAAATCACTTTCAATGATGGTTTATTTGATGCCAACCTGGAGATATGGAAGCTTGAATACATACAGTGAATCGGCACCCTCTAGTGTTAATGCTTATACGGTACAGTCCTGCAACCAGATTACACACAGCCTAATGAAACACACACACTCCGAAATGGACCTTGAATTAAGAGTGGGTTATAATTTGTGTTTGCATTTCAGGTTGGATTTGTTTATTCGTGACATCATGAAATAGTCCAGTGGAGAAATAAAGGTTTTGTGTGCAGCTTTGCGCACACACCCTTCAACCTGCTGTTTACCCTACCCTGTAATACCCTGCCCACGTTATGTAGCATGAATTTATACAGTACCAGTCAAAGGTTTGGACACACTTTTGTCCAAACCTTTGACTTTTATTGCATATATGTGATGCACTCTAGAAACTATTAACTTTTAAATGTATTTTAATTCACATACAAAATGACTTTAAACAGCAACTTAACGCATTGAAAAGTTAAAGGCGCAAAGTTTTAGTATTATTTGTTTCTGCAACGAATTCTCCTTTCATTTATGCATGCACGAGACTGTCATGTTAGCTTTAATCATCATTTTTTAACAAAGTTAAATGTAAAGTGACATACTCAGCAGCCTACCTGCGCTCCTTACTGTATCTCGGTGCTCCGCTGTAATGTGATGCCTTTCCGGACTCCGCTCCTCTCTGGTGCTTCTTGAATCGTTTCAGTTTCGTTTAGGCCAAAGCAATCCTGAAACTCGGTATTTAAATACACCGCGGAAGAGTTGCAACACATTTCCTCGAAATACTCATTTAAGAGAAGCGTCATAAAAAAAACCAAAAAAAAACAAAGTGTCCAGATATATACCAGAGAGCTAGATGCCTGGGAGAAGGATGCAGCAAATTACTCCAGTGACCATCACAGTGTCTGACACCCAGGAAAGAGTGTCACATATGAAGAGTTAGACTGCAACAGGCCCTGATATGATTCAGTCTAACTGTCTAAAGAAGCTAACTGCACTCCATCAACACCTGGCGGCACAAGACGCACCCTGCATGCCTGACCGAAGGCGAATAGTCCTTAACACGTTTAGTCAGCCATTGTGATGAAATCTTTATACGATGCTGTCACTGGAAGCAAGGAGGTGTTTGTTAAACTGATGGTTTATGTAAAAAAAAAAAAAAAAGACCCTCCTCATTTCAACTGCTCAACTCATATATTGTGTAATCCACACTCTGTAAGGGCAGATTCTCAGAAGTGTGAGGTTGCATAAATGCAGCTGCACTCACAGGAGGATCGAGGAGAGAGAAGTGAGTTTATTGTTTCCCTGTTTCCTGCATGAAATGGAAATAACACGTAGGCTTATACGCAGTGTTAATTTTGACAGGAAATTTTGATTTAGTTTTAGTCAGTCTTTTGACGAAAATATAATTTAGTTTTAGTCATAATTTAGTCATCTGAATAGTTTTAGTTTTAGTCGACGAAATTATCGTAAGAATATAGTCGACTAAATCTACAGTCGATTTAGTGACTAAAATATAAAGGGTGTAAAATGTAAATGCTTTTTCTTCAGTTCCCTTGAATTAGTTATTATTCACACTTACACAAAATTAAACATTTATTTAAAGTTATTGAATATTATTAATAATATTAACATTAGCATTTCACCTGCTTCCCACACACCTGATCATTAACACCACCTTACTGAGATAATACGAGCGTTTTACAGCAGGACACGCTCTGAAAAGTACAGGGCAGTGTTCAGGACTAAGAGTAGGAAAGGCTAATCCACCACGGTGTGGAGATTTTCTCTAAACACAAAAACACTTTACCCTGCATGACATTAAAATGCTTACCTTCGCATGGAGATCTGGGTGACTGGTTTGCCGGTGTTGTTTAAGATTTGTCGTGTTTTTGCCCGAGATAGTCGCCCCACATGGTTTACACATGTTTTGTTTGTCACGGTATTAAAGGACAAATGTGTCCATACATCGGCTCTTCTCTTTCTCCCTGCTGACATTGTTTACATAACTTAGTTCTATCGGAAGTAAAGAAAAATCACAGGCTAGTTTGTCCTTCACGAGTTTAGAGCAAATTTGTGCATCTGTGCATTTGATTGGATGTTTTCCTAACTTGTCCCTCCCTGTAATAAGCCGCATTATCAAACTTAATGATTGGAGGTTTTCTTTAAAAACACTCGTCCTGCTGGGCACATCTCTGGTGGAGGTGCCCGGCAGGCTGTGTAATACAGTACACAGACAGAACCCCTGCATATGATACTGTACCAAACATGAGTCTTGATTCTTCTTCTTCCAAAAAAATTAAAACACAAAACAAACAAAAAAACAATAATAGCTACATATATACACAAACAGTTGATCAGTATTTACACCATCCTCTCTAAGACACACACTGAAATAGGGGGAGAGTAAAACCTCCCCCGTAACCCACAAAATCCCCAACATTTTGGAGTTTTTTCTTAGGGGTGAAGGGAAGGGGTTCAATGAGGGCTGTGTTTTGTCTCCATTAGGTTCTCCTTGTGCTCTTAGCTCTGGTTGTTCATCATGACAAAAGAAAAAGAAATAGAAAAGTTTCCTAAATGGCATTTTTATTCATTTATGTCATATGATGTCATAAAACATATTACACACATCCTTTTATTGGCATATTAACAGTGACTCATGAAGACAGCAGTAAAGGAACCCTGAGTAGCAGAAGCACACAGTGAAACTAAGAGTTAAACACAAGGATGTGGTTACAAAGAGGATTTATTAAAAAGTGTAAAAGAAGTAAACAGCTTGTCCTTCACTTACTTTTATAGGCAGAATATCAAATATACAATAATAACAACTGTTGCAGAGTTTAAATGAAAACATTCAGGGATAAGAGAAGAACTCTTATTAATAATTCACCATTTTGCATACAATTATAATAAATATCATTTATAGTCAGAGCAATGGGACGGCCCTTAAAGTTGGGGATGTTGGGATGGGGGGGGGGGGTATAAAAGGTGTAAATTTTTTAACCATTAATATTCCACTCATCTTGTCACATAACTTTAAAAGTATGCCATTCTCGTAACTACCACACCCAGCTGTACACAGCTGACAAGAATAAACATGTGCACACGCACGCATGCGCACACACACACACACACACACACACACACACACACACACACACACACACACACACACACACACACGAGCAAATTCATTATGAAAGCATAGTAGAGCATGCCAATAATGCAACTATCAGATCTATTAAGACAAAAAGTCAAGACATTCAATATAAGCCTATTTGCACACACAGCTGACTAGAAGCTTTCCAATGATGTTTTTGAAATTTGCACAGCAGGGAGGCTGTGGCTTAGGAGGTAGCGTGGGTCATCTACTAATCAGAAGGCCACTGGTTCAGTCTGTGGCTCCTCCAGCCTGAGTGTCAAAGTATTCTTTAGGTTAAACATGCTTAGGCTCAGAGGAATAAAGCACTTGTGTGAATGAGTGAATGAGGTCTGTAGTAAGAAAGTGCACCAGTCCATTTAACATTTCAGCATAGTGAAATACCATTTTGCTGCAAAGGTAGTGTCAAATGTGAAATTACAGTTTAATGATAACATTAACCTGCTCAGCTCATAATAGGCTAAAGCATTCCCTTCATCTAGATGCATGATTATAATATTCCAAATGTCACTTGGAGTTCAGAAGTTTAGGTGATAAATTTCCCACACAGAGGAAAATGTTCTAATATCTGAGGACATTCATTAAGGACAAGTGAGTGAGTCTCCTCTACGTAACGCTGGAGCGTAACCACGTGTTTGATCGCAGGTTGGAGAATGATCAGCTGGATGAGGCCGACGTGTGGATAAATGTTTTCAAGGGGTGAAGCTCATTAATCTGTTGGTCATCTATTGTGTTCTTTAATAAGTTTTTTTCCTCTTCCTGCTCTCGGTGGAGACGGACGGATTTTTCTCTTCTCCCCAGCCTTCCCTATCTACCCCTGCTTTTTGCTGCTTCGCTGCTTAGAGTGTCTCTTCACACATTCCCGAACTGGAAATTAAATTATGGATCTGGTCAGCTGGTCTCTCAACACTATTGATGGTCAAATTCTCATCAGGAGGAGATTGGGAGAAGGGGAACCCTCTTTCCTTTGGCCCGACTACTTATCCGGCTGGTTATGTTATGGATTCCCGTGGGGATGGAAGATAACGTTCCTGGCTGCACTGTGTGGATGTGGCATATATATTGATACCAGGATTTTTCCCGAATTGGACCTGGGGATACCTGGTTTCTGGGCAGCTGTTCAGGCACTAGTAAGGCTGCCTATGAGGGATGCAGAAACAGTACGAACTCAATCAGACTCAGTAGAGCTGAATTGAAGTGGATTACATCTGGAGGAGTGTTGGAGTGTCTGTTATGTGTGGAGGAGTAGAACCAAATTCGGATTATTGGACTTCTGAGAGGTAACCAGAAAACTGTAAGGCCTGTCAGCAAATAGTTATGACGCCTGAACCTAAACAATTCCACTATTTGGAATTTGGCTCCCAGACGGCCTTGGATGGCTGTGGAGATGTTATGTAAATAGATGCTCTTCACCCCGCCCCGTGTTGTGACCTGTATGAACTGGAATCCTGGCAACCAAGGCTGACTGTACCATCTTATCATGAACTGCTGGTCTGGAAGCTGTGTGGCCATCACAGTATCCTGCTTGTCTTCGCTGGCAGCCCCTCCCTTACCCACCCTCGTGCTCTCCAGGCTTTAAATGTGCTGCTGCTTTGCTGAGGTGGTTTTGGAACCTCGTAAGGTGTTCATAATGAACACAGTACGAGATGATTCTTTTGAACCTACGTATCGCACTGTATCTCTTTCTGTGTTCCTGTTAAAGGTAGCGCCGGTTAAATGGCTGCATGACCTCAGACACCTGTCCCCCCTGTTTGTTTCTGTGTTTGTATCTCTCTTGGATGGGTGTTCTGGAACGCAAATATCATTATCTGTTTACATATAATGACAAATAAAGTCTTCTTGATCTTGATAGTAACAAAAATTTAAAAAATATATTTTTTCATGTGATAGCTAGTGATAGGCATTAGCTAATAACTCTTTTTGAAAAATGCACCATTTCTAGTTACTGGTGGCAAATATGTAAAATCATTTGACTTCCTGATTCATGTTAAAGTGTTTTAACATATTTATCTTTTTTTCTTATCTTGTGTTTCTCAAATGAAAACAAAAGTTAAAATATATAGTACATAAAAGTAAAATAGATGTTTTTATCATAATACTCTCATTGATGAATGTTATTATTATCAAAAAAGAGTCAAGTGGGGCAGGTGTGAAAACTGAATGTTAAGTGGAAAACATTAAATAATTACAGCACACCTGAACTCTTGTTTATCAGTGATGCATTCACTGCACCAGATCCAGTGCATGTGATTAGGAGTGCTTTAGCACAGCAGAGATGATCAAAGGATCAGTGTTTTTCTCATTTTGTTTCAGATGTGGACTGAAGTACGGGAGGATCTCACCACCGAACAAGCACTCAGTGAATGAGAAGATGTGAGACTGAGACGTCACATCGTAAAAGGACACGAGACCTTCCTCATAATCTACAAACACCCCGACCTTCTGAGGTTTCTCTTTCAGTGAAAGGCTCATGGGTGGTGCTGTCAGGGCTGCATATTTTTTGTCTTCATAATGTACAACAACCCAGTAACCGTTATCAGGGTTCAGCGAGAGTATCCCCTTGCGGTTAGCATCACGTCGTGCCACGCCCATATCCCACCCGGTCTTTTTGCTGACCTCCACCTCCCAGTATGCCCTCCCGGAGGTCAACCTGTTGAGCCCCAGGACACTTCCAAACATATCAAACCTCTGTGGAGAATCAGGACCTTTGGCTGTCTTCCCAACATCTCTCACTTTTTTCCCATCATCAGAAAGAACGAGGCTCTGGTGTGCAGTAGCTGGATCCAGCTTCACATCCACTGCAGGAGAAAGAATACAAGTGATTAAAGAAAACACAATCATGTGGTCATAGAGACACTGTAATTCACTGCTTATGATAACACAGGACAACACATTGAAGTCATTCTTTATCTGGGACTGTTGTCCATCAGAATGTGTTTTCATTCATCATCAAAAAAGAACAATCACCATATTTTTATGGTCCATTTAAATAGGGCTTTTATTTTGAAAGACCCACCTGCAAATGCAGAAATCCTCTTGAGTTCTGTGGAAACAGAAATTTGAGTAAGTAGCAATATTTTATATACAAATTTTAATACAAGTCATGACAAACAGAAGGTCTCACCAATGGATGAGAGTTTTTCTATCTCCTGCTGAATTTGCTTCATCATGGCTGAGGTCGCAGCTCGCAGGGTACCAAAGGAGAGTGAAGTGTCAACACACAAGATTTTGCAGTCAGTAGAATCACTCAGGCCTGTCAGAGGAGAAACCTGTGTGTGTGTGTGTGTGTGTGTGTGTGTGTGTGTGTGTGTGTGTGTGTGTGTGTGTGTGTGTGTGTGTGTGTGTGTGTGTGTATGTGTGTGTGTGTGTGTGTGTGTGTGTGTGTGTGTTTGTGCAGAGGGTAAACGTCAAATTATGGCAACAAGATTCAATTCAAATTTAATGAAGCAGAACTGGCGAAGAGTACAAATGAAATGTTTCTCCTTTTAAGTGCTTTTATGCTCTTGTATTAAAAAGACCAGAAGATGGATCTCAGATCCTCGGGACTCACCTCCAAGTCTGGGTTTTTGTCCGACTCATGAATGGCCTTTTTGAGCACATCGATTTCTCTTTGCAGCTTTGCAATGACATCTTGTTCATCTCTTTTCACCTTCCATCTCCTAAAGAGTGTATGAGAAAGCCCATTTTATTGACATATATAGCACCATAACAGCACAAAGAATCCCTGTTAAGCTGTTCTCCACTGATGGACTGACAGAGTTACTGTACTGAAGCTCACTGGACCAACCTGTCCTCCAGAGGCTGAAGGGCTTTCTGCCGAGCATCCTCCACAACTTTGATCATGTCTGAGAAGAAATTGTTGATTTCCCGCCACTCAGCATTCAAAATACCCTGAAAAGTGTCAAATAGAATGGAGGCTTTAAAGTAATATAAAAACTAACAGACCAAACTAAAACATCAGCCATCTGTTGCAGTCTTTACCTTGCAGTCTATTACCGATGATCTGACTTCAGCCATCTTGTGCTGTCTGATATCAATTTTCTGCAATAAATCAGCTTTCATCTTTTCTTGTCTTGCCTTCAAGGAGGAGAAAGGACATGTAAAATACACAAAGTTTGTAAAGATTTAAAAGTTTCATGCCTGCAGTCATGTTAGTTCTTGTCTGAGTCTGCTCATAGAGTTGAATTATCTGATAGAAGAGTCACACGTCACAAGTTTCTATCTTGTACCAAAATTTATGACATTGCATGTAACAACTGTTGAGGCGCCTCACTTGAAAGTACAAAAATTAACCTCGTGGTGGCGCTATATCTGCAGTTAACTTGTTACTTAACTATTAATGTATATAATTCATGCGACCAATGAGGTACCTAAATATGCAGTTCCATTCATGGCCACTTGAGGCTGCTCTAACAGAGCTGTGCCTGTGATGAGTTCAAATGCCTGCCTATACAGAATTAAAAAGCTTGTTCACAGCCTGGTTTAAAAAAAAAAAAAAACTAACGAAAAAAAAAAAAAACTGACGTTCTGCTGATTCAGTCGCTACAGACCTCTAAACATCATTAGCTCAAGAACAGTGAACACAGAGCTTCATGGAATGGGTTTCCACGGCTGAGCAGCTGCATCCAAGCCTTGGTACGCAGTGGTGTAAAGCACCCCACCACTGGACTCTAGAGCAGTGGAGACGTGTCCTCTGGAGTGACAAATGTTTCTCCATCTGGCAATCTGATGGACGAGTCTGGGTTTGGTGGTTGCCAGGGGAACAGTACCTGTCTGACTGCATTGTGCCAAGTGTAAAGTTTGGCCTATGGATAAAGTTAAAGCCTATGGATTAAGAATGGGATGTCACTCAAGTTCAAATGCGTGTGACAGCAGATGAGCGAATACTTTTAGCATACTTTACTTTTAAAAGTAAAGTACACTTTTAAAAGATACTTTTAATAGTGTATCTGGATAACGGTAAGGTGTGTAGAACCCCTGATGAGTGTGCAGACACACTGAAGTCTGTTTCTGCCTGTGCAGCTTTTCTTCAACCAATCTGAGTAACTGAACTGGACCTCCCAGCACTGCTGGCACTTGGATTTATTAGACAACATGAATTGCTGTGTGGTACAACCTTGTGCTTTGTTTATGGTCAGTGACCCTTTAGTTATTTATTACCCTGTTACTAATGTAGCCCGGTTAAAAAATGGGAAACTGTAATAAATAAGCTGTTCATAATAAATTTGTGATATTTGGTTAAAAACAGTTAAAAATATATTTAGTTGTGTTAAGTTCATGGCTGAAATATTAAGAGTGTTAAAAACCATTTGTTTTAATTATTGTATATTTCTTTTGGTTTTAAAAACTGTATTTCTTTGAAAGAACTGTTTTTTCCGAGTGGAAGTGAAGGAGACACAGGTGGAATGGCGGAGGGAGAACGAGAGGAGACGAGAGGAGCTACCGCAGAGAAGTGGATTCCCGCAGAGATCGGAGGCAAAAGTTTATGGCTACAGACATTTTGGATTGTCGGTTAGATAAGTCAGAGACTGTGGGCCATTCTGAGAACAGCAAAAGTCGATCTGAAGTTTGCTGTGTGGAAGTTTGCTGCTCGTTGGTGAAGTGAGTAGCTAATGACTGAGCGATCGGACTGTAAGCGGCTAGTAGCTAACCCAGCTTCAAGACAGCTGCCCGGTCTGGACATTTTGTGGGCCAGGAAAAGAGATAGCATCCAAGCAACAATTACAGTGGCCCGGGGACGCCCGTGGTTCCTCTAGTGGAGGTGAAGTCCATCTTGTTCTGCAGTGATTCCTGAGAGCTTCTGTTCTGCTCCGGAGATGAGGCCTGCTGGCTAGCTTCTTCATGCGGGACACGTGTCTTTCAAAAAGGTACCACCATTTTATTTTGTTGCTCCAGGTGGAGTGAAACGACCACTGAGTTTTAGGTCACTACGATCTCCAGCCACGATTCAGGCCTGCAACATTTATTTTCTTTTATATTGTTTTGCCGGCATAGTGGTAAATGATAAGGATGATTTGAAATTTAAGTTGAATAACAGAAGGCACTTTAATTTTGTATTTCTCTTTTATTTTCATTGAACTATTAGTAAATTGACTCTTTTAATTTCAAATACTGGTGTGTTTATTGTGTTATAGTAAAGCTCATTCTCTTTAAGGTTTCAAGGTGGTAGTAGTAAATGTACATTCTCTGTTGCTAATCCTATTGTGTGTGAGTGTATGTTAGTTTCTGGGGGTAATTTGAGTTGAATAATCTTTAATTGTTAACAGTTACAGTAGATAGAGAAAAGAACCTAGGGCCCCATCTGCATCGTTATTTACATATATGGCAGACGGGCTACACTAATTAAAACTGTTGTAATAACTATTAAAACTGCAGTACCTTTTGTAGCTTTTGAGCCTTCTCTCTCTGCCATTCCCTCTCCAGTTGCTGCTGCCGTTCTCTCTCCAGTTGCTGCTGCCGTTCTCTCTCCAGTTGCTGCTGCCGTTCTCTCTCCAGTTGCTGCTGTCGTTCTCTCTCCAGTTGCTGCTGCCGTTCTCTTTCCAGTTGCTGCTGCCGTTCTCTCTCCAGTTGCTGCTGTCGTTCTCTCTCCAGTTGCTGCTGCCGTTCTCTCTCCAGTTGCTGCTGCCGTTCTCTCTCCAGTTGTTTCTGCCATTCTCTCTCCAGTTGTTTCTGCCATTCTCTCTCCAGTTGCTGCTGCCGTTCTCTCTCCAGTTGCTGCTGCCGTTCTCTCTCCAGTTGCTGCTGCCATTCTCTCTCGCCAGTTGCTGCTGCCGTTCTCTCTCCAGTTGTTGCTGCCATTCTCCCTCCAGTTGCTGCTGCCGTTCTCTCTCCCGTTCTCTCTCCAGTTGCTGCTGCCGTTCTCTCTCCCGTTCTCTCTCCAGTTGTTGCTTTCGTTCTCTCTCCCGTTCTCTCTCCAGTTGTTTCTGCCTTTCTCTCTCCCGTTCCCTTTCTTGTTCTCTCTCCAGTTGTAAGTCAGCTTTCATCTTTTCTTGTCTTGCCTTGAAGGAGGAGTAAGGATATGTGTAAAATATTCAAAGTTAATAAAGATTTAAAAATCTGATGCTAGCAGTCATGTCAGCTCTATGAGTCTGCACAGAAAGTCGACTGTTATGGTGAAATTTGCTGGCAGGAGAGTTGCATATGTTTCAGGTTTGCAGGAAAAGGAAAAAGTTTCTGTTCTTAGCCTATTTAACATGCATTTAAATAGCTGTACTTAAGCAGTCTGCGGTACCTGCTGTCCATGAATAGAGAAGTCCAGAACTCGACGAGCTCTGGAATCATTAAACCAGCTCACGGTGGTTTGCTGAGAACGCCGCGGCGTCTCAAAGACTGCAGAGAAACAAAAGAGTCAAAGCTGATTTGAATTTTTCCCTGCCTGTTATTAGTTATGCACGGTTTCAGTCTGATATTGGCATTACTCTAGTGCTAACAAACACAATGCAATATGTGCACTCACCAGAATCCACAGATCTCTTGAAGACATCCACAAAAGGCTCTTGTACTCTGATTTGAGGTCCAAGATAATTCACTTTCTGAGAGAATCTGAATTGTTCACTTTCAGGGATCCTCATTCCCTTTGGCGTGCATCCCTTCTTTCCCTGGTGAACTCTCAAGCCATGGTAAGTTGTACACTTGGTCCAACCACAGTGACAAACCTGAACATTCATGTTGGATAGGTTGGGTATCTGTAACAGATAGTTAACAGCAGTTAATAAGATGTGCACTGCCCAGTTAGATTTTGGGAATGCCCTCAAATAATGTTGATATATTTGTGGATAAAGCATAAAATGGGTAATGTATGATTTAATGAGGGTAGTTCATCACTAATTACTGTGAATGCTTGAAAAGCATTACCTTCCAACCTTCCAGCTCCTCCATTAGCCTCCATAGTAACTTCAGAGAGCTGATTTTCTCCAAATCAGAAATGACCACTTTTTTTAAACTGCTCCCACAGCCACACTTTTGAGCCCAGGAAAATAAAAAATTACACCACTGAGCAGGTCCTTGAGCAGGTCCTTGTGACGCTCACAGTTCAAAAATTATTTTGATAGGAGCTACGGTTTTTGATTTAGAAGCAGTTATTTGACGGGTGTGCCAAACCAAATTTGGCCAGAGTGCATGCTCCTCAGCAAGTAGGCAGTGCACCTGGCAGGTGTTTTCAATTGGCGCATTTACAAGCATTCAGCTTGGCAGAGCTCTCCAGTATGTATGCATGCAAACCTCACTGTTTGTGTGAGACTCCTGTTGGCTCTGTGGTAGAAAAAGGGACCATGTATGCAGATGAAGCAGACAGAGCAGATTCAAGTCCCGCTTTACTCCAGACTTAAAAGATTTTTCATTGAGTTTTGAACTTTAAATCTTTTCATATTGAATGATATAATCATTCATTCCACAAATTTCTGCACCTTGTTTCTCCTTCATGTTCAGGACAATGATTCACTGTGCTTTAATTTTTGCAGGCAGTGTTTTTATCTTTCACAACTCTTTATATTGATTGGTATTTAAACACACTCAAGTTAAAGAAAAAAGACTCTTTACCATCCCTGTGCTCACCTACTGGTTGCACACAGGAGTTGCATTTAATTTATACAAATGTAGGGAAAATGGCCCGAGGTCATCAGCTGCCATAGCCATCTCACTCATGGTGGCCTATTTCACCCATTTCAATATCTTTTATGGTTTTTCTTCAACTACAGTTAAAATTTCTTCAGGCTGTTTTTCTGCCCTTTAAGCAAATTGAGTTTAATTTAGCTACTTTCTTGACAATTTCAGCTGTTTTGTATTTCAAATTCACTTTCAGCATTTTTCAGCTGCTTTAACTCTTTCAGCCAATCAGAATTAAGCTCTTTGAAGCATTTCCTGGCATTTCAGCTCCAATCATTCAGCAGCAAGCATTCACAGTGCATTTTCTATAGGAAATGCCTTTTTCTAGTTAGTGCTGATTTCCTTTTTAAGAGCAAGGTGATCCATAAAAGCTAAATCAAGAGCTTTCTAAAATAATAATTATTATGATTTTTATTTAATTCATGACCATAGTAGCCACGGTACATACTCCACACTGGCACTGTGTAAAACGCTCAGAAAAGTGTTGATCCTAATTATTTGATGTGACACACAGAGGAGGTGAATCTTGTCACACAGTAGGTTTTTGCAGGTAAAAGCTTTTTCAGTGCATCGCTGTCATAAGGACAACAATGTTAATAATTATGTCAGAAGGAGCATATGAGATGAATTCAAGATTATTTATTTCGTTATTTAATTAGTTATTCAAGCTACTGTAAAATATGTGAAGATTTGAATCTCAAAGTAACTTGACGTCAACCAGGATATGAATTTGAATGGACAGTGATTAGGCGCCCCAGCCAGACGAAACAAGAAAGTTAAAAAGTGTCCGTGCTGAGCTTAGTGTCAGTGAGGTCATAGTTTGAAAAGAGTCAGCATCTCAGTGAAGCGGCTTAAGATTAAATAAAATGCAACTTTACTGTCAAAGAAAAAAATTAAAATAAAAAGGTTAATGCATACAGCAATCCCAGCCATTCAGGGCGAATGGCAGGGCACAGCCTGGACAAGTCACCAGTTTAACAGTGACAACGATTCAGAGTCACCATGGACTGTGGGAGGAAGCCGGAGTACCCGGAGAAAACCCACGGAGGAACAGGGAGAACATGCAAAGTCCACACAGAAAGTCCTCAGCCTGGATTCGAGCCAAGGAGGTTCTTGTTGTGAGGCAACAGCACTGAGTGTGTAACGATAACATGTAGTTAAATAATCATCCTGATTGTCTCTGTGTAGCAGAAAGGTATAGCCTATTTGAAATCAACATAATTAGATTTGTGTGTATAGTAATACATAATACTGAACAAGCATAACAATGTGGGGAAAATAGATAGATCTTATACATAAATGTGCAATTAGTATATATTTTTTGAAATCAATAAGAATAAAAATAAAATGTATAGTTTTATAATCTTTTAAATCTCATCTAAATTTCAAAGTTGACTCCACGTATTATCATAGACTACATCTGCACAGCACACACACTATGAAATGGACTTTTGAATAAAAGGAGTTAAAATAATTCTCAAAGAGTTCATTTGTATTTGCATTTCCTGTTGGATTTATTTATTCATAACAACATGAAAAGAGAGAAATAAACAGAACTGCGGGGGAAAGTGTTTCGTGTGTAGTTGTGTACACACCCTTCAACCTGCTGCTTATGTTTTACCACCCTGCCTGCTTCCTTACCGTCAAACACGAAGGCGTAATTAACTGGAGCTGTGTTGCATAATTCTGTATTAAATTATATGTGCTACACTCTAGAAACTATCAACTTTGAAAACACACATCATAAGCAAACAAAATGACTTAATGATGTAAACACACAGAAAAGTCAAAGGCACAATGTTTTAGATATATTTGATTTTTCAGCGGACAATTCTTTCATTTATGCAGCTACGAGAGTTACTCCGTAAGCCCGTCGTGAGTCATGTTCGCTTCATCAAATTTCAACAAAGCGTAAAATTAAACGTAAGAACAAACTCACCTGCCCAGCAGCCTACCTGCGTGCTCCACGTGATCTGATGCCTTTCCCGACTCTGCTGCTCTCTGCTGCTTCTTTCAGTTTCATTTAGGCGAAATCAATCCTGAAACTTGGCCTTTAAATGCCTCGAGGAAGAGTTGCAACACATTTCCTCGAAATACTCATTTTTTGGAATCGGCTTGTGACAGCTTGTGACTGTGTTACAGCTGTGTTGTTACGTTAACGTAATTAGTACCAGATGGTAACTGGTAAAAAAAAACTTTGTACCAGTCAGTACAGCACCAGTCATAACCACTTGAATTCTTCTTCTTTATGTTTTTTTTTCAAGGATTTTTCAAAGCAGTGTGTGAAAATTCTCAGTGAACATAAACTAATTATCTGCATTATCAAACGTAATGATTGGAGGTTTTGTTTTAAAACACTCCCCCTGCTGGGCAAAAAAGCAGGCTTTGTGATACACAGACAGAACTCCTGCATATGTTACCAAACATGAGTTTGGAGTTTTATTCTTCTTCTTCCAAAAAAAACAAACAGACAAAAAAAACAAAAAAACAATAATAGCTGCATATGTGCACAAACCAGTGTAAAATGAATGCCACAGGCTGGCTAGTATGTTTAGCTATTGATTCTTAACAGCTGAGATCAGTATTTACACCATAGTCTTTAAGACAAACACTAAAATAGGGGGAGAGTTCCTCAGTAAACACTCTGTAAAAGAGTAGAGGTGAGTCTGAGCTGTGACATAGTAGAACAGCACAAAACCTTCCTTGCAATCGACAAAATCTCCAACATTTTGGAATTTTTCCTTAGGGGTGAAGGGAGCAGGTGGTTCTGTGAGGGCTGTGTACTCTTTGTCTCTGTCACAGACCTCCGGTGGGGTCTGTTTCACACAGAAAGAAGTACTGTAGAGACTGGAGACTCCGTTATGTCTCCATTATGTCCAGTCATCCTGTTTTCTTGGTTTAATGAGAGGTTCTCCTTGTGCTCTCATTATACCCACATGGCATTAGCTCTGGCTGTTAACTTCCACCTCCCAGTGAGATTTCACAGGCATCAAGCTGATGAGCCCCATGACGCTGCTGAATGACGCCTCAGCCTCTGGAGCTTTCTGCTTCTCTTCTCTGGCTCTTACTTGCTTCCCATCAGCAGATATGAAGCATCTGCGTGCAGTGGCCGGATCCAGTCTTACATTATATCTGCTACAGTTAACAAAAACAACACATATGTATATACATATAATCATGCCAGGAGAGAAGAATGTGTGCAGTTGCAGGCACACAGAGTGGCAGCACTGGTGCAATGTTTCCTCCATCCATCCATCCGTCCATTCATCCATCCATTCATCCATCCTGTTCAGGGATAGGGCGAGAGGCAGGGTAGTGTTACAGTTTATGGCCTTCAGTTACCTACATGTTAGCCTTCATTGTTAGTGGCTTGCGCTCCTACATTTCCATCAGAACCAAAATAAAAAGTTAACTACCTGCAAATACAAACTGAACATCCTGTGCCTACTCCTTCACATTAAAAGCATCCATCAGGCAAAAGAGTCAAAGGCTTTTATTATGAAGCAATAACTGGTTTTTGAGACTTCAGTTTCCATGTTTCTAACTAAACAGTTGCTCAGTGAGTGTTGGCTGCAGCTCTAAACCACAGTTTGAGGAAAACTTTAAAACACAGATTGAAAAAATCAATTGTTGCTGCACCTTTGAGGGTTTTTGATCCTCCTCATCTTTCTCTGTATGATGATCTTTGCCTTCCCTGGCTGAAAGCTTCCAGACAAGTAGCTTCACCTGAAAGATGGTATTCACAGAATTACCAAGCAAACACCGACTTTGTGGTCAATTACAAACTTGTTGTGACCAAACATGTTGTGGTCTAAGGAAACAGGAAGTTGGAAGAGATCCAATAAAAGTCTAATTCATGTTCTAAGAGCCGCTTAAGAAACCTTCAGTTTGATAAATTCAAAGATGCAAGTAGTCTGTAGACATCCATCCATCCATCCATCCATCCACCCCCTTTGCTGCTTATCCAACATCAGATTGTCAGGAGAAAGGAGACATGTAAGCCCCACACAGAAAGCCCCCAGTGGAGGAGAAGGTTAGACCTGGAAGCCTTCTGCTAACCTCTGCACCACTGCGCCATCCCTTTAAATTTCTCACTCAGTTTTTGGTGAAGTCAGCAACTGAGTCCCAGCATTTTGTCTGCAACTTTAATAGTGAAGTGTTTTGACTGTCCTTCCTTATTGACTGGCTTTCTGACCTCAGTTCAAAAACGATGGACAAAACAGGAAGTTCTTAAAACCCAAGCATAGCCCGGCAGGGGTGGTTGCATTAACCAAAAAATTAATATGTTTGGTTAGAATATCCCCAGAAGAAAAACAAACACTTCCAGATTTAGCAGACTTTCTAACCTCACACCACTACATGGCACATTGCGCTTTCTATTTTCTAAATTAGATTTACTGTGGTTTACCCGCTGTGCAGGTTTCTGTTCTTCTCTTTGTTTCTCTTTTGGTCCGATTGCTTTTTCCTGTGTCGCGCTTGCTGAAAACATCCGGGCCAGATCCTTCACCTAAAACACATGAAGCACTAAACAAAAACTGGGCCCCAAAGAAATAAATATATAACACATATGAAACCTCTCCCGAAGTAAATAAACGTTCAAGGGCACTGGTTACAATAAAGCAAACTGTAAAGTCTGGCTGAATGTTTTGATGCACAGGAAGTCCTACCTTCAAACCAGAGGAGAACTGTGCATTTTCACATGCTGTAGAAGAAGATAATAGTCACTGTCAGGCACAGTTTTTATTGATTTTTTTTCAGACTACATAGCAATTTTATCATATTTTGACATACATAATTCGGGACCCTTCTCCAGTGTTGCTTTTGTTGCTGCAGAATTGACTTTGGTGGCATCACGTGTTGAATCTGTCAACATCTGTCAGAAAATGTGAAAAATATTTTACAACGCACAAAACAATTAACTGATTCCTGTTTGTGTCTCATGAGATATATTTAACCCTTGTTGGCTTCATGATCATTAATCTGGTCAATTTGTTCTATATTTACTAGCAAACTTGTGTAGGGGCACAGTTCTGGCTCAGCTGCAGGAGGAGGAATGGTGCAGTGCAGTGCAGAGAGTAGGTGGAGTAATTGGCACACTGGCTGTGTGTGTCCTAATCAAACTGTCCTTATTAGGCAGTGAGCCCAGACCTGGAGAAAGATCCAAATCCACACAGAGGAGCTGCAGCGTGAGCTGCATACTTGTCAGCAAAAAACCAGAGTTGTTGCTGTGAGAGAGAGAGAGAGAGAGAGAGAGACAGACAGACAGACAGAGAGAGAGAGAGAGGGAGAGAGAGAGAGAGAGAGAGAGAGAGAGAGAGAGAGAGAGAGAGAGAGAGAGAGGAGAGAGAGAGAGAGAGAGAGAGAGAGAGAGAGAGCGAGAGGAGATAGAGAGAGATAGAGCAGCCGATAGATAGAGAGAGAGAGAGAGAGGAAGGGAGAGTAGATAGATAGAGAGAGACAGAGCATGAGCATACAGACAGGAGAGATAGAAAGGGGAGTCGAGAGATAGGAGGAGGAGAAGAGAGATAAGAGACAGACAACAGACACAGACAGAATAGAGAATAGAGAGATATAGAGAGAGATAAACAAGAGCAAGATATAGACACAACAACAACCGAGACAGACAGACAGACAGAAGAGCATGAGAGAGAGAGAGAGAGAGAGACAGACAGACAGACAGACAGAGAGAGAGAGAGAGAGAGAGCATCCTGTAGCTGGGCACAGCAAACGTGGCAACTGTTGCCAGTTACTAACATGTGTGTGCTGCAAATAAAGAGTGTGTGCCTGACAAAGCTGCATCGACACGGAGTCCTGCATTAGAGGAAAAAACAACATAAAATATTCAAATGTTATATTTTGCTCAAGCAGCAGTTGGAAACCAAAAATGGATCCACTCATGAATTATTTAGTTTTTTTCTGACTGGACCAAAGTGCTGTAGAGCCACGTGTTATTTCCACTGATGGACATAAGAAGCACTTGCACTGCACCTGTGAGCGTTTTTGTTCCTCTCTTTGTTTCTCCTTTGCTCCGCCTGCTGTTTCCTGGGCAGAAATGGCTGAAAACCTTTGAGTCAGTAGCTTCACCTGAAAGATTTCAAGCATTACACAAAAACAAATGATTCACACAGCCACTCGGGGGGGTGGGGTGGGGGTGGGGGATATATTATCAAACTGATTCAAGATTCAATATTTTCTGTATTCTAGCAAGAATTTCCCATCTGGCCACACCACGGTAAGGTGAAAAACAGGTGTTATGATGTATGATCATGTCCCATATTGGCTCCTCCGATTAGTGTGCATGTGGGTGTGTATGCGTGTGATGATTGGCTGGATGCATGTTGGATATCCCCCCCACCCCAAGAAAGAGCCAGCTGTGAGTGTTTGTATGAAACACAAAAGAGAGAGGAATTGATTGGTGGAGCTGAGCTGCAAACTCTGCAAACTTTCTTTTTCTCTTCTTTTGTTGGTTAGAGATGAATTGTGATTGGTTTGGCTTTTATTTTCTGTCAGGGAAGAGCAGGGACCCCTAAAAACCTTAGTTTGTTATTTTGGCATTGCTGGCCTCCAACATGAATAAACTAAACTTGGAATGGAAGGCGTGGAGAGTTGTGCCCTGCATTACGTCTGGGTTACCCTTAGGCCGGGAGCATAACACGTGTTTACAAAGATCTGCTACCTGAGACAGTTTCTGGGGTGCTCCATGTTTCTCCTTTGGTGGGATCACTGTCTCACTGGCTGTAGTAGCTGAAAACCTGCGGGCTAGTTCCTTCACCTGAAACACGCACACAGTGAAAGCCAGACTCAAACACTAACATCAGTAAACTCTCCATGTGTCAGAACTGCGAGCAAGACAGAAGGATTTCATGGTTTGGTGAAAGATATTTAAGACTCTGTACCTTCATGCCAGTGGAGCCTTCAGCCTCTGCAGCTTCATTCACTGCAAACACAAACAGCTTGATTTTCTGAATCGTTCAGCATGAATTTGATTGAGTGAATCACACAGTTACATACACAGTGTTGGATTCTCCTTTGGTGACACGTCTGCTGCTGCAGAACCTGTTTGGCTGTTTGTGTTTGTTAAATCTGGGACGCTCTGTCAAAAAATGAGAGGACTGCTGTTAATATTTGAGACATTTCAGAGAATCTAACAGTGACTTTTTTTTACATGTTTACACATCTCTGCTAAAAAATTCCAGGTTAGCAAAAGTAAAACAGCACAAATAACTTTGTTTAGTTACCAGAGATAAAAACATGCTGCAGCTTTCTTCAGTGAATGAATGGAAGTGACATCCAAAAGAAGAGCATGTGTAGCTGTTTACCTCTGGTCTGCAGGCTGTCTCTGCTGGTCTGATTTCACAACTTTTCCCTTCCATCATCTGAATTTTTGGCTGTAATTCTGTCTTAAAGCTCTCCAACATTTCCTTGAATAAAGCCGAGTTCTTCTTAGGCGGGACTGGAGGTGGAGATGGTGGATGATACCGGGATGATTTGGTCCCCTGACGGATTAAGATTGATGAAATTCACAGGGATTTTCAAAAGAAGCAGAAATGAACTGAATGAATAAAACTATATTTCTAATATATGTCACAAGAGAAAAGGACTGTACTGGTTTGAATTCGTGCTTGACCTGCTGGCCTGTGGATGCTGATGGCATGCATTTGTATTTACAGCATTAATATTATATTTTTAAAGAGCCATGCAATGTTGTGAAAGTGTAGTGGTTCTTCTGCAGTTCCAACCTTTTTTAGATATTAATAAAATCCTTGAGGTGTTTCAGTCTGGTTTTAAGGCATTTCAAAGCACAGAATCAGCTCTTTTAAGAGTTTTTAATGATATTCATTGGCTACAGACTCTGGGGATTCTGGTATTTTAATTCTTTTAGATCTCACAGCTGCCTTTGACACTGTTGACCACAGTATTCTCATTCCTCGCCTTGAGCACTGTGTGGGGGTAAGAGGCATAGCTTTGAAGTGGTCTAAGTCATACCTGTCAGACAGAAGTTTTAGAGTCCGTTTTGGAGGCTTCATCTGCCCCGCTTTTATGTGGAGTTCCACAGGGTCCTGTTTTAGGGCCGATCCTTTTTTCTTTATATCTATTTCCCCTAGGATCAATTTTGAAAAAATATGGTATCTCCTTCCACTTTTACGCTGACGATTCCCAAATTTATCTGCCCTTGAGAGGAAACAATGGCAGCTCTCTGAAAATATTAATTGATTGTCTTAATGACTTTAAAGGCTGGATGGCTTTAAACTTTTTACATTTTTAACGAAAGCAAGACTGAGGTCATGATCCTTAGACCCAGTAGTTCGAGCAGTACTGAAAAATTGGACCTGGACCCACTTGATCCTTATGTGAGGCCCGTAGTAAATAACCTTGGTGTGAAAATAGACTGTGATCTAAAGCTGGAGAAACAGATAAACTCTGTGGTGAGATCAGGCTTTTACCAACTGAGGCTCAGTTTCAAAGGTCAAGCCCTTCTTTTAGTAATTTTGAAAGAGTTATACATGCTTTTATTTCTACTAGACATGACTACTGTAATGCTCTGTACGTTGGTATAAACCAGTCCTCTCTTTCACACCTTCAGTTGGTCCAGAATGCAGCCGCTCGCCTTCTTACTAGAACTGAGCACATCTCCCCTGTGCTGGCCTCCCTTCACTGGCTTCCTGTATGTTTTAGGACTGATTTTAAGATCTTATTGTTTGTTTTTAAATCTCTAAATGGGCTGGCCCCATCATACCTCACAAACTCCTAACCCCTTACATTCCTTCTAGGTCACTGAGATCTGCAGACCAGCTACTTCTCAGTGTTCCTAAAACTAGGCTTAAGAACAGGGGGGGACAGAGCTTTCTCAGCCAAAGCCCCTAAACTATGGAACGAGTTGCCCCTTTATGTTACAGTAGGTCAGCTTCTACTGTGCATGTTTTTAAAGCGCGTCTTAAAACTTATTTTTATTCCTTGGCCTTTAAATCGGAGTGAGAGCTATCTCTCTGAGCTGTTGTATAGTTTTTTATATTTTAGATGTGTGTGTGTGTGTGTGTGTTTGGTGTATTTATTTATTTTATTTTCCCTATGTACAGCACTTTGGTTAACACTGTTATTTTAAATGTACTTTATAAATAAATTTGGATTGGATTGGAAGATATAGGGAAAGGACGCAGTCAGTCTCAGCCTTGGCTGCCTCATCTTTAAGACTTTTGTTTTATATTAGAGTGGTTGTTACGCAGCCTTATAGTAGCAGCTACCTATTGGCAGCAGTGAGTGTGCCGTGCTGTTGTCAGTCTAATGTCTTAAATTGCAGAACCTGTGGAAATGTTGGATTCTCTCTGTGCTTTTCCTCAGCTTCTTCTGCTGCTTCTGGGTGTGTGGTTGTTGGATGGTCACTGGCCAAACTCATCATCTGAAAGATGTTAATCACTCAGTAACTGGACCATAAATATGACTGCTAATGACAAAACATGACGGAGCACTTAAACAAAGGGTCTGCTTCAACAGTCAGTTTGGTACCTGTGTTTGATGCTCCCTGTTTGTCTCTTTAGGCGTCACTGCAGCTTCCAGTTGGAGAGTACTTGGAACTTCTCTCACAGATCCTTTCACCTAGAACAGAAACACACCTTCTTCTTGTTTTTCCAAAACACAGAGCTGCATGACAACAGACTATAGTTTATGACACATGCTGGAACATTTTCAGAGAAGTAACCCACCTGCACACCAGAGGAGAGCTCCTGCTGCTGGCTGCTGGTGGCTCTTTGGAAAGATGGTTGTGGAGTTGCAAGTGCTATAATTAAAAGGAGACATTTTTGGCACAGTTTCTTGATTTTTCTGCCTGATTTGAAAAAAAAAAAAATTCTCGTCTTTAATTGCTTTTTGTACATACGTGATTTTGGCTTCTCCTTGACTTTGACTGCTGGTGTTGCATCGTCAGTATAGATGTCAACACTCCAATATCCTGCCACTGCACTGCTGTCTTCCATCTAAGAGAGACAAACAGTCACTTAAAGTGGAAAAACATCATTTAAGGCTTAAAATCTAAAATAATGAAGTACCTGTGATAATGTTGGCTGCTTCATTGTTTTCTCCTTTTGTGTGTGTATGTTTCCTGGGTATGGTGGTGCTGAAGGCTTCCTGGCAGGTCCAGTCACCTGAAAAATATAAATTATATTTACACGCGACTGTTTACTCGCTTTAAAGTTAGATAACTATTAAGAAATCTGTTGTACCTGTGGAAGGGTGCAGAACGTCTGCAGCTGATGGTCTGACTTTGAGTTATTGGCCCTTTGGGAGGGGCGCTGTGCAAATGCAGAAGTGGCTGTAAAGAATATGACAGTTCCAGCTTTAACTTCTTATATTTCTATTCAAAATCAAATTCTGAATAAATCACGGCCTTCCACATACATGGTTTGTATTCTTCCCTGATTATGGGTGTTGCTGTGGAGTCGGCACAGCTGCTTATCTTTGTAGGTTCTGCTGAATTCTGTCAGTTTAAAGGGAAAAGTTGAACTCTAGTTAACATTAATTATTTAAGGCTTTTTACTGTAAAATGAATGAAAGAATAATTGAAGTTTGGACAAAGAAGACAGTTAAAAGCTGAGCTAAATGTGTGATGAATTGTGATTGGTTTGCTTTTTATTTTCTGTCAGGGAAGAGCAGGGACCTCTAAAAACTTTAGTTTCTTGTTTTGGCATTGCGGGCCTCCAATATGAATGAAATAAACTTGGAATGGGAGGAGTGGAGAGTTCCTTGTACCCTTAGGCCGGGGGCATAACACGTGTTTACAAAGATCTGCTACCTGAGACAGTTTCTGGTGTGCTCCATGTTTCTCCTTTGGTGGGATCACTGTCTCACTGGCTGTAGTAGCTGAAAACCTGCGGGCTAGTTCCTTCACCTGAAACACGCACACAGTGAAAGCCAGACTCAAACACTAACATCAGTAAACTCTCCATGTGTCAGAACTGCGAGCAAGACAGAAGGATTTCATGGTTTGGTGAAAGATATTTAAGACTCTGTACCTTCATGCCAGTGGAGCCTTCAGCCTCTGCAGCTTCATTCACTGCAAACACAAACAGCTTGATTTTCTGAATCGTTCAGCATGAATTTGATTGAGTGAATCACACAGTTACATACACAGTGTTGGATTCTCCTTTGGTGACACGTCTGCTGCTGCAGAACCTGTTTGGCTGTTTGTGTTTGTTAAATCTGGGACGCTCTGTCAAAAAATGAGAGGACTGCTGTTAATATTTGAGACATTTCAGAGAATCTAACAGTGACTTTTTTTTACATGTTTACACGTCTCTGCTTCAAAATTCCAGGTTAGCAAAAGTAAAACAGCACAAATAACTTTGTTTAGTTACCAGAGATAAAAACATGCTGCAGCTTTCTTCAATGAATGAATGGAAGTGACATCCAAAAGAAGAGCATGTGTAGCTGTTTACCTCTGGTCTGCAGGCTGTCTCTGCTGGTCTGATTTCACAACTTTTCCCTTCCATCATCTGAATTTTTGGCTGTAATTCTGTTTTAAAGCTCTCCAACATTTCCTTGAATAAAGCCGAGTTCTTCTTAGGCGGGACTGGAGGTGGAGATGGTGGATGATACCGGGATGATTTGGTCCCCTGAATGATTAATCAATAAGACTGATTAAATTCACAGGAATTTTCAAAAGAAGCAGAAATGAACCGAATGAATAAAACTATATTTCTAATATATGTCACAAGAGAAAAGGACTGTACTGGTTTGGATTCGTGCTTGACCTGCTGGCCTGTGGATTCTGATGGCATGCATTTGTATTCGCATCATTATTATTATTATTATTATTATTTTAAAGGGCTGTGCAATGTTGTGAAAGATGTAGGGAAAGGACACAGTCAGTCTCAGCCTTGGCTGCCTCATTTTTAAGACTCTTGTTTTAAATTAGAGTGGATGTTATGCAGCCTGATAATAGCAGCTACAGTGTATCACAAAAGTGAGTACACCCCTCGCATGTCTGCATATATTTAAGTAGATCTTTTCATGGGACAACACTGACATACAGTAATGACACTGTTACACAAGGAAAAGTAGTCTGTGTGCAGCTTATATAACAGTCTTCATGTAGAGCAACAATTCGTCTTTTAGGATCCTCAGAGTTCTTTGCCATGTTGGAACTTTCAGTGACCAGTATGAGAGAGTGTGAGAGCTGTACTACAAAACTGAACACACCTGCTCCCTGTGCACACCTGAGACCTAGTAACACTAACGAGTCACATGACATTTTGGAGGGGAAATGACAAGCAGTTCTCAATTTGGACATTTACGTGTGCAGTCTCTTAGGGGTGTACTCACTTTTGTTGCTGCTGGTTTAGACATTAATGGCTGTATATTGAGTTATTTGAGGGAAGAATAAATTTACACTTTTATATAAGCTGCACACAGACTACTTTTCATTGTGTCAAAGTGTAATTTTGTCAGTGTTGTCCCATAAAAAGATATACTTAAATATCTGCAGAAATGTGAGGGGTGTACACTGTACCTGCCACTGCTAATGACAAAACATGACGGAGCACTTAAACAAAGGGTCTGCTTCAACAGTCAGTTTGGTACCTGTGTTTTATGCTCCCTGTTTGTCTCTTTAGGCGTCACTGCAGCTTCCAGTTGGAGAGTACTTGAAGCTTCTCTCACAGATCCTTTCACCTAGAACAGAAACACACCTTCTTATTTTTCCAAAACACAGAGCTGCATGACAACAGACTATAGTTTATGACACATGCTGGAACATTTTCAGAGAAGTAACCCACCTGCACACCAGAGGAGAGCTCCTGCTGCTGGCTGCTGGTGGCTCTTTGGAAAGATGGTTGTGGAGTTGCAAGTGCTATAATTAAAAGGAGACATTTTTGGTTCAGAAAAATTAAAAAAAAAAAATCTTGTCTTGAATAAACTTTAATTCTTTGTACATACATGATTTTGGCTTCTTGTTTATTTTGGTTGCTGTTGTTGCACAGTCTGCAGAGCGGTCACCTCTCAGATATCCTGCCACTGCACTGCTGTCTTCTGTCTAAGAGAGACAAACAGTCACTTAAAGTGGAAAAACATCATTTAAGGCTTAAAATCTAAAATAATTAAGTACCTGTGATGCTGGCTGCTTTATTTTCTTCTCCTTTTGTGTGTGTATGTTTCCTGGGTATGGTGGTGCTGAAGTCTTCCTGGCAGGTCCAGTCGCCTAAAAAAATATAAATTATATTTACACGGGACTGTTTACTCGCTTTAAAGTGAGTTGATCAGACATTTCCATCCTGAGTCTCAACAAAATAAAATAAATCAGTGCGCACTGTGTGTTTTAGTTGGGATTACTGGTACTGGACATATGGTTGCTGAAAATGTCACAGATAACTAAAACACTTAAACAAAAGGTGTTCTTCAGTCTGTTTGGTACCTGTGTTTGCTCCCTCCGATCTTTCTTCATAGGCAGCACTGCTGCTTCCAGAGGTGGAGCAGTTGGAGGTGCTCTAACAGATTGTTGTACCTGAAATCCAGAAGACTGTAACACTTTCATTCCTGTGATATTGTATTCTTTCAACAAATAAATAAAGCGTCAACACAACAACAAACTTTGGTGGTTTATGTCACATGCTGGAACATTTTTCTATCTAAAAAAACGGTGGTATCCTACTGCCACAGCAGTGGAGAATTCCTGTGGCTGGCGGCTGCTGGTTCTTTGGAAAGACGACTGAAAGACTGCTCTTTTCTTCCTGCCCTCGGTGGAGATGGACGCTTTCTTTTTCTCTCTCTCTCTGCCTCCCTCTTGTTATCTACCCTGCTGTTGCTTTTTGCTGCTTAGAGTGTCTCTTCACACATCCCTGAACTGGAATAAAATTATGGATCTGGTCAGCTGGTCTCTCAACACTGTTGATGATCAAATTCTCATCACGAGGAGATTGGGAGAAGGAGACCCCTCTCTCCTCTGGTCCAACTGACACACCCGACTTCCTACGTTATGGATTTCCCTGGAGGAAGGAAGATAACGTGCCTGGCTGTACTGTCAATTGTGGACGTGGCGTATATTGATACCAGGATTTCTCCTGATTGGACTTGGGGATACCTGGTTTATCCCGGGCAGCCATTCGGGCTTTAGTAAGGCTGCCTGTGAGGGATGCAGAAGCTGCATGAACTCAATCAGACTCAGTAGAGACTCAGCAGAGCTGAATAAAAATGGATTAGATCTGGAGGAGTGTTTGAGTGTCTGTTTCTGCACGGCGGAGTAGAACCAAAAAATTCGGATGATTGGACTTTTTGCCACTGAGAGGAAACCAGAAAAACTGTAAGGTCTGTCAGCAATTAGTTATGACAGCCTGAACCAAAACAATTATAGCATTTGGAATCTGGCTCCCAGACGGCCTTGGATGGATGGCTGTTTATCTAAATCATCTCCTGGAGCTGTTATGTAAACAAATGCTCTTTGCCCCCGCCCCGTGTTGTGTGAACTGGTATCCTGGCGACCAAGGCTGACTATACCATCTTAACATGAACATTATCATGAACTGCTAGCTGAGGAAGCTGGCTTGCCTCCACAGTATCCTGGCTCACTCGTCTCCGCTGGCACAGCCCCTCCCCTCCCCACCCTAGTGCTCCCCATGCTGTTTATGTGCTTCTACGCTACTATGCAGAGGTTTTTTAACCTCATACTGTGCCCCCCCCCCCAATTATGGGGCAAAATATGAGATGTTTTTTCTTCTCACCTATCCTATTGTTTTCCTTTGTTTCCCTCTTATCTAAAACGGCGGCGCCTTTGATGGCTGCGGCCGCAGACACTTATCTCCCCTGTTTGTTTTGATTTGTCTGTCCTCTTGGATGGCTGTTCTGGAACTGCTTTTCCTTACATGTGGCATATTCCTGGCATGTGGTGACGATAAAATGATTCTGATTCTGAATCATATTTATATATATGATATTGATTTATTATAAATTTAAGCAAATAATGTATGGTGGTCAGAATGACCACCTATGGGAGGTCTAGTGTTAAAGTTAGTTGAGCAGACAGTTCCATGCTGAGTCTCAAAATAAAATAAATCAGTGCACACTGTGTGTTTTAGTTGGGATTACTGGTGCTGGATATGTGGTTGCAGAAAAAGTGACAGATAACTAAAACACTTAAACAAAAGGTGTTCTTCAGTCTGTTTGGTACCTGTGTTTGCTCGCTCCTATTTTTCTTCATAGGCAGCACTGCTGCTTCCAGAGGTGGAGCAGTTGGAGGAGCTCCAACAGATTGTTGTACCTGAAATACAGAAGACTGTAACACTTTCATTCCTGTGATATTCAACAAATAAATAAAGCATCAACACAACAACAAACTTTGGTGGTTTATGTCACATGCTGGAACATTTTTCCATATAAAATAAGCGTGGTATCGTACCGTCACAGCAGTGGGGAATTCCTGTGGCTGGCAGCTGCTGGTTCTTTGGAAAGATGATCGTGGAGCTGCAAGTGCTATAATTAAAAGGAGACATTTTTGGCACAGTTTCTTGATTTTTCTGACAGATTTGAAAAAAAACAAAACTTGTTTTTAATTGTTTTTTTGTACATACGTGATTTTGGCTCCTCCTTGATTTTGACTGCTGGTGTTGCATAGTCAGTATAGAAGTCAGCACTCCAGTATTCTGCCACTGCACTGCTCTCCTCCATCTAAGGGAGACAAACAGATGCTTAAAGTGGAAAAACATCATTTAAAACTTAAAATCTAAAATAATTAAGTACCTGTGATGCTGGCTGCTTTATTTTCTTCTCCTTTTGTGTGTGTATGTTTCCTGGGTATGGTGGTGCTGAAGGCTTCCTGGCAGGTCCAGTCGCCTGAAAAATATAAATTATATTTACACGTTACCGTTTACTCACTTCAAAGTTAGTTGAGCAGACATTTCCATCCTGAGTCTCACCAAAATAAAATAAAATTAGTTGGGATTACTGGTGCTGGATATGTGGTTGCAGAAAAAGTCACAGATAACTAAAACACTTAAACAAAAGGTGTTCTTCAGTCTGTTTGGTACCTGTGTTTGCTCCCTCCGATCTTTCTTCATAGGCAGCACTGCTGCTTCCAGAGGTGGAGCAGTTGGAGGTGCTCTAACAGATTGTTGTGCCTGAAATCCAGAAGACTGTAACACTTTCATTCCTGTGATATTGTATTCTTTCAACAAATAAATAAAGCGTCAACACAACAACAAACTTTGGTGGTTTATGTCACATGCTGGAACATTGTTCTATATAAATAAAGGATGGTATCGTACTGGCACAGCAGTGGAGAATTCCTGTAGCTGGCGGCTGCTGGTTCTTTGGAAAGATGATCGTGGAGCTGCAAGTGCTATAACTAAAAGGAGACATTTTTGGCACAGTTTCTTGATTTTTCTGACAGATTTGGAAAAAAAAAAATCTTGTTTTTAATTGTTTTTTGTACATACGTGATTTTGGCTCCTCCTTGATTTTGACTGCTGGTGTTGCATAGTCAGTATAGCAGTCAACACTCCAGTATTCTGCCACTGCACTGCTCTCCTCCATCTAAGGGAGACAAAAAGTCACTTACTGTAAAGTTTAAAATATTAACTCTGATCTCCACTTGCAAACCAATGAAGTACCTGTGAGAGTGTTTGCTGCTTTATTTTTTTCTTCTTGGGCCTGACCACATTTCCTGGATATGGTGGTGCTGAAGGCTCCCTGGTGGTTCTGCTCACCTGAAAATACTGATTTATTCTACATGTTTACTCCCTTTAAAGTTAGATAATTATAACTGAATGTGTTCTACCTGTGGAAGGGTGGGCAGCTCCTGCAGGGAGGACCGTTGTGCATGTACAGAGGCTGCTGTACAGACGAATACATTTTCAGCTTTAGTTTTTTTCATTTTGTTATATGCATTTTGTTATATCTTTATTGTACTGAATTCTTGTTCATACTTAGTTTGTATTCTTCTTTGAATATGGCTGTTGCTCCAGCGTTGGCACAACTGTACATGCTTGGTGACTCTGGAAAATTCTGTAAGATGAAGTAATGTTGAGAAAAAGTTGAAAGTTAAAAATGCTTCATGAATCCCATTTACGTGCCCTAAGAAACAAACTTTTACCTGCTTCTTCACAGTTTCTTTCTTAGCTGACAAATGTTTCCAGTGATCCATCTCTTCCCTCTGATTTTTCCAGTCATACTGCTCTTTTTTGGGGATCCCCGCTCCCTTTGGTGTGCATCCCATCCTCCCCTGGTGAATTCTTAAGCCCTGGTAAGTCGTACGTTTGCTCCATCCGCAGTGACAAACCTGGAGGCTCAGGTCTGAATATTCTGTTGTTTCTTCTTGAGACATAATTCAAGAATCAAATGTTAGAAGATTGTAATTAGTTGTAGCCCCTTAACTGGCAAGGGCCCGGTGACGGGCTGTTTGTAGTCCCTTTTATATGGCAGGCTAGACCCTCCCATTTTTATTGACACGTCATTCGGCCAATCATGTAACTGGCTGCACCAAATCACCTGACAAAGCTACGTGACGCCCTCTGAGTATTATTGGCTCTGGGAAACCCATTTCTTAACATTATTGGCCGAATGAGGTGTCAGTCAAAATGGGCGGGTCTAGCCTGCCATATAAATGCACTTCATTCGGCCCGCGGACCAGACGCAGCCGATTAATAGGCTATGAAATGGGTTGTTCAGAGCCAATAATAACCAGAGGGTGTTATGTAGTTGTTTCAGGTGATTTTATTTGCTGCCAGTTAAGGGGTTAAGTTAAAAAAGAAATAGCAATGCAAAGGAATTTCTTTAACTAATTCTTCTTTTGTTTGTCCTAGTCCACTGATCAGGCCTTGCTTTGTGTGGGTGTCTTATTGTTTTGAAAGAGAAAAGGATCTTCAACTAACACAACATAAAATATGTTTGATAAACCTACTAATCTTGTAAGAGGTGTGGACATCTAGCTTGAGGTCTATTTGAGTGTTTGCATGTCCCACATATCCCCACGAGTATTTCTGTTGAGGCTCTGCAACCCTCACGCCCTTCGGGGTGCATCCCATCCTCCCCTGGTGAATTCTCAGGCCCTGGTAAGTTGTCACTTTGGACCATCCGCAGCAGTGGCAAATCTGGAGGTCCATTTTTGCTGTGTGTCTGCAATAAACATACAACAACAACAACAAAAAAAAAGACACACAGGATGCTGGACAACTTCCTTTTTGCTAGCGTCTGCTTGCAGGTGTGCTCGAAATAACTGCACACTGAGCGTTTTAAGAAAAATGCTACAAAAGTCAAGCTAGAACAGCTGCAGTGACTCGGGTAGTGAAAGTGACCAGCTTCCTTTTATTCACTGCTGCGGCGGCACCTTTTACACCTACTGTAAAGCATCACTTCCCTTTTTTCTATTATTATTATTATTATTTTTATTATCATTTAGTCAAATTCTCTGGCTTTGATTGCAGACCTACTGCACCAATAGCCAGCCAGTACCGGTATATTTACCTTCTGGTTAGTTGTCTGGTGATACAGTATATGACAGAAAAATACTGCATATTCAAAAATGAATTTCCTCACTTCTCTTTTCAAAGCCTCTTTTTCAAATTTGAAGTGACCACAGCTGTATCTCTGTATCTTCTCCAACAGACCCAGGCTACTTTCATCATAGTTTAAATAAATCAATCAATACATTAATAACTAAAAACAGCAACAACAATAATTATTATTATCGTGACACATAGCAGTCCCTCCATAGGCTTCTATATCTGGTCGTCAGATTTACCCCACTGTAACTGTTTTTACCTTCGCAAACACTATTTAAACTAAGTTTCTTTGTGCTGGCAAAAATCTGAGTTCACTAAATTGTTACTTACAGTAAAAACAAAGCGATGGATGAATGCAGCGCCTCTCTTGCAGGCTCCTTTTGTCTTCCGTTACCTCTCTGCTGCTGTGATGTTTAGTTGGGCTTGTTTTGTGCTTTTAGTTTCGTTTCCGGAAAAATGAAAAAAAGGAAGGAAAAACCCGCCAACCGCTCTATGATTGATTTGCCCAGACATGATTCAACCACTTATTATGAAACATAAACACGGTCAAAGCTGTGGGTAAAGAAGGAAAGTCAGTCATGTTTTCAAACATAAATTTTATTCATTCCCTCTTATATAGTGTTTGTTCATTGGACAGCAGTACAATAGTACCTTTGATGACTTTTATTAAAGCAACTTAAAATACACAAAAATGAAAATATTCTAAAATTTGAGATTGTTGTACAGATGCTACAGATGTCGTGTGCAAGTTAAACACTAGCCTGTACCAAAAGTCTGTGCCATCCTTCAAAAATACTTCAATCCAAAGTAAATGCATTGAACTTATAACTACACAACTGAAAAGAATGGGAATATAAAGCCCCTTAAAACACAATATTGCATTGCTGATTGTTATTACCCTCATGAAAGCAAGTTGTTGTTGCTGCAGCTCGTCAAGATGGAGGTAGTTTGTGTTCAGAACTACAACAAATGATCTTTAAGAACGAATCTGCCGACATCATTTCCGAATGATCTAAGAAATACAGATTGCAGGCCGACACCATCACGAGATTGTCCAACCAGCATTCAAACCTTTCAAAAATATTATACAAAGTTAAATTGGATATAATAAAATAACCTGTTAAAAAAACTATGTACACTATCATTTATTCATTTCTTCTTCTTTTTTGGATGTATTAACTTACTTTTCAAAAGTTGAAACTACAATTAAAATCTTATTTTAATACCTTTTGTTGAGAAAATGGCAAGGTAGCTATTAAGCAAAGAGCTGAACTAAAAATACACAATATTTGTTGAGTAGAAGTACAAAGTGAAATCAAAACATCACAACACAGTATCTGCAATTTGTACTTTTGTCTGATGACTTCACAACGTTCTAAGGAGCCATTTGGCAACACAACATAGTGTAAAATACACAACTCTGACTAACGACTGTATTTTAACCTCGCTGTGTCAAAATTACAGCGTCAGATCAAGAGTTTGTGTTCTGCTGTGTAACCTACACTCTAAGTCTAAACTGGCTCCCATGTTAAATAATAAGTAACGACGCAGCAGTTTTGGTTTGTGCTGTTGGCCCAGACCAGAGTTTAGACAAACTGCTTCTCTTTAGTGCTGCTTTAAAGGGTATTTGAGCATTAAGGCACATAATGGACAAACTGTTTTATTACTAGCTGGTAAAACCAAAAGGTATTCATGAAAAAGTGAAGCTTTAACAACACTAGACCAATCAGGTGTTAAACTATGTGTTCATTTTCATGTAGTGTTAATAATAATAGTTAATAAGGGCTAAAAGGACCTAAATCTACATTCCTCATAAAACATCTCATAAAACCTGGATTGATAACATCTTTTTGGGTATTAGACAGTCTTTAGACAGCCAAAAACATGGCTGTGCATCTCTATTAGTGGTCCAAGCCTTCCTATACAGCCTTAAATACTCCTGCTGGAGTGTTAATAAAGTTATTAATAAATCTTCCATCTACCACCTGAAAATGGAAATCCCCATTCATCCTCTAAAAAAGAAAAAACAAAAAACAAAAAAAAGAGTCAATGACCAACAAAATTCAGAACAGTGGACTGAAAACTCATCTCTCATTTCACACATCTCTCATTTCCATTGCATCCTCTTCACAATTTTTCCTGCCACAAATAATCAAAGGCTCAGAGTTTTTCTCTGCTTGTTTCACATGTGGGCTGAAGTATGGGTAAAGCTCAGCTTTGAATGAACACTCAGTGAACGAGTAGATGTGAGATTCAGCCGTCACGTCGTAGAAAGAGACGAGACCTTCCTCATAGTCCACAAACACTCCCACCCTCTCAGGTTTCTCGTTCAGGTGAAGACGGAGCGGTGGTGCTGTAAGGGCTGCATACTTTTCTCCTTCATAATGCACAGCAACCCAGTACCCATTATCAGGGTTGACTGTGAGCTTCCCCTTGCGGTTTGCATCACCTTTTGCTACGCCTATATCCCACCCAGTCTTCTTGCCGACCTCCACCTCCCAGTAAGACTTCCCAGAGGTTAAGCTGTTGAGTCCCACAACACTGCCAAAAAGATCAAATCTTTCAGGAGTGTCAGGTACTTCCCGGGTTTCTCCTCCATCTGTCACTTCCTTCCCATCGTCAGAAAGAACGAGGCGTCTGTGTGCAGAATCTGGATCCAGCTTTACATCCACTGTGAAATAAAACATTGAAAAAGTTCCATGATCTAAACAGAAAAGTCTAGTTTTTGAGAGGGAGGAAGTGTTATACACTTACCTGTAAACTTTGGGATTCTCTTCAGTTCTGTGAAGTGAAGAAGAGTTTTACATTGATTTAATTTTTTAACTTTTAGCATTGACTGCCACTTAGCTAGCTGCTCTTACCAATTGAAGTTAGTTTTTCCATTTCTTGCTCAATTTTTTCCAACATTTTTCTTGTGGTTTTTCTCATGGTGCCAAAGGACAGTGATGTATCCAGCTTTACCTCTTCCCAGTCTTTGATGTCTCCCATGTCTTTAAGAGATGGATACATCTGTGGAATAAAAAGAAAATAACAGAGAGAGAACTCAACAGACTGACAGGAGTGCTACACAAAACTTCAGCAGTTAATCCATTAAAAAAAACACCCAGATATACGTATAATTAGCAGCTAAATAATTATATATTAATGACACAAATTTTGCTCTACCTGCAGGAACAGGATGTGGTCCTCGAGCACAGAAATGTCATCCAGTTCAGAGATGGTATTTTCGATTTTGTTGATCTCTGCTTCCAACTCTTCTTTGAGGCCTTTTGCTTCTTTGTCCAAAACCTGCCTCCTGTCTTCTAGTGGCTTAAGGACTGTCTTCTGGGCTACTTCCACAATGGCAATCACAGCGCTGAACACAGCTTCAATATCCCACCACTCATTATCCAGCTGGTCCTAAAAATTAGAATGAAACTGCATCGTGTATTTGACATTTTACCTCATTTTCTTTCCCCCTGTTTTACATACTGCACTTGGAGATGTGGTACATATGTTACAGTATATAATGCTGTGAATTGAAAAACTGTAATGAGGAAAATTTAGCTTCTACAAAGCTGAAGGGACTTGGCCTGAGAACAGCACTGGCTGTTGGTTTAATAAAGGCTGTTAATGCTGAGAAAGTTTTATTGTTCAGTAAGTGTCAATTATTCCACTGGATTTTTGGGAGACCTTTGAGGACAGGGTAATATTTTGAAGCCAAAACTAAAATCATCGTCATCATTTTTGCAGTAATCTTTCATTTAAACTGCAGCACTGAATGACCATTGCGTTTAAAAAACCCGCTTTGCAGGTTTTGATTTGGCTGACTGATCTGATCGGCTTTTCACTCCAGGTTCATTTATGTTTTTCTTACCTTGCAGCTCTTTAGAGCCTCCTCAATCTCATTGATCTTTGTTTTCCTCTTGTTGATGTCCTGCGTTAACTCTGACTTTGTGTTTTTAAGTTCTGTCTGTAGGAGACAAAAATGATACATTTTCTTTTCACATTCTGTGATATGACATCATGAAATCTGTGCTCTTTTTAAGTGTATTTACAAATTGTTCAGCATGTTACAGTGGATGAAAGTAAAAACTGTAGTGTCAAGACTCAAATCAAATATTCAGGGGCCGTCTGTATATTAATTCACCTTTTTCTTGTCACACTCATCTTCAGTAGAGACAACCTCGTCCTGACCTTCTTCAATGCAGCGAACGCAGATACATGCCTGCTGCTTCCTGCTGTACAGCTCCAGGGGCCGTCCATGCTTTAAGCAGGCTCTTGCATCCAGATTCTCAACAGGTTCCACCAACTTGTGGCCCCTCAACCTTTTTGTTGAATAATGATTGTCCAGGTGATTTGAACAATATGATGCAAGACACACAAGGCAGGACTTCTTAGCCTTCAGCTTTTTCTCCGTGCAAATATCACAGGCCACGTCCCCGGGAGCTCCAGTGTATATGTCTTCACGTGTGTTTTTCTGTTGTTGGATAATGTCTCTCAGGACTATATTCACATCAGGAACCCTGACTATATATTTCTTGCATAGTGGGCACGTGCTGTCATTGTAATCACAACTCTGCTCCAAACACCGCTTGCAGAAGGAGTGGCCACAAAATGTAGTGACAGGATCTGTGAATTCGTCCATGCAGATGGAGCAGCGGAGATGATTCTGCAGCGAGCAGAGCTCACTGGGTGGTGCAGAAGCAGAGGCCACGTCTGGTTCTAGAGAAAACCATAAGGTAATCACTGAAGTATTTTTGGCATTTTAAAGAATGTTACTTTGAAATTCTTATTTTTTTACCTGGCTGATGAAACATGGCAGCATCAGCTGATGATTTAGCATTTTCCCCAGTTTTCTGGTTGTCAAACATTTTACCTGATTTAAAAAAAAAAAAAAAAAAAAAAAGCTTTAAAACAATATGGTCACTTACAACTACAAAAAAGGATGACAGCTAAAATCGAAGCTTTGACGTCACAGCTGACAAACCACAGCGGCCACTTGTACCTTTTATATAATGTAGTGTGAGTAAAATGAATTGAGTGAAATGAATTGAGGCAAAATTACAGAGTGACTGAATAGGAACAAATTATTACAGGAACAAGGAAACACACAACCATGAGGACGAAGCACAAAGGGAGAAGGAGACTGATAAATGAAACACAGGATAACAAAAGGATGGGAAACAGGTGGGAATACAGCTGGGCATCATTAATATAATAACCAGGAAGGAAGTAAACTAGACACAAGATGCAGAGACGAAGAGTCACCAAAATAAAACAGGAAGACAGCCACCATGTGATCATCTTACTAATATTTATGTGCATATGTAACTTCTCACTTTATAAGTGACAGTCAGCAGTTACACATAACACACTGGCAATATGGAGGCTACGATAATTACTTATACACTGAAGCTTTTTACTGGCAATTCCTTTCCTCTTACAGTCAGACACAAAGAACAGCTGAATACCAACATGCACTGTACATTGCCATCACAACTGAGCTGTAAAGTAATAATAGCGGCACACCCAGTAAATAACACACAGACAGACCCATAAAACATGCTATATCTGTCATTTAACACCAGTCTTTTTATATGAAGCTCATGTAAAAATTATATGTATACCGTAGTATTACCTTTCAGCTACTGAGATGATCTCTATCTGACGGGCGGCTACCTCCTTTTCTCTTTACTCCCAGTGTGTACGTGCCCTTCCTCTTGGACTTCCTCCCAGTGCTTAAGTTTCATTTCTCTTCATAAACCCAGCCATTCACATCCTTCACTCCAGGGACAAGTAGGCATGCAAACGAGCAAACAAATCACCTGTGTGGTTAGGGCAGGGCGTGTTGTGTGCTGAGCAGGTTCCCACGTATCACATAACAACATAGGCGTAGGAACCTGGGGGGGACGGGGGGACGTGTCCCTCCCAATATTGGAGACAGGCGCATTTGCCCCACCCCAAAAGTACACCGGCGGAGGAGAAAAATACTTGATTTTGAAATGGAGCGCTTTTAATTTGAAGGCGCAACATAGCGTCATGTCACTGCGCTCCCCCGCACCCCTCTGAACGGAGTGTTTGGGAGGCGGAGACATCGGCAGGAGTCAGAAACTCTTTTGAATGCGGTAAAACGGAACGGTCTGTCTGGGATGTAAGAATATGACTTCTTTATAACGTCTTGTTGTCAGTTTACTTTAATATATAGGATAAACTTCACTTACTGCACAAGAAGTCAATTTGCGAGCAGTTTGTGGCTGCAAATGAGATGCGGAACAAATATTTTGGCTCTTTTGCCTAGGCCAATGGTTTTAACCCTTCGTGTGCTCCGGCACCTGTTTGGCCAGTTATTAAATGCAGGGCTGTAAAGTGCAACAGCACACTTTGTTGTCAGTGAGGCACACAGCTTGTTGATTAAATGTGAGAGGTATCACTTTTATTTATATCTGTTGGTTATTATTTTTATTGATATTTATTTTTATTTATTAGATTTTTTTTTTCTTTCCGGCCAAACAAACAGAGTTTCAAACTGAATAGGCATATTTTAATATCTGTTTTTTACTTAAGGTTGATATTAAAAAGTGAATAATTTGTTCATTACATTATTGGTGAGGGTTCTTTCATGTCAGAAAGTTGTTTAATTAACCTACAGTCAACCTACAGTACATAAATGCATTTTTGACCAGTATTAAATGTTTTCAACCAATAAAACATATCAAACTTGTGTGCACTTGTGTGTGCTACTAAATTATTTTTGTGCTATTGAAATATTTAGCTTGCTAGTATCAGTGTGGCCACCTGATAAAGTAAGCATACAGCCCTGGAATGACATGGTCATTATGCTTGATAAAAGACTCAAGCCATTTAGTTTGGTGGTTTGCCCGCATCTTATCATTATAAAACATATACATGTGTAAATTATACATGCAATTATATATGTGTACACGACACTATTTTTCCAAGAAACATTTGAAAAAGAAGAAAGTAAAAGATCAAATAGCATTTTTTTATGCTTTGCTCAGATTTTGCAGATCTGTCAGGTTTCCGGTATGTGTCCCCCCAATAGTAAACTCATTCCTACGCCCTTGCACAACAAGGACATTTATTGCACAGAAATTGAGGTTTTACATTAACAAGCCCATCTACCGCTAAGCATAATTTTTATTTTACATTTTATTCATTATATCATCCACCCAGTCATAAGTTACAATCATACAACCAAGTCCAGCATTCCTGAGGTTTCCTGTTTTTGAAGCTCACAGTTTCTGTAAACCTGTGGATGGTTAAAATTCACATTATCACAAGCAGTTAAAGTAGAACTGGGAACACGCTTTTCTAAAATGCATTTGTTGTGTTTCTGGCAGAGTAATACATCAAAACCACATTCATACCTTTTTATTAAATGTCAGATGTAAGCAGCAGCTAAGCTTAGCTTAGCTTATATTGGCACAATGACTGGAAATCCTGGGAACTATCTAGCCTGAGGTGTAATTAGATTGATTTTATGTTTCAGACTGAGAGAAAGTCTATTGGCTGTGTCCTTATATTAAATTTAAAAAACAAAATGTAGGCATGATAGTGATCTTCTGATTTCCATGAACAAGAGAAAACTGTTGAATGATGATCTGCATGCTCCTCCAGTCATAAAGCTGCCTGTACAGATCTCTGCAGGGACAAGAGAGACGAAACTGAAATCAGTGATTGTTGTTTAATGTTTAATGCTGCAAAAAGTGTTTACCAGGAAGCAAACCTGTAAGAAATGGAGGCTGTCTTCTATCTCCAAGAGCTGTTCAAGCTCAGCGTTTCTGCTCCGGAGCTCAGCAATTTCTTCTTCCAGCTGTTTGAGCTCCTTATTTCTTTGCCTTGACACTTTTGGACTTTCTCCACTGAGGTCTGCAGTGAGCTTGATTTTCTCAGTTTTACTCAGTCTCTCTTGAATCCGTTGCTGAAGTTTTGTTCCCCTCCGTTTTAGACGAACCTGTGGAACGACACTGCGTTAGCACAGCTGTGCTCACAAAAAGCAGACGCACTTTTGTTGGGCTATTTTAAATCAAGTGCACATAAGGTTGTCAGATGTTGCAGTCCCGTCCACTCCCTAATCACTGATGTTAGTTTCTGCCACTTTGCCATCTGATGCAAAACAAGCCTCGATCTTCTTTGAGATCTTGAGAGCTTCAATCCACTTGGATGAAAATGAGCAAATTAGAAAGTAGTCCAGCAGCGAGCATCATCGCCTGTGATGAAATGTGAACATCTTTTCTAAACTATGTCATATCAGTGGCTTTTGCTCTTGTTTCATATGATCAGAGCTAAATATAAATGAATGAATAAAATGACAGCACATGAAGTGGCTGCAAACTCTGCAGATTTCCTTTGTGAAAAGCATTTTGACGGCTATGTTGATTACTTGTATATGCTGGTTTGATTTCTTTTAGGAAGCCACACGATACAATTTTGTTAAACAACATTCATAGCAAACGCCTGAGGTTATTATGGGATATCTTCAGCTTGTGAATTCAACTTTTGAGATTGGCAAATTCCATAGTCACCTTTAAGCACCTTGCAACTTTAAAAAGTTACAAAAGGAGTGCAAAATAATTGCAAAGAAAATCATTCTAATGTTGACATTAACTACACTGCAGTAGAATTCACTTACCTTGGTTTTTGAGGCTTCCAGGCTGATAGGAATTATGTGGTGGCTCCTGTGCTCCGTCTGCGCACACATGGCACAAATCAATGCCCGGTCACTCCTGCAGAATCTCTCCAACTTCTTCCCATGCAGTTTACACACAGAGTCCTCCAGGTTCTTCACCACACTGACCAGTAGATGGCGTCCAAGCTCTTCACTCTGGTAATGTGCTTCCAGATGTGTGGCACAGTATGAAGCCATGCACACAAGGCAGGATTTGACTGCGGGGCATTTTGTTGGGCAGGAGTCACAGGGAACCTCTCCAGCTTTTAAAGGCACAGCTGCTTCCACAGTCTGTAGTGTCTGGTCTGTTTTGAGCGGTGGCCTGGTGGGAAAGAAAGCCTTGCAAAGGGGACACTGGCAGGCCTCGCTGATTTTCCAGTATTCTCCAATGCATCCCAAGCAGAAGACGTGTGCGCAGGGGAGGGACACAGGCCTCGTGAGCTCATCCAAACAGATGCAGCACTCAGGAGGGTCTGACATCAGGTCTTTATGTGTCTGTGCAAAAACCTGCGGCCTGTTTTAGTGTGCTTTTAACACAGGTGATGATGACAGGTGTATTTAAAACAGTATATCTATTGAGAAAAGGAAGGTTTTATTAGCACAGATAGACAGTAAACATACTGTATCATAAAGAAACACCATAATTTTGCAGTTTTATAAATCAGTTCCTGGTTACAATCTGTCCAGAATTGCAGTCATAACAACAACAGCGATCCACTTTTTGTGCATTTAATTCAATTCAGTTTTATTTATAGTATATTCGCTAAATGAAGAAACAGTTGCCTCAAGGTGCTTTATATTGTCAGGGCTGGTGTTTGTAAATGAGTTTTGGCTCTGTGCACATGCACAGTTCATCAAGCACTGCTTTTGCAATTGTCCATGTTTATTGCTGTACTTATTCATTACAATTAATTTAGTTAAACAGATAAATTTGCAAAGAGATCCCAAGCTAAACAAAAGAGGCTTTTCCCCCTTATCTTTTGTATCACTTGGCAGGATCAAACATTAGTCGGTGCTGTTAAACACTGTGTGCTAGCCACTTGCATAATTTCAATGACACCTGTCTGTGATTACTTTGTATAAATTGTTTTCATGTTGCCTTATTGGGAGTATTACTATAAACATCACATGAATAGTGTTTTTACAGGCTCTAACTTTGTGCGCCACTCTGGTGCAATACATAAAACTGGCACCTTTAGTTACTATATCAATAAAATTTGATACATATAATACTTTGCAGAAGTTGTAAGCCACCCCTTGTTTCTTTAGGTGCACCGATTTAATGACACGTGGAAATATACGTGGAAATGCAGAATATAAGGCAAGAACACAGTTTGTTCTAACTAAAGTGCTGCTTTGGATGTTGGCTGCCTTTTGTTCTGTTCTCTGTCAAGATGATCCCACACTGCTTCTATTCAATGATGAGGCCAGCCCATGATTGATAGTGTTCCACTATGTGTTTTTCTATACAGGTATGCTTTTACTGCATTGGGATTATTTTAATGCTGAAAAATTAAGCTGTTGCCAATCAGATACTTTCCTAGATGGTATTGCCTGGTGTATCAAAATCTGAGGGTAATTTTCAGTTTTCACAAGACACCCAACACCACTGGCTGGAATGCAGCCCCACACCATGACAGAGCCGCCACCATTATTTTACAGATTGCTGTAGACACTCGTTGTTGTACCTCTCTCCTCTCTGTACAAATTGGTTTAAAGCAAAAATGTCAAATTTTGATTCATTACTCCATCAGACCGGTTGCCACACATTTTCAGTCCTGTTGTTGCGCAGTTTGCCATACCTCAGCCTTTTCTCACTGTTTCCATTATTTCAGAATGCCTTCGTGACAGCCGCCCTTCCACTGAGACCATTTCTGATGAGGCTTCAGTAGATAGTTTTTAGATCTGTACACGCCTACCAAAGCACTGAGATTTATGAACCAACTGCTCTTGAATATTCCTAGATCCAGGGTTTAAAGCAGCGCTGATAAAGCCTTTTCAGTGGAGGCTCATATATTTTGAAGAACCTACCTTTTCATCGAGGAGCCACCAAGTCTTTCAGTTTCATTTTAAAATAGTGTTAAAAACCTACTCATTCTCACTCGCTTTCAGGTCTAGTTAAGCAGGTACCCTGATTTTTATTATACAAACACAGTCTTTTTTACTTTTATTTGATTATTTTTAGTGTATATTTATTGTTGATTTAGTGACTGTTATGTATAGTGTATATTTTGTATAGCCTGTACAGAACTTTGGTTAACTCAGATTTTTTTAAGGACACACTGACTTATACCTGTTTGGTGATCGCATTGTTGGTACAAAAATACTACTTTATGCCTGTCAAACTGTGCTGTATTTGGTATTTTTCATAGATTTTTTGTGACAGGCTGCTAGTAACAAAGTGCCCGAAGATACTAAATAAAACTGGTTCTTTGCTAAGCTGTCTGTTTATGCTCGAAAGATTCATAAGTCAGCGTTGAGTGGCTTAACAAACAAAAATCAGTGCTCTGAAAATGGTCAGGTACAAGGACTCGACTGAAATGTCAAAAAAAAAAACGATTTGCTGTGGTAATGAATGAGTTTACAGGGTGAAGAGTAAAGGTGTGTCCTGTCAGTCAAACTGCTGACTCCATCAGGTGGCTGATCTCATATCTTCTTATGGGCAGCACCACATAGGCATGCACTGACATGCAACTGTAACAGTTTGTTCAAAAATGCACGCAATACTGGATGGACAAGTATGGGCCATTACTGCACATACACGGAGGGGGAAAAAATTCCTGCTTATTCAAGAGTGAAAGAATTCTGAATGTAAATCAGAGCCATATGGAAATCGCTTCCTCCCACCAATCACCATTCTCTATGATCCTAACAAAAAAATGAATGGCTACACTTGTCACAAAGACATACAGTACTCAAAGTAAAATATATATATATTTTGGATTGTGGATTTCTGCTCCTGTTCCTGAGAGCAACAGTACATAAAATGAAAATGACTCATTCATAGCTTACGTGACCTATCAACTATGTAAACAAGTTTGTCAAAATGTCAGCACACAGCTGTGTGCTTCTCCTCTACAACACTCTAATGTAACCGTTAAAACCTTACTTTTAAATAAAAAAAAAGAAAAGGGAAAAAAAACATAAAACATACTTACAATTCTCTTGTAACTGCCAGCTTGTCTGTCCTGAGGCTCTAACAACACTGAGCTATACTCTGCTCACTTGGTTTCGCTTTGAAGCAGATGCAGACACACCTATTGTTGGAAAAGGGGCTGGCCCTCCTGGATTTTTGCACACTCTGTCCAGCCCCATACCCTAGTGAGAAAAGCCAATAATGATGAAATATATCACGCGTAAATAAATGTGTTTACCATAAGTATCATAATGTATATCATAATGTATCATATTGTGTGTGCCATAAGCATCACTAAACCATTTGTGACGTGCAGTGGATAACACATTTACATTGTAAGTTGTTTGCCTTTATTTTAAGTAAATTCTGGCCCTTTATCAATGTTCACGCCTGACTTGGACAAGATTCTGCTGGTGTTGGCTGGCATTTTGAAGACTTCCAAAGTTTACAAGGTGCACATGAAGGCACCATAAAGTTCCTCTGTTTTATAGATGAAAGAGGCTGTGGTCACTACCATACAAGGTGCTGTACACAGTAGAACTCATGTGGAAGTTTTCAAGTGAAGATAGCGGAATCAGGCACACTCGAGTGTAAATACTGTGACGTGATATCGGTGCCCCTGAATAAACAGGATGTGTAATAACCAAAAATTTATTTAAGCATTTCAAGTTTATTTTCAGCTGGATGCAAAGTGAAAGCAAATGTATGCCGAGCCCTGAAAGAAACAGACCGGAAATAGAACTAATACTAATTAATGCCTAAATTACTTTGTTGTCACTCTTTTCCCAGCTAACCCCAGTGACTGCATGTCTTCAGACTGTGGGAGGAAACCCACACAGAGAACATTCAAACTCCACACAGGAAGAGGTCTAGGCAAAGGTGGAATCGAACCCAGGCCTTCTAGATATCATTCTAGCTGTGAGGCATCAGTGCTAACCACTGCACCACCGTGCTGCCTGACCCAGCTACAATCCAGTATCATCAATCCAGTCTGTTTTAAAACTGGTATAAACTAAATTTTTGGTGGGTGCAAATCATAATGGGTAATTTGATTTATGTCAGTATCTGTTGCAATTAGGGATGCGCCGATCCGATATTCAGTATCGGTATCGGTCCGATACTGGCCTAAATTACTGGATCGGATATCGGAAAGAAATAAAAAAAAATGTAATCCGATACATTAAATAACGTTTCGCTCACATTAGCTGCATTACAGGGGTCGGTCGTCTTCTTCTTCTTCTTGTGGGTTTGCGATTGACCAAACCAGCTTAGAGCTGCATTACCACCACCTACTGGAATGGAGTGGGGGATCAGGAGTTAGAAAACAACCCCCTCAGATCCTCCGTCGCTGCGACGGATTCCCTTTGACACTGAGCGATCATGGCTGACATGTTTTTCCGCCTCCACCGCTCTCTGCCTTGTTTGTGTGTTGTGCTCGCTGTGCTGAGAATCAGCTGTTATTTTTTTTTTTTCTACTTCAGCTCCCGGACATACTGCTAGCGAGCGCAGCTATTAGCACTGGTGACCGTCAGGTACCGGAAGGACCCCTTCCCCATCAAAATATTTTTGATACTTTAATCCCTGATTTGTGACTAAATATAGACCTGCAGTAGAAACGTATTTAGGAGAATGCTTGTAAATATAAAGCATTACAAGATTGCGCTCACACAGCCCCTAGTTTTTCACGTGAACACTGATGACGCAACAGCAGCAGTCAGCTGATTTACGTGCAGTCTGTCTGCACAAGCGGAAAGAGGCGGAGCCGGCACGCTCAGATGGAGCAGAAGGAAATGTTTTTCTAGTGTCCAAAAGAAGCCTTTTCGTCCCTGTAACCTCCATTAAACCTTTACTGGGAAACAGCTGGAGATCCTCTTATCAACCACCTGATCAGTAAGTGAAGAAAAGAGAACTGTAGCTGCTCCATCCACCCTGTTTGTTTCACACAGGGAAAAACTGCAGTACAGAAGTTAAAATATCCAGATGAACTGTTAATATGAAAAAAGTATTTCTTATCCAGTTACTTGGGTAATCAATATAAATAGAATACACAAATAATAAAAAATAATCGATAGTTGCAGCCCTAATGAAATTTGCAACATGCCATAAGCATCACCTTCTCACACATAAGCAACAGGATTCAGGTGATAGTTATTGTTGTAAGTAAGTAAAGTTTATTTATATAGCATTTTTCACAGACAGAAAAGCGCTGTACAATAATTAAAACACAATATCACCCCCCCCCACCCCCAGAAAACACTATGTTAAAAACATAATAACATTACCATATTAAAAGAAAAAGAATAAAAATAAAGTCAGAAACCAGAAAGCCTGGTTAAACAGAAAAGTTTTCAACAATTTTTTAAATGATGCCACAGAGTCAGCTAAATGGAGCTGGAGTGGTAAACAGTTCCAGAGCTTTGGTGCCACTGCCTAAAAAAGCTCTGTCCGCCCTGGTCCTTAGTCTTGTATGTGGGACAACTAAAAGACTTTGATTTTGTTGTGTGAGAGACTGTTGACTTCTTTTTTTTTAAAAATTTTTTTTTAATGTTTTTAAATGCCTGGATCAATTTTAAATATCAGATTTATATCGGTATCGGCCGATATCCAAATGTAAAACATCGGTATCGGACATAAAAAAGTGGTATCGTGCCATCCCTAGTTGCAATGTGCCAAACAGGCAAAAGGAACTACAATCTGCAGGTAATTATTAACTTTAAATTGATCATTTCCGAATACCTTTATTGATGGTCAGATTCTGGAGCAATTCATCTGCTTAAGTGCAGTGGGGTGAAAGGTTGTTTTTATTATCTTAGAAAAGCCCTAAGTTTTGACTTTACACCTGTTACTATCATTAAAGTTCACATTTTGACTGTCAGAGGAAGTGAATTAGAAATAAAGGGAATCCTTGATAATCAAAGGCTCAGATTTCTTTGCCTTACTGTGCAGATAAAAGTATGGGAAGAGTTTCTCTATGTAAAACTCCCCTGTGAAAGAGTAAATATGCAACTTCTCATTCACATCATAAAACGAGACCCTGCCTTCCGCATAGTCCAGGTAAACTCCTATAATCCTCGGCCTAGGGCAAAGGTGGAGAACTGTGTAGGCTGTGCAATGAACATGATAATCAAACCCCCTTTTCCCTATGGCAAAAAATCCATTTTCTTTTTTCAGAACAACCCTCCCTATTCTGTTTACACTTTCCGTGGCAACACCCACATCCCAGTTGTTTCTCAGGCCCACTTGGACTTCCCAGTAGTGGCGGCCAGAGGTGAAGCCCTTCATCCCCAAAACCATGGGACAGTCAAACCTCCAAAAGTCGTCAGATGAAGAGGGGCTAGCTGCCATGCTGGAGTATTTCAGACGTTTCCCAAATTCAGTCACCATAAGGCCCTCGCCGGCAGTGAGCGGGTCAAAGGTGACTGATTCTAAAAAGACGATACAAAGAAATGTGTTCAGCTGGAGCTGTCATCCCTTGTAATTAATTTTGAGAAGCAAACATACATCTATAAAATCTATGATCTCACCTTTATATTGTCTCATTGTGGTCAATTCTAAAAGGAGACAACATCACAGTAAGGTAAAGCTTATAAAAACATGGTGTCTCAAATTGCAAACTTTCATTATTACGCTTGCATTAACAAAACAGCTGAAAGAGCAGCAGGTTATGAGTATTAATGCACAAACAGCTGCATAGCTGGGATTGAACTTGAGCTGGCCTCATTTTTTTTTTGTCTGACATAGCATAAATCAATAATATGCTAGTGTGGATACACCAGAACAACAACATGCAGTGCCAGGATAAAATTAGATAAGCTCTAATTTATTTATCCCCAAAAATTGTGAAATAGCTGTGTTACCTCTGCCCAAATGTGAAAATATGATTATGGTGTAATCATAACCATGGACTGTATGTAAAACATGGACATAGCTGCTGCGATGTCACTACATTTGTCAGTGAAGTCCCATTGTGAAGCCCTAAGCTGAGCATTTTGACCATCATCGCCGTGTTTTGAAACTGGATGTTATAACTGAAGGTTGCATCTGACTGAGAAATCAAGGGACACTGCAAGCTCAAAGGGTAGCAACCTCAATCACAAGGTCACCTGCCACAAAGCACTCCCTGCTTTATGATTCTATTATGGGAACTGAAAATGAATGTATTCAATAAAATGCGAATGTAGAGACTGAGATTACAAACTCTTCAGGAAACAGTTTACAAAGGTCATACATTGGGTGAGAGGTCATTTTCCCATGGACTTCAACTGAACTTCTTTTTGCAGCTGGAGGCAGCTGCCCCCTGCTGGTCATTAGAAAGAATGAAAGGTTTAAGGAACTTCTGCATTGACTGTGTTGAGTTTCAGACCTGAAGGCTACATCCATCTAGGGTCACAGTTGGGCTGGAGCCTATCCCAGCTGTCATGGGGCTAGAGGTGGGGTACACCCTAGACAGGTCACTAGACACCATTCATTCACAATGGCCAATTTAGAAATCACCAATTAACCTAACGTGCTTGACTTTGGACTGCAGGCGGAAGCCAGAGTACCCAGGGTGCATCCGTACAGGCCTGGTGAAAACATGAGAAAGACCACAGAGAAAGACCCCTACTGGCCAGTGGATTTGAAGACCCTGAAATTAGTTATATGTCTTATGAAGAGTTTTCATCCAACTGGAGGAGGCTATATTTTCAGAGCAGATGTCAAAGAGCAGCACATTTTTTTATGGCAGTGATGTTAAATGTGCTTCTGCGTTGTTTGGTGTTTGCACATGCTGAATTGTTGGCTTCACTGCAGAAGAATTGAATTTTATTTGTGCACAGCAGCCAGTACAACAATCAGAGTGAAAAAAAAAAAAATTTACTATACTAAGTTACAAACAGAAGCATGCAAACTGAGAAAATGTACAAAATGATAGAAACATCTTCACAAGCAAGACAAATGCTGCTGATATTTACCCGTGTTTGTGGCACTTTTCAGTTCTACTTTGAAAGTGTGCACAAGATGAGCCATGGCTCTCCTCACCGTCTGCACACACAAGTCTGAGTAAACCTTGACGTTGGACCAATCCTTGGAGGTTTTAATATTGCTCAGAGCCTTCAGAGTCTGAAATGATTCATAAGGACATGATGGTGAGTAGCGGCTATTTTTGGTTGGCCCTTTTTTGGAGACGGGGCAGGGGTGAGTGAGGAGAAGATGCAAAGGGATGGAAAAAAGATGTGCAAATACCATAAATTTGTTGCACCCATTTGGCTTTTTACATAATGTAAATGTATAACACTATGAGATGTTTGCAGTTCATGGCCTGTGCTGCTTACCTGTAGAAGCCAGAGGTGGTCCTCATTTTGTGAGAGCTCCTCCAGCTCTGAGTGTTTCCTCTGCAGTTCTGTGATTTCCTCGTGCAGCTCTTGAATTATGGCTTTGTCTTTGTCTTGTGACTTTCTGAGTTTGGTTTGAATGTTTGATTTCAGTTTGGCCTGCATCTCTTGTACTTGAGTTATTAGATTATTGAATAGCGTATTGCTGTCTGTGATCACTTGGTCTGTTTTTACCTACAGTATAAAGAAAACCACATCATTGGTTAACATTAAAGTGACAAACTTTGCATGTGGAAAACTTGCCTTAATACTCACAGTGCATAATTTGGAGGACTCAGTAAATTCCTTTATCTTTTCTGTTCTCTCCTCAATCATCAGTTTGATATTTGCCCTTTGGGAGTCAATATTTTCCTAAAATATATCATTTAAAAACATAAAATGGGATTAAGCAGTCGTTTCTTCATTTATGGTGCAGCATTCTCGTAGGAGATTAATTTAAAACATAATTTTAAAGTAACAAAGTAAAATTCAGTACTGCCTTACTCTCTGCTGATCCGCCTCCTCTTCAACAGGAACTGTCTCGTGGTCTTTGTGGTCTGTCTCACTGCACAGTTGACAGATGCACAGCTGATCATCTCTGCAGAAAACCTCCATTATCCTCTCATGTTTCACACACATCCTCTCCTCCAGATTCTCCACCGGCTCGATCAGCTTGTGTCTCATCAGAGAGGGAACTCTCTGGTGTGGCTCCAGATGGGCTTCGCAGTACGATGTCAGACACACCAGGCAAGACTTCAGGGCCTTGAACTTTATATCCGTGCACACGTCACACTTCACTTGTCCCGGCGCACCGGTGTTTTCAAGCGTCTCCACCTTCCTCTTCTTGATTTGGACTGAAATCTCTGCGATGACAGTGTTTGTGGAGAATTCGGGCTTTACGTAGAATCTTTTATTGCATGTTGGACAGTGGCATAACTCACTGTTGTCCCAGTGCTGACTGAGGCACGTCCTGCAGAAGTTATGACCACAAGGTGTGGTGACCGGGTCGCTGAAGACGTTCAGACAGATCGAACAGAGGAAATGATCCTCTGGCAATGAAGCAAGGAAACTCAAAGCTGACATGATCTCTGTGGACAAAAATATCATTTACATTTCTGTTCTTTCAGGCTTTTTATGTCATATGCTGTTAGATAGGCATTTGGAACCAAGCTTATTTTTTTGGCTGTTTACAATGAGAGTCCTGACACACCCAGTGAGTCATAATCACATGAATCACTTTGCTTGTTTTAATTCTGGATCACATACTTACAGTTATGCCTTTAGAAGCAGAAACAAAAGATAAACAGCAAAACTTTATTTCAAATTGCCTCACCTGACTCTTAGTAGTTCAGTAGTTCTTCTGTAAACTCGAGGACTGAGCTGCAGATTGCATGCAGATAGGCAAGGTGCTGCAAACAATTCAGTACTCGACTCTCACATGAGAATTAATATATGTGAACCTTCAGGAGCTAGGAAAGCTCCAGTTACTACAGTGGGCGTGGTCATGCTACATCATTTTGCTGAAATGAAACTTAAAAATGCATCAGGAAAATAGCATCATATGGGCATATTTACTGTTTAATTATGCAATTATGAATTTAGATAATGAAAATCCAATTTTTTTTTGGGGGGGGGGGGGGGGGGGGGGGGGGGGATTTGTGAAACACACTTTTTACCAAAAGTTGTATGAAAAGATACACACACACACACACACACACACACACACACACACACACACACACACACACACACACACACTCTTGTGACCAGTGGCAGACTGAAACAATACTTGAATCCATCAGGACTGTCCAGTTCACACAAACCAAGACTGCTGTCTTTATAAGTATAATCTAATTGTTGTTTTGGGCAGTTTCTGTTTTTCTTTAAAACACTGTAAAAATATAAACTTTGTTTTATGTTAAGTCTCTTTTTTGGCTATTGAATCATACTTAATATCAAATATACAGATGTGGAGGGAGTGTATGACCAAGAGCAATTACACAATTAATTATCATATGGTGATGATGATTAAATGGTGCATTTTCAGTGTATAAATACAGCCCTGCTACTTATTTTTCCACCTTATGTTCACCTTAGAGGAAAGTAAGCCAGTCTGCATATGAACCCACCAAATAATTTAAATACTTAATTTTTATAAGGTCTTTTATTCTTTATCAGTGCCTCAGCAAAGACTCTCTTGGAATACATCAATATGAGGAAATACACAAGATTTGCTTAATTTTATAAATGATTATCCATCTCATTCTGTATGCATGCTCCTGTGTGTGAGGTTTGTTTTCTATGTGCTGTGTTAGCTCTGGTCAAGCTGTCTACTGAGCGCAAGCTAAAATGGCCTTCATGCCACCGGAAAATTTCCCGGTGGGTCCTGCGGGCAGGCCACCAGTGCTTGTGACTGTAAGGTCGAGAAGACATTACAATAAATTTAAAGTTAAATCCAACAGTTTGTTAGCTTAGTTTAGCAAAAGGCCTGGGAACAGGTAGAAACTGCTAGCCTTTATTAAACAATGCTAATCTTCCAGTCCTCCTAAAGTTCACCAAGACACATGTTATACACAGTTTGTTTAACTCATGCAGGTAAATACTTTTGAAGACACGTTCCTGTGTTACCATATTACTGAGCTAAAGACCTGCAGTTAAGTAGATTTTGTGACTTTTGACCATGTGTCACCATCTTTACAGTACCAGCTAACTCAACTACCTAGCTCCTTTAGCACACTCACATTAAAGTGCTATCTAGTGTCCTATTAAACTTTCAGCAAGAAAGTAAATGTACTTACCTCCAAAATATAATTACTCTATTATTATGATTTTATCTTCCCTTACACCCATTTTTTTTTAATGCTAAGCTAACATGAACACACATTTAATGGACAAAGAAGCTAGAAATAGTAATCCTCTTACCTGACCTTCTGCAATAATGCAAACACTTTGAGGTTTCAGTTTCACAAGGCTGTTGGCAATAAGTTCACATGATCTACATTTAACATATTTAGCTACACTATACATGTAATTAAAGCAGGTATAGCTGTAGTTTTTATGTCCTTAGCTTTGCTTGATCAGATGTTTCTCATTCACAGGACAGATGACGATGGTGTCAGAGGCTTTGTCGCAGCAGTACAAGTAGAAAAATGGAAGAATTTTCTCATTGAAGGTATCTTCGAAGGTGTAAATGTGTGTCCGTGCTCTCACATCGTAAAATGACACTTGGCCCTCTTCGTAGTCCACATACACACCCACTCTCTTGGGTTTAGGGTCAAGGGACAGTAGTAACGGTGGGGATGTTGACACTCGGTACCCCTGGCCTTTCTTCATGGCCAGAGCCCAGTAGCCTTGGGTCATGCTTACGGAGATCCTGCCCTTTCTGTTGACAGAAGACCTGGCCACACCTAAGTACCAGTCATCCTTTTCCCCCACCTGGACTTCCCAGTAGTGTCTGCCAGAAGTGAAGCCCTCCCGGCCTAGTACTATGACCACTGTGTCAAAGCGATCGGGGTGATCTGGGAGGTCCTGCCAGGCCCCCAGGTGTCTCACCTGATGTCTGTCCTGAGAGAGCTGTAGCCACGGGTTGGCTGTGTCAGGGTCAAGAGTGACATCCACTGCAGGGGCACGAGACATAACAGAGGATTTACTTTGTTGGAGAGTTTAATGATGAAAAACAAAGAAAACAAAAATAAGTAAAAGCTTTACCTGTATATTTCAGTATTTTTTTGATCTCTGTAAAAACATAAGACAACATTGTCTTAAGAGCTTCCTCCTAAAGATGATCTTAAAAAAAAAAAGAATAGTAACAAAAGATAGTTTTAGAATGAACTCCTACCACTGTCAGACAGTTTGTCAATCATTTCAGTCAGCGTCGCTTCCAGTTTGGACACTGATCTCCTGATCATGCCCACACACGTGTCAGTGGGAACACTGGTCTCAGACCAGTCTTTTACAGATGGGGGAGTGCTAAGGGCTGGGAAACTCTGCAGACAGACAGAGCACAAGAAAATAATCACTAAAATAAGATCACCATAATCATAGTGACGTTTCTTCTTCAAACAGGCTAAACCATCACATAGATTTTAAAGTTTCTACATAACTGAGAAGCAAATAAAATGGCTGTAGGATTGTTTCCAAAATGATTAAGAGACTGGAGACACAAATCCTCTTTGTGGTTGCATCAGGAAGGGCATCTGGCATCAATCTATGCCAAATGAAACATGCAGCACAAATGTATCGTCCCCTTGTGACAAACCAGTAACTGAAAGTTTTTGTTTGTTTGTTTTGGGTTTTTTTTTTTTTGACTTCAGTCTGCAGTGCAATTCCAATATGTTTGGATTGCACTACAGTGCAGAGCAAGAAGAGGGCGCTGTTGTCACATAATTGAACTATTAGAGAGTATACTGTAAAAGCTGCCTGATTATTCTGCCTAAACAGATGGTGGACAAAATGCTGGAATTATTTTACCATAATGATCCTTTGAAATTAAACAATGTAGATAAATCTGAAACACATCCATGGCCTTAAACACCTCACACAGTAAAAATCTCAAACTTTTCCCTCATCCCTGACACCAAGCACTGAAACAAAACCTCTTTCACCTTTAAGAAGTGAATGTGGTCAGTTCGAGCAACGTATTCCAAGTCGGCGTTCCTCCTTTTTAGTTCAGCGATTTCCTGTTCCAGTTCAGCAATGAGGCCTTGAGCCCACCTCTCCGTCTGCCTCTGCTTCTCCTCGATGACCAAAACCAGCTCGGCCTGAGTTTTCTGGATGGAGCGCACCAGCTCCGAGAAGACCTGCATGCTTTCCTCGACCTCTCTTTGAGCGCTGGCCTGAAAGTACAAAGCAAACAAATCTATACTGAATAACCACGTGAGTGTAAACTGTGATGTGGGCCTGCTACTGTGATCTGGTTCCATCTGGACTCACTTTATTGAGCTCCACAGAGTGTTTGATTTCCTCCACCTTTTTCACTCTGTCCTGGATCATCTGCTGGACGTCTATTCCTGTCCTCTTCAGCTGCGCCTGCACAATATCGTTTCACACAGGCATGAAACATGACAGGAATACACGCGATGATGTGAAAGGATTTCTGATTCTTAGCTGTAATCATTTTTTCATTAGAAACAGGTAGAGAAGGTAACATCACAGATACACTGTGGAGCAGCTCGCTGTAGGCGCAGTGGCCGATGTGTTGCACTAGAAAATGATCTCGATGTTAACATTTCTTAAAGTCCTGAAAGGTTTCAATTCAATCTTTATAAACATCTTTTGACCATTTTGTTCACATATTCTCAAACTTACGATATATAAATGCTAACAAACAGTTAGCTGAGGTCTGAGTGCCATCTGAACTGATCCTCTCTTCTTGGCAAGAAAAAAAAAAAACCCCTCTTCCTGCTGTGTCACGAGGATGCTTAAAATCAATGAAAACATTTTGCTCTGCTCCCAACACATGCATAAATATTTCAAATTTCATATTGGGAGAATGAGAGAGAACACAATCGCATATCTGAGTTTTAATATAAACTTCCTCTTTCTCAGAAGGTTGGTGTGATATATGATGTCAAACCTGTGGAATCACAGTGACGTTAGTAAGTCAACTTTATTTATAAAGTGCTTTTCACGGACATTAAGTAAAAAAAACGTACAACAAAATAAGTAAAAACTAGGAATAATCACAATAATTGTAAATAAAAATACACTTAATAGCAATGCAAAACCATGTTATAAACAGGATTTTAAAAAGCCTCATAATTAAACAATAATAAAGGAACGTAGTCTTGGGGCTACAGACTGAAATGTTCTGTCTTAAATCTTGTACGAGGAACAGCTAATTCATTTGGAGCCTGCAAGCCGCAGTGCGCTTAACAAGAAGTTGAGATAAATAGTTTGGAGCTATTTATTCAGACTATTTATCTGCATAAAGAGTCTGAATAGACCATTTAGTGTTCTGTATGTAAGTATGAGATTTTATCTGTGACATAATTCACCTGATTTGGACTGTCCTAAATAATACTGTGTGCGCTGTATACAAAAAGGTGTAAACAACATATCAGTTTCCCATCTCCAAAACTGTGATTTCTACAGGCCTCCAAATCTGCTGTCGGTACTTGAAGCATCTATGTGCTTCAACATTGAGCTACACTCCTGAGAGTCCATATTTAAAGAGTCACAGAACCAGGTATTTAGCCTAAATATTTTGACCTAGGTCAAATTTTTAAATATCCCTTCAAAAAATGATGCAAAAAAACAGCCCTACTGTCATCCCTTACTATCTTTCCACTTTATTTTTTTAGGAACCGGTGGGAGGCAGTTGATGAACTGACCTGGAGTGACTCGTAAATATCTTGAAATCTTTTCTAGCACAGATAAAGATTTGCTCCCTGTCCCACATTTGGATGGCAGCGCATCTGTCTCACCTTTTTCTCTGTCCATTCTCTCTCCACAGGGACAGTGTAGTGCGCCCTGTGGTCCGTCTCAGTGCAGAGGACGCACACGCACACTTTGTCCTTCTTACAGAACAGCTCCAGGAGCCTCTCGTGTTTTGGACACATCCTGTCCTCCATGTTGGCGACAGGCTCCATCAGCTTGTGCTTAGTGAACCTGGCTGAGTGCGATTTCAGATGTTCCTCACAGTAGGAAGTCAGACACACGAGGCAGGATTTGACCGCCTTCGGCCTACCTTCCCCAAGGCAAACGTCGCACTGGACTTCCTCCCAAGGTGTAGATGGGAGTGAAGAGAAAGGAGGGGATGGTAAGGTTTGAGGAAGTGAAGAAGCAGAGATTTGAGGTGAGGGTGGGGGCGATGTTTGGGGCAGGGGAGGTGGTGGACCTTGTGCTGTGGCTTGGACTGTCAGTGGAGGAGAGGTTTTAGGTGGTGACACTGGAGGGATTAAAGGTGGTAAGTCTTCTTGTGGCCTCTTCTCTCCTTGTTTCTCCTTCAGCCCCTCTTTCTTTCTCCTCTCCTCCTCTTGCTTCATCTTCAGCTCCTCTAGAAGCTGCTCCTTCTGATCTTTCTCCAAAAGCCTCTCCTCATCCTCCTTTTTCTTCCTTTCTATTGTCCACTTCCTTTCTTTCCCTTCTCCCTCTTCCCCGCTTCCCTTCCCTTCCATGCTTTTAATCCTAATCTCCTTGAACTGCTCTGCGATTTCCCTCAAGACGGTGTTGACGCTAATGTCGGGCCTTTTGTAGAAGGACTTCTTGCACATGGGACACTGATACAGCGGACTGCTTTTCCAGTATCCCAGGATGCAGCTCTGGCAGAAGTTGTGTCCACAGGGGATGGACACAGGGTTGGTGAAGACGTCCAGACAGATGGAGCAGTGCACCTGCTCTTCAGAAAGGTTCCCAGTGGTGGCCATTCCTGCACGGCGGAGAGGCAGGGTCATTTTCAGTGCAAGCAACCAGCCTTTGAATGGGGCATCAAACCTGCTGTGATATTGAGGTCGCTGGGATTAGATGGCATGATTTTACTGGGGTCATGTACATGCAGATCTACCAAGCAAAGCAAGATGGGACTCATTTTCAAAATTAGGCGTTATGAATTATCAGGTAAATACTTTTGCATAAATGAGTCCCTCTTAAACTTGGGGAAATGTCGTTAGATCTTTTTAACTGTTTTTAGTTGATTGTTTGTTTTACTTTCTAGAACTGGACCAATACAAGTTTTGAGCGCGTACGTTCATAAATTAATATACAAATATAAAGCATAGACAGTCTTTCGTTCAATCGTTCATCATTCTTTATATATTATAAAATATTCAAACATCTTTTTTGCCCTCTTGTGGACAAATGTTGTAACAGTGACACTGCATTTCTATACTGCAATATTTTGAGCCTAGAAATGTATACATAAACATCAGGATAACTACAATAAGCTTACTGTATATGAGAAGATAATAGTTACTAGAAATATCACATGAAGCTGAATCTTTAACTCCTGATCTTTTCTTTACAAAGTAAATTGCAAAATACTTGAATTTAAAGTGAATGATTATGCATGCATGTATACTGGTGCACTGTAAGTGTGTCTGTGAAGCTGCAAGTAAACAAGTTTGACCTATAAGACAAGCAGCTTCAGGCCTACTGTAGGTGTTCGTGACAGACCAGTTTAAGATTTTTCCAAAAATACTGGCGCACCGCATGACCTGCGGCGCTGACGTGCTTAATCTTTCTTATTTTGACAAGTGAACACCTAATGCCTAAAAATATACAAACTTATAACTACAATTGAAGTCTTTTCTTGAACTGTGTTTGAATCTATAATTAACTGCCTGCAACAGAAAGAAAAGTCCTTATCACAGGTCAGAGCTCTTTTGAATCCAAATGCTATTTAAGAAAAAAACATCCAACAATACTCCCCAAAGAGATATGTCTGTGCACACAGAAGCAGATGATACCCTGTGGAAATGAAAACACAGCAAAGAGGTGAAGGGAGAGACAAAAAGCAGATATCTGGGAAACTCACCAGAGAGCAGCTGCCTGGAGACTCCACAGTCCACTGACACATGAGACAGGCTGTAACCGCTGCCCCTTCCAGTCCCCCCCCCCACACACACAAACACACACTCAACTCAGACCCAAAATATACCCCGCTCTCTCACTCTCCATTTAACCTAGCTACAAATACTCCCTGGCCTGGCCGTGGCCCTCAAAGCTCCAGGAGGAATAGCTTTAACCCTTCAGAGAACATGGTACTTGTGTAGTACTTAAACAGTACTTACATGTTGAGGGTTTCCATTTTTTATGATAATAATATATATATATATATATATATATATATATATATATATATATATATATATATATATATATATATTTATATATATATATATATATATATATATATATATGTATGTATGTATGTATATATATGTATATATATATATGTATGTATGTATAATATAATCATTAGTGTCTCAAGCTAAAAGGGTAAGAAAAAAGTACATTATGGAGTATTGAGGTATTGAGCTGCAGTTAGCTTAGCATAATGATAAGAAGCACAGACAATATAAAAACATGGACGCAGCTTCAGGGTTGAAAAAAAGCCACCAGAGGAGATCGCTGTGGTTGCAAAAAAGACTTCCTGGTTTCCTATAGAAGGCTATGATTTCTGTAACACAGTTCATGGGCTCCATCACTCATTTTGGATCTTATTGAATAAAGATAGGGCAGCATGGTGGTGCAGTTGTTAGCACTGCTGCCTCACAGTTAGAATAACATCTGGGAGGCCTGGGTTCGATTCTAGTGTTTGCATGTTCTCCCCGTGCTTGCGTGGGTTTCCTCCCACAGTCCAAAGACGTGCACTTACTGGGGTTAGGTTAATTGGCTACTCTAAATTGCCCATAGGTGTGAATGAGAGTGTGAAAGGTTGTTTGTCTCTGTGTTAGCCCTGCGACAGGCGACCTGTTCAGGGTGCACCCTATGACAGCTGGGATAGGCTCCAGCGACCCTGAACAGGATGAGTGGAAGCGAATGGATGGATGAATAAAGATTTGTTAAAGAGTCTATTTGTAAATTTTGGTCACAGTATTTCAAAATAAAGGATTAACTTGTGATTGATAAGTCAAATAGTTTCACAGTCAGGTTGTCCCTCATGTGTCCCCCCATGGCACCGGTAAAAACGCTAAACTCAAGAAACCAGTGGACGACTTCATGGCAGCTCCATCCATGTTTTATACGGTCTGTGACTAAAAACAGCTTATTCTCTGTTTGCTAGCATTGCTAAAGTTCACCAATACATATCCTGTAAATATACAGCTTATATTAAAGTTTTGCAAAATGTTAAACACCTTTCAAGGTTGTGTTTATTGTCTACATAAACTCTTAAAAAAAAATGTGTGTCATTGTCTCCAGCACCGCTGTGCCCACCTGCCAGTTGCTGACAGACAGGTACAGTACCAGTCAAAAGTTTGGGCACACTCATGAACGTTTGATTGGCACTGTAGCACACCTGGATTCACACCTGGATGCAGTAAACAATGTGGCTTGTCACAGCCTAGCAGTGAAAAGTGCAGGTGTTTTAATGTTGGTTGGACTCCATTAGGAGAGCTTTTTTTTTTTGTGTATGCTTGTTTACTGTCATGGTTTATGAGATACTTAATATGACTGAGACACTAAGATATAATTTATATCAGCTGTGCTTTCGCATTATTAAAGGCATGAAATGTCACAACTTGATAAATTCCATTAAACTTCCTGGACTCTTCAGGGCAGAGGAGAGCTGGATAGAGCTGACCTTTTTCAGTGCAGCCAAATTTAGGCACACACCAATAACATTAACTGGGGTTTAATGTGATTATTAACATCCAGGTTTCTTGTTTCTTGTTAGAACTGAGTCACATTAGCAACAATAAATACGTCCTAGCTCCAGAAGCCTTCCTCAGAATCTGCCTGGGAGTGTAAGTTATATGGATGGGAAGACATTCTTTAACAAGAAGCGATACATTTTGTGTATAATTGGCTTTATTGAACAAGTTGGGGTAGAAGTTACAAAAGTATACGATCCATATAGAAATAGAAAACATAATTCCATGACCCTTACACAGGTGATTCCAGGATATAATTCATACAGTATTAAAGCATGTTCTGTTGAAAAATGCAGACATTTGTGTTTTAGATTAGTCAAATTAATTAAAGGTGTAAAATTATTGCACTGGCCACCCCATGCCATGCCTTGAGACATGCCCCTGGCCCCTTAAAACAACCACATCTATATTTGTTTTTACAGTAATACCCATAAACACAATGCACAGGTAAAAGGTACAAGAAACTTTGATTTAGTTCCCCAGGCAAAATCTCCAGAAATGAACATGCCAGCTTTACTCAACTCATCTATCACCTGACATGAAAAAGTAAGAACCAGAGGAGGAATGATTTCTTGTCCTTCACATGTTTTCACACCATAATATAGTTCTTGTTTATTGTAATTACAGTTTGATTTGACAGATAACAGCCCAAAGGAAATAACACACATCTGAGTAAACACATTGCAAATATCTGAATATAATACATGTAGTCAGTCAGTCAGTCAAAGGATTCACTTCAGAAAATAGCTGGTTTTATGTTGAGAAAGTGCTCAAAAAGATCTTTTTAATATATATATATATATATATATATATATATATATATATATATATATATATATATATATATATATATATATATATATATATATATATATATATATATATAGCCTAATGCTGACTGACTGCTTCAGCTGTGTTTAACAGGGGTTATGACGAGAGGGGCATTATTTTTCCCCTCCTGGGGGAGGCAAGGGCTGAAGATCGGGTAGAGGTTCTCACTGAAGCTATCAGTAAAACTGTAGAGATGCACACAACCCTTCACATCATAGAAGGAAATCAGGCCTCCTTCATAATCCAGGAAGATTCCAACTTTACTGGGTTGGGAAGGCAGTGTTAGAGTCAGGCGGGGTGACGCCAGAGCTTTTATCTCCCCGTTCTTCAGCCACAGGCACCAGAATCCACCGTCGGGACTCAGCTTGATCTCACCCTTGCGTCGAGCCGAAGTGCTGGCCACACCGAGCGTCCAGGCCGCCTTGCGTGACACATCCACCTCCCAGTAGTGTCGCCCAGAGCTGATCCCCTCCCGGCCCAAGACAAAGAGGGCTGGGCTGAAGCGCTTTGGACCGTCAGAGTGGGTGGATTTGCGCTCTTCAAACCTCACCTGCTGACCGTCATCGGACACGGTCAGGTTCTTCTGGGCTGTGGCAGGGTCCAAAATCACCTCAGCTGGACAAGAAAGCACAGAGTATGAGATGGGGAAAATTATTTACCTCATTATTTATTGCAGTTTGTGCTATTTAAAGAAAAAATAATGGGCTCCCTATTCCTGAACATGTCATAAAAACTGTCTGTAAACTTGCTGCCTGCCACTGGAGCAACCCCCCCCTCCCTGCTGTGAAGAAGTAGTTCCATCTTGTGGACATTTAGAAGAAATGACTGTCATGCAGGACTCCTAAAAAGAGCCCTCCTGCTTTCCTTTAACACGTTAGTTACAACTGGTGTGAGTGTGTTTCCTAGAAAAATTATAATTACATAACATGGATGTCACCCAGCTAACAGAGGAGAGGTGTTACTCACTTGAGTAGTTCTGCACCTTGCGGAGCTCTGAGAAAGAGAGAGAGGAGGAAACACAGACAGAGAGAGGGAGTCAAAGTCACAGCAGATGGCACATGTGGGTGGTAAACACACAGATCTGAAGCAGAGCTCTAAATGCTTGATACATGTGCTGCTGTCAGTCAGCTGCCTCTCCAGTGATCCCAAGTGGATGATCTGCGGCATCAACACTATCTCCATCTGTCCAACCATCTTGCATGTGTGACCGTGTGAGTGTGGTGCAACGATGACTCACTGTTCTATTCCAAAGTGCTCGTACAGTGACCTACATATCGCAGATTTGGATTTTGCACAGGATGTGTGGTTTGTATTAGACAAGGGAGGATGGACTGCACGATAACTCTGCATTCATTATCCACACAGGGATCCCAGCAAAGCCTGCTGTGAGTTTGATTTTCAGTTTAAAGGGGCTCTTACAGATACTGAACTGTATGCAGCGCATGTAGAAATGGAAATTTATGTTGGTAACTACTAACATTTTTCAAAACGCTCTTTTCCAAATGACTGCACACGCTCTACTTCGCATTTAATGCATAAAACATGATCAGTATTAATTTACTCATTTCAAATAAATCATGGAAGGAGTTCTATAAAAAAAAAAAAAAAGGGTTTGTTCAATGTGGCAACATTTAAAAAAAAAAAAAGGTATTTATTTTAATTTGTCTAGCCCTGTAAGATGCACTAATACGCAGTGAACTTTATTTGGTACACCTTGCTAATACTGAGTTGCCTTTTGCCTTCGGAACAGCTTTAAATCATCGTAGCACAGATTCAACAAGATGCTGGAAACATTGCTCAGAGATTTTGGTCCGCATTGACATGATAGCATCACGCTGCAGATTTGTCAGCTGCACATCCGTGATGTGAATCTCCCGTTCCACCGCATCCCAAAGGTGCTCTGTTGGATTGAGATCTGGTGACCGGCGAGGCCGATGAGTGCAGTGAACTCATTTTCACAGATCAAGAAAGCAGTTTGAGATGGTTTGAGCTCTGTGACATGGTGTGTTAGCCTGCTGGAAGGAGCCATCAGAAGATGGGCACACTGTGGTCAAGGTCACTTCCCCATTCTGATGCACGGTTTGAACCACAGCAGTGAGTTGCTGACATGATTGGTTGATTTAATATTTGCATTAATGAATATTTGAATGAGTGTACCTAAAAGTGGCTGGTGAGTGCATATTACACAGTATGTATTACAGTGCTGTAAGTAAGTGCGTCTTGAAAACCTGTACACTTTCACAAATATAATAGCTATAATATACTCACTCTATTTATGGACATGATGAAGCACTTAAAAATAATAATGTAATAGGTTTGGCTAGCTGCCCGTACCTTTTCCGTACAGTCTTTTAAGCTCATCCTGGAACTTGTCTATGAGGCTGCTGACCGAAGAGCGGATGGTTCCCAGATAAAGGTCAGTATTGATGCTGACCGCTGACCAATCAGTGGGCTCGGGTGAGGGTGACAGCGACATCAGATTCTACATGAAATAACGAGGTTATGGGAGGGGAGATGAATGGTCCATCAGAGTTCACAATGAACCAAATACAGTACACATGATGTCAACAGTATGTTCAGTGCTGTCCTATTTAATCTAGATAATAGGGAACAAACAACAGAGACACATTAGCACTCTGAAAGGAAAATAAAAGAGTGCTCAGTAGATGGCATTTTCCAGATGTGGTAAGTAAATTTCCCGTCCATCAAAAGATACACATCGGGCGCCTGGGTGGCTTAGTGGTGAAGCCGGCGTCCACATAGACACGCGGGTTCGCGTCCCAGCCTGGCACCGATTTGCCCGCGTGTCTTCCCCTGTATCTTTCCCCCATTTCCTGTCTCTCTCCACTGTCACAAAAAGCCGCTGTGGCCAAAAATGAAAAAAAAAAAAAAAAAGATACACATTGGTCTGCATCCCCTCAGCTTTGATGTGTTTGGGTATTTCAGGCTTCATGCTTTCACTTCTATTCATGCTATGTAGAAAACTTCTGAAGTAGCAACTTCAAAGCCGTATCTCCATTCACAAGAGGGAGCGGCCATAACAGGCTGCCTCTGTTTGTGGAGGCTTTTGATGTTGTGTCTCAAAATCTCGGAGCAAACGCAGCTGCTGCGGCCGCAGAGGTAGATAATTGGCTTTGCAATTAAAAGTAAAGAGTGTGCATAGTTTTCCACAACAGGAAAACCGAGATGCATATTTCAAAAGACATATATTGTTCGGACTTGACTGCTGAAATCATTAATAATTGTAGAAAGTCTGTTTAGGTGCAGCAGATGTTTGTGAGATTTCCACTGTCGCGAGTGGCACAGCAGCCTCCTCTCCTAAGTCTAAGCGCTGTGCCCCAAATGCACGCTAATTGTGTTTTCAGTATGTAGGCCAAGCTGGATGAGCAACTAATGAATTTAAAAGGCCAGTTATATTTAGGACATAAAAATATTTTTTTCCCCTCAAAACTTGAACCAAGTTTCTCGAGAGCCAGACCTTTCTGCATGTCACAGAGTGAACCACACGGAGCTCTCTCTACCTGAAGGAAAAGCACTTTGTCCTGAGTCTGTGCATGGGCTTCCAACTCATTGCTCCTCCTCCTCAGTTGGCTGAGTTCATTCTCCAAACCCCTGGCTATTTCCTGGGCGTGACGTTCCGCCTCACGTTGCCTCGTGGCTATCAGGTCAACCAGCTCTGCCTGACTCTGCTCCACCAGACGCTGCAGTTCTGCGTACACCTGCCAGCTTTCCTCCAGCTCCTTCTGAGCACTGGCCTGCAAAGGAAGGCACAAGAGGTAGAAGTGAATGCGAACACTGCACACCCAGAATTACCAGTGCAAACATGAGACGAGCTCAGAGTCCCCTTCAAGACCATAAACCAAGTTTTTAAAGAAATGACCATATTTTCTTAGCAAAATAGTTCTTCCAGATTACCTCGAGTCTACAAGTTACTGAGTAACATGAGTCTTTTTAAAGGAGAACTTGGAGGGCAGGTTGGGATATGAGGTAGAGACCATCCTATAACAAATATATACAACCTGCATTGTGGGAATGCAGGATCTGGGAGCTTGACCTATAGTGAAGACTGGAATGGGGGGAAAAAAAATGAAATCTAAAAATCTTCTGTGGCCCATCCGACCTTTGAACCACACAAAACTTTGAACCACACAAAACTGTTTAGAGCTTGTCTAAACATCAACCAACAGAAGTGCACGTGAGAATGCAAATGTTTAATGCAGCCAGATCAGATATTACACAGCCGTTAACCTGCCAGCTCTCTAGTACAGAGTCCCAGTTATACTGGTGAGCAGATGTGTGTGTGAATAGTCCAGTGCATTTGCCGCTGTTTGTCTTAAGAGTCGCTCTTTTCAAGCTCTTAAGACTGAGAACCTACAGACAAACGCTGTGAGTGTGCATCATACTGTACATGTTGTCTCCTGCATGCTCTACCTACAGTAGGCACCAACATCCATTTTCAGTACCGAGGCTGCATTTGAAGTGGACTACCTGTTGTTGTGTTCTATAGGAATCTTTGGACAGTATCCCAACCTAATCCTCCTGAAATAATCCCCAAACTACTTACGATGAAGTATTTCTTTGTATTTTTACTTTTCATTTAAGGTAAAAAGGTCCACCTGGAATCTCTTTACTGCCAGCTAAAGACGGCCAGATATGAAGTCAACCAAACCAAGACAAATTGTGGAACAGTAAAAGTAGGTTCTGGGGTCATCCAAGCTGTTCCAGCACAAGTGCAGCCTCACAGCACGGATTCTCCTGTCATTCCAATCTCACAAATCTCTCATGCTAAACAATGCACCGACATATACGGACACAAGAAAAGCTGTTACTCGATTTTGTGATTTAGATTTTATTTTGAACATCTTTATTTGTTGGTCCCTTCACAAAGTTCAGGGTTTGACATAACTAAATTGCACCTTACTTTATCAGTTAGAGTGATAAGAGAGAAGTGTTACATAAACATCTTCACTGAATACAGTTTTCCACATAACCGGAGCAAACCTCTGGAAAACTTGGGAGGCTTTAAGTTTTCTGCCATTGTTTTTTAAAGACTTTGACTGGACTTGTTCTTTGGTGCCTCCTGCCCTCTCAAATCACTATCTTTATTATTAATATTCTTGTTGTCTTCTTCATTTAACGCTAGCATGAATTTGCCTCCTATTTATTTATACTTAAATTTACAGTCCTGATAGCGTGCCATGTTAAGCCAAATGGTGCCTTTTGTTTCTTATTGTAATCCCTTTCAATGCTGCACTTGTCTCATCTTTGGTCTAAAGTATCTAATGCTGTATCTCTTTTTTTCCACAAGTCTCCGTCTCTCTCACTTAATGATTGACAGAGTTAGAGGCCTCAAATAAAACCAACCAAACCAGCCAGATTTTAAAACAAAACAAACAAAAAAAAAAAACAATCACAGATGTTTAGTCAGTTATCTCCTGAGTGACTCACCAAGTGTCTGTCTGCCACCTATGCAACAGGACTAACAGGTTACGTCTTCCACCAGGTCACTGGTAGCACAAACTACCAACTTATTGCTGAGTAGGTTTCAGCAGGCAGGGTTTGTACTTCAATGGAAAACGTAACCAATAAATGTCTTAAATGTTGTTTGGTATGCGTTTTATCTCAGAAGTCTATCAGCAGCACACAGTTGGACACATGTACTCATGTTTGTACAGTAAACACACTGATAACTGTGCTCAAAATATATATATGTATATCCTGAAATAAGAAACCAAGAGTAGCACTGAACCCAGGAAATTCTGCTTATCACTCTTTTTTGCATGAATAAAATCAAAACTTCCCAGCGTAAGATCTGAGAACGTAAACATAGGTCAACAGATGTACTTACTCTCAGTCTGATAAGATTTGTTACACTCACAGCACCGTTAACAGAATTGTTATGGAATATGTTTCCTTTCATTTCTTATTCCAAAGTGGCCTTTTACCTACATATGGAGGCTGGAGCTAATAGCAGGGTGTGAGAGGAACTAAAAGTAAATGTTTACACTGGTCTCACTGGTTGGACAGACTCTGATGTAGATCTGAGTGTGTGCACGCAAGACAAAAACAAATAGCACTGGTACTCCACCTTCGACCATAGAGAACAAGAGGTATGAGATAGATGTGGGAAACATCCTGCCTCAGATATGTTCTACCTGAACTGGAGGATAGGCTCACCTTGCCTTATTAGCAAAGCAAAGTGAGCCTATAATATTAGGAGTGAAACCTAAGTTCAGGTTGAATGGTTTTCGATAAACAGCTGCTGGTCTTCTCAGAATCCCCTTGAGCAACAACTTGTTCTGGATCATAAAGCTGCTTAAAATGCAAATAAAGCTTTTGAACTTCAGCTCATGAAAAGCGCTAAATGAGGGTAGACTGGGCAAATATTTAAAATGCACTTTAAAAGTATTTACAGCAGCAGCGGTTAGAATGGTTGTCAAATACAGCACAAGAGACCAAGGTCTCTGGTCTCTCTGCACAGCCACTTCTGATAAGATGCATTTGGAAATGGCGCACTGGTAGCCTACCAGTGAGCCGGCTTTCTTTCTGAGATAACAAAATGCGATCAGACTTTTAGCTGGAGAAAAGTAAATAGTTTATCGTGCGGATAAGTATATGGTGACTCAATTGAATTTTAAACCAATCAGAGTCCAGCTGAGGTTTTGAAGGTAAAGAATTTCACATGTTAATTCCCCAAACAGAAAATACCAGAATTAAGATTTTCATAATGGAAGTTTCCAATAGATGCCGAATGTGTTGCAGAACCCAAAACTTTAAAAGGAACCATGAGGTCACTGAGCACCTGAGAGGCCCGATTAGGTAAATGTTTGTATATCAGGTTTGCAAATGTAATGAAATGATCAAAACTTAGCATGTTTCATTTCTTAAGCACATTGTAACTAGCCATGATTTTAATTGACAGATTGTACATTATAAAAATATTCTGTTTAAAAAAAAAAAAACTCTTAAAAAAACAGAAACTGTACTGGTAATTTTATGGATTTTTCCTTTCATTTCCTTTTTTTTTTTTTTAAATAGTGTGTATCATCATAAGGGACCCAACTGTTCCACAATAACTTAAATGAGGAAAAAATAAGAAGGATTCATTTTTTTAAAATTTGAACTAAAAGCTTCAGACTTTATCAAATAGACAAATGTTGATAACAAATGACACAAAAACAGTTCTTAGCAGGGATGCGCTGATAACTGACCCAAACGTTGATATTGACTGATATCGGCGGTGTTGACTGATACCGGCACACTGGCGACTGAGATGAAGTTTACTGATATCGGTGCCCAACGTTTATGTTGCATCCCGTGGTTTCTGTGATCTCTGAATGTTCAACAAAAGTGAGATGAAGGGCTGAAATACGTTAGTCACCTACGAGCCATTGACTTCTCATTGGACTTACCTTGATGACCTTGATGGACTGTTTGATCTCATCCAGTTTCTTGGCTCTCTCCTTGATCAGATGCTTCAGCTCTGATCTCTTCTTTCCCAGGTTACTCTGTGAGTCGAGAAGTCAGAGTTGTGTCTTACTGAAACCAATTTTTCTGGTTTTTATATTGTAAAAATTCCCTGAAGTCTTTGCAGAGATCACTACATTTACATTCATATCTATAACTTAGGAGCAACAGATGCACATCTCCTTATTGTCATAGAGCAATACTGACCATCTTCTTCTTAAATTCATGGTCAATGGAGACGATCTCATGGGATCTGTGTGTGGCATCGGCGCAGGCAGAGCAGATGCATACGTGGTCGGTCCGGCAGTAGGCATCCAGCAGGCGCTCGTGTTTCTTACAGATCTTGTCTTCCAGGTGGAAAGTGGGCTCAATGAGACGATGAGACGTGAGAGTCTTGACCTGGAGGACAGCGCGAGGAGGAAGACAAGCATGAATGTAAGCGGTCTAAAAACATTGTTTCCTTTAAACTTTAAGGGAAATAAAAAGCACATGAACTATCCCTTTCTTTTAAGGAAAATCCATCCCATCCATCCATCCATCCATCCATCCATCCATCCATCCATCCATTTTCTTCCGCTTATCCGGGGCCGGGTCGCGGGGGCAGAAGCCTAAGCAGAGAAGCCCAAGCTTCCCTCTCCCCAGCCACCTCCTCCAGCTCATCCGGAGGGACCCCAAGGCGTTCCCAGGCCAGCCGAGATACATAATCTCTCCAGCGTGTCCTGGGTCTACCACGGGGCCTCTTCCCGGTGGGACATGCCCGGAACACCTCACCCAGGAGGCGGCCAGGAGGCATCCTAATCAGATGCCCGAGCCACCTCAACTGGCTCCTTTCGATGTGGAGGAGCAGCGGCTCTACTCTGAGCCACTCCCGGATGGCCGCACTCCTCACCTTATCTCTAAGGGAGAGGCCAGCCACCCTTCGAAGGAAACTCATTTCTGCCGCTTGTATTCGCGATCTTATTCTTTCGGTCACTACCCAAAGCTCGTGACCATAGGTGAGGGTAGGAACGTAGATCGATCGGTAAATCGAGAGCTCCGCTTTTACGCTAAGCTCCCTCTTCACCACGACGGACCGGTGCAGCGTCCGCATCACTGCAGAAGCAGCCCCGATCCGCCTGTCGATCTCCCGTTCCCTTCGCCCATCACTCGTGAACAAGACCCCAAGATACTTAAACTCCTCCACTTGAGGCAAGAACTCGTTCCTGAGCCGGAGATGGCACTCCACCCTTTTCCGGCTGAGGACCATGGCCTCAGACTTAGAGGTGCTGATTCTCATGCCAGCCGCTTCACACTCGGCTGCGAACCGTTCCACTGCGAGCTGGAGGCCCCCCCCTGATGAAGCCAACAGAACCGCATCATCTGCAAAAAGCAGAGATGAGACTCTGAGGCCACCAAGGAAGAAGCCTTCCGCCACCTGGCTACGCCTAGAAATTCTGTCCATAAAAATTATGAACAGAATCGGTGACAAAGGGCAGCCCTGACGGAGTCCAACACCCACAGGAAACAAATCCGACTTATTACCGGCTATACGGACCAAGCTCTCACTGTGGTTGTACAAGGACTGAATGGCCCGCAACAATGGGCCAGACACCCCATACTCCCGCAGAACTTCCCAAAGAACACCCCGAGGAACACGGTCGAATGCCTTCTCCAAGTCCACAAAGCACATGTAGACTGGTTGGGCAAACTCCCACGCACACTCGAATATCCTTGAGAGGATAAAGAGCTGGTCCAGCGTTCCACGACCAGGACGAAAACCGCATTGTTCCTCCTGAATCCGAGGTTCGACTAACGGACGCACCCTCCTTTCCAGCACCCTGGCATAGACCTTACCGGGGAGGCTGAGGAGTGTGATCCCCCGAAAGTTGGAGCACACCCTCCGGTCTCCCTTCTTAAAGATGGGGACCACCACCCCGGTCTGCCAATCCAATTTTAAGGAAAAGGTAATTTAATTAATCATTAACATTTTGGTTTAAATCAGTCAAAAATAAAAAGCTCAGAAACAATCTCACCTTCTTATGATGCCTGAGGTGAGACTCACAGAAAGACCCAGGGCAGTTCACGCAAGATTTCAGTGCCTTTAATTTCCTTCCAATACAAGCATCACAGGCAACATCCCCGGGCTGGGCAAACTCTCCAGTATCCTTCACTGGCGAGCTTCTCTGGCCTGTATCTGAGCTCGAATTCAGTCTGGATACATGTGAGCTGGCGCCACTAGCCACTGTGAGCCCCTGGAACTGGGAGGATATTTCAGCCAGGACCCGGTTGACGCTCATCTCAGGCTTTTTAGAGTAGCTCTTCTTGCACATGGGGCACAGGAACTTCTTGCTGTGGTTCCAGTAGCCCTGTAGACAGGCCTTGCAAAAGCTGTGGCCACATGGTGTGGAGACGGGCTCCACAAATATCTCCAGACAGATGGAGCAAGTGAACTGGTCCTCAGAGAGAGTACTGATACCTGGAAGGTAGAGGGAAGAGTGAGAAAGAGACAGGGATTTTGTAGCTAGACAAAATACTCTATGTGTTTATCATATTCAGATATTTTTCAATGGGCATTTGCCCATCTTCTAACATGATTAGAAAGGTCAGCACATAAAGCTCATCTCCACATTTGGCCTTTATTTTTCACATGCCATGCATGACTCACTTGAGTCATGTGGCGTCAAGACAGAGACGGGCACAGAAACAGCTGTGAAACTGACTAGGAAGGGACTTCAGGACAGCGGTTTAATCTTCTTACAAGTGACAGTTTTTCCTCCGGAGATTTGACATATTACATCATTTTAAATCCTGAAAACGGCTTGGTTAGGTTTAAGTTGGTTTTGTTGACTTCATATCTGGCTGTATGTGTTCTTACTGGATTAAAGTGCACTTGGAGCCCTTGAATTAGGTCACGGAGAGCCACAGAGGAGACAAGACAAAATTATATGTGTGTAATGAGGTCGTTTTGTATCGTGACCTGAAAAAAATCCTACATGACGACTAGTAAAATGATTTCAGATGTATCCACACTGCTGAACACATTTATAAGACCACCTGTCATAAAAAAGGAAATCTGTCAAAAACTTCTAAAAATGATGTTGTTATTTATGAGGCAGAGAACAAACTGAATTCACCTTTTTATATCCAAATTTGAGCCGGCACGCTGGACTCCTCTGAGAAAATGATCAAGCGTAATGTTCAACCACTAAAACAAAGTTTTTCTGTTCAGGAATCATTTGGCATGTGGTGAATGAACCATTGTGATGATTTGGGTAATTTGGTTAGTTTAGGGCAGCTGTGATGTTGGTCTAATAAATTCATTAAGCACTGTAAATACGTTTGAGTCTTACATCAGAAGATTTAATGTAGTAAATTTCTGTTCTGAAATGTTGGAAAACTAAGGGTGACTTCAAATGCAGCTGCACTTTTTTTTGTCGTTGTTGATTTTGTAAAATGGACAACAAATTGCATCATGTTCACCCATAAAACACAAACTCACAAACAAATGGCAGTAAAGCAAGGTTCTGATCTAACATCTGGAGCAAATGCAGTTTATCGCCTCGCTCTGACATGTGGATGGGGAGGCCGTGAATTGAAGCCGCACCCTAGCACTACAGGTCACTGCACCTCTGTTAAGCCTGTGTCTAACTGCTACAACACACCTCCTCATTTTTGCTGTCGCAATCTCACATCTAAACTGTGAGCGGTCAAAACAAGAATGAAACTCAATTTTCTGACTGTTTCCGGCTCTTCAAAGAGACTCTGAGCATCACTTCAAATCTACTACAGGTGATGAGCGAGCAACAGTGGCAGCAACAAACACAAATAAGTTGCCCTGTGAATGTAGGACGGTGGAAACTGTTCCACAATTTGTCTTCAAAAAAAAAAACCCCCAAAAAAACAACTTCATAACAATTTATATAAGACAAGGAAAAATCCCCCTCATAGCAGTTATGTGACATTCAGTTAGAAAGCATTCCCACTAAGTAAGGAAGTGTCTAACAGTGTCACTGTGTCCCGCGGTGGCCAAGAAAGGAATGCAGATATTCTGGACTTTCTGCCTCACAGCAGCCGCATCAAGTTTTAAACTCAGCCAAAAGGGGGAAATTACGCCACACCTGCTACAACAAACAACCTCTGCTGCTGGCATTTTATTTTAAATCTCCACATCAACAGCTTTGCTGTTTAACCCAAATCTAAATAGTTTGTTAGATACTCAGAGTTAAACTAAACAATAAAGAAGGCAGGCACCGTCCAGTCCAGACACCAAAGTCAGCTAAATAATATTAACCCACGGATACTTTTTAGGTATGAAAATACATACACTCAGAGGTATTACTCAGTTTTATCATCAAATTTGTCTTTGTGTGCCTCGTCTGCTGTAACTATAGAACAAGCTGAACAACTGAACATAATGTACACTAAACACAACATATTACGAAAGAAGAAACTACTAATAATAGAACACGTTAAAACAGGCACGACTTACTCATGTTTTCCTTTGACCTCGAACAGTGTAGTCCTTTACTTCGGACACTTTGCTGTGAATTGCACAGCTCAGGTGTTGCGCTCTTCCTGAAACTTGCAGTGGACCTCCCACTCTCAGTGGGACACACCCAAACTCTCACACAAGCCCTCCCTTTGTTATCACCCACTTGTTGCTACTGCTCTGGGTCCCCCGCTGTACTACGGAGCAGGATTTTGAGTACTACGAAGGGAAGGTGGCTCACTTTTTACCGGGCTAAATCGCTATGGTAACTTATGCTGATTAGATTAGAGACCAACAGGTACGAAATCACTGCCCACTGACCAATAGCGTCACCGTTCCCGGATTTTTGAATTTGCAGGATCGTTCTTTAATTTCCCAGACGGAATCGTCCTAAACGGATTAATGAAGTTTAATCTAATCTAATAGAGCCCACGGACCACGGAAGAGTAGGAGGGTGTAAAGTCGTGGCATTGTAGTGTAATAATTTTGTTGATTTAGGAAATGTATACAGTGTTGTACTTGAATCTTATCTGCTGATGAGATACAGAACACACACCAAACACACCTGTTCAATTAGTCACATTCATTTCCCACGCCTCCTTTATCAGGCTGTGGGGCAGTCACCTTAAATGTTTAAATGGATCCAGTTTGAAGTTTCGTGGCAGCACCGAGAGCGCACCCAGCAATAAAATTAATGTGCGCTTAATCACCACAATAATGATTTTCTGAGCGTTCAAGAAAAGTCATATGACCCGCGAAACGCCCCTTTCATTGGTTACCTTAACGAGTTGCTAACTAGCTTCGTGGGAAGGTTCATCCTGATCAATGGTAGCACAAGATAAAAGTGAAAGTCTTAGACAGGAGCTGGGGATCATTACTCTGATGAGTGTCACTGATATCAGGGTCAAATGTGTTAAAGAAGCTTAAAGCTTTTAAAGTTTGCAGCTTTATCCCCATTATCCTGCAACATATACATACCATCTGGTCATATTTTATAGCGGATACGGTTCCTCACATTTCTGTGTGCGTGCTACAGTATATCGGTGACAGGATCAACGTTTCAGTTTGTTTGTCTCCCGTAAGTTCAACACGTTGCTCCCGTTCACCAGAAAGGAGACACGTACAAACACCTCTCCTTACGCAGGCACACTTTTCTCCGCCCCCCTGCTCAGCACCTGCAGTCATGCTGCAGGTGCTGAGCAGACCTGTGCAGGCTGCAGTGAGATTATTGCCATTGCACAATACAGTGAAATTTTGTCGCAGCCGAAAATAATAAATAGTAAGTGAGAAAGCGGAGCGACTTGTAGAGGTACTTTACACCTGTAAACGAAAACATGGCAAACAGTGATGCATGTGGCAACACCAACTTTTATAAAGACATGAAATATCACCAAAAAAAAAAAAAGAGAAAAGAAGAAGAGGAGGAAGGAAACCGCACAGACAGACCCGGACCCTCAGCACAGATACACAGTCCCTTCAGAGAGGCCAAGAATATCCAGGTAGCTCATTCAAGGATTCAAGGTTTTTTATTTGCCATTTGTGCATGAACCAAGGTCTAGGCACCAGGGTTATTATAGTTAACGAAAACGAACGAAATAACGAAAACTGAAATTGAAAAAACATTGTCGTTAACTGAAATAAATAAAAACTAAAATTAAAAGGAAGAAACGATAACTAACTAAAACTGAATTGTGAGTTTACAAAACTAACTAAAACTAACTGAAATTATAGATATTGTTATTTTTTCAAAAGTCTTGTGGATTGATATGAAATCATTTTTTTCTCTCTCTGAGTTTAAGCTCGGAACGCCGTCGGGCAAATGGGTGCGCATGTGCGTGCGTGCGCACACCGCGCTGCTCCTCAGAGAGTCCCATGTGGTGTTTTTTTTTTTTTTTTTACTATGATAGCACAGATAGCAGCGAGTGTCTTGTTGTGGATGATGTTGTGGATGATGTACGGAACACTTCTTAGTCAGGAAAAAAAACACCAACATCAAACCTGAGAAGCGCACACAAGGCAGCTACGGAAACCGCTCTCATCCTACAAGGCACCCCGGCCTGCACCTCCAGAGAAACGTGACTACTCGTCGGGTCAACGCAGCCACAACGTTGTGTTTAGTCCTTGTGCGTTTCCGGCTACTTTATCAGTCAGATAATAACAATCAGGACTAATAATCAAAGCATCAATATAAGGACTCACAAATGTCAGCAAATTCCTGGAGGGAGCTGCTGAAACTATGGGAATGGACGTGAAGAAATGAAGAAAGTGAAAAAACAGGGACAAATATGTTTGCACCCTAAAAACTGAGCACAAAGAGCAAGGACCAAAAAACCCCCAGCACACAACCACAAGGTAATTAACACACGCAATCCAGCTATACATGCATAAATGCGGACATGAGGTCGGACACTTCCGTAGGCTACATAGGCCGCAAAGACCCTGCAAGTCTAATCCGCGAGCATCTACCGTATTTTCCGGAGTATAAGTCGCACTTTTTTTCATAGTTTGGCTGGGGGTGCGACCTATACTCCGGAGCGACGTATATGTGACATTTACAACACATGAACCAAAATACTCCAGCCACTTGACATCTCCGTGAACTGCAGCTTTAAGGCAGTCTTGCGTAACCTGTGGGCGCAGTGGATGATGGATGGAGAGCACAGCTTAACGGCAACTGGGAGAATGCGCCACCCAACTTTCCTGGAAGTCATTGGATGGATCAAGAAAACATGGGCTTCAGTGACAAACCATCCTGTTGGGATTCAGAAAGGCTGGAATAATTGGAACTGCAGCTGACGACGAGTCTGACTAACGCGACACAGAAGAGGAAGCGGCGCTTCGTCTACGGCAGTGGTCCCCAACCTTTTTTGAGCCACGGACCGGTTTAGTGTTAGAAAATATTTCCACGGACCGGCCTTTAAGATGTGGCAGATAAATACAACAAAAAGCAAAAAATTATACTACTGGCATTAAAAACTGGGCCATTTTCCAAATATAATAATATACATGAATCCTTTGTGTACTCGTATGTAACTTTATTAGCCGAGTCCTACAACATTGCGTCAACAACACAAGTAACAGCCTCTCTGCCCTAATGCTCTTTGGTCACCATGGTAAGGTTTAAACACGCCTTCAAAATAAGATACACTGCAAAAACAAATATAAAGTGCATGAAAAATGCAACTCACCATAGTCCTGTCTCAGTGTGAGCCCTGAGCTTGTTTCTTTGCAATAAGACGATCCCATCTGGGGAGAATGGGAGACAATGACACCCGAAGTGTGTTGCTGATGTCCAGTCTACTCCGCAATTTGGTTTTCGTCGCTGTCACTGCAGAAAATCCTGTTTCACATAAATATGATGTTGGAAATGGCAGCAGGGTTTTTAGGGCTGTTGTGGCGATCTCTGGGTATTCAGCCATGACTTTTATCCAGAACACTGGCAGACTTTCCGTCTGGAACATCCTTTTAAGGTCGCCGTCATTTGTGATCTCCAGTAATTGATCCTCTTCTTGTAAAGACATGCTGGATTCACTCGGTTTGTTGTCGAATGGCTCGCGGATCCATTCCTTGTCAGTTCGTGGGTCTTTAGCGGTTGGGAAGTAGCGCTCAAACTCTTTTGACAGCAAAGACAGGTGATCGTGCACCAGCTGGGAGAATGACGGCTCGGGCTCAGTCTCTTCCAAAATCCCTGCTAACGTCTGAAACATGTCAAATATACCTCTGTTCACACGCCGTCCCCACAAATCCAGTTTGGCTTTAAACGCTGCTACTTTATCTGCCAGCTTGAAGACTGTTGTCATTTTCCCCTGAAGTGACAGATTGAGTTCATTGAGCAGGTTGAATACGTCGCACAAGTAAGCAAGTTTTGCAACCCATTCCTTGTCACTGAAATTTGCAGCAAGCGCTGTCTTTTTTTCTGAGAGAAATCTCTGCAGCGGTTCTCGTAATTCAAACACTCTGGCCAGTGATCTCCCTCGGGATAACCATCTTATTTCTGTGTACAAGAGGAGGTGTCTGTGCTCCGTGTCCATCTCGTCACAAAGCTGTTCGAACAGGCGCGAGTTAAGAGCGTGTGCTTTGATGTAGTTGATAACTTTAACAACATCATTCAAAAAGCTTTCAAGTTCAGGTGGCATTCTTCGGCTAGCCAGCATTTCCCTGTGAATGATACAATGCGTAGACTCACATTCAGGGGCAACCTCCAAAATCCGAGTAGTTAAACCAGACAGCCGTCCGGTCATGGCAGCAGCTCCGTCTGTACATATGCCATCACAAAAGGCCCATTTCATTTTTTCTGATATATAATCATCCAGTGACTTGAATAGTTCTGCAGCTGTGGTTCTGGTTGGTAACGATAGTGCGCATAACATATCCTCATGCACATCTTCCTGATAAAGATATCGCACATAAACAAGTAGTATTGCCTTGTTGTCAATGTCTGTAGACTCATCAACCTGGAGTGCGTACCACGGTGATGTATTAATCCTCTCCAACAATTGTGTCTCAATGTCTTCTGCCATTTCTTCAATGCGCCGAGTGACGGTGCTAGCTGAAAGAGGCACCTGTGCTATCTTGTTAACCGCAGCCTCTCCTAGAAGTTCACGACATATGTCTTTAGTGGCGGGAAGGATCAATTCTTCACCGATAGTAAATGGTTTCTTAGCCTTAGCAATACGGTTAGCCACCAAGTATGACGCTCTCAGTGCACTCACATTTGTTGATGTGGTGGCCCTCAGTAACTGTTTCTGTCCTTCTTATTCACGCTTTTTTCTTTCAAAATACTCCAGAGGCTTGTCTTTTAATCCAGAATGCTTAGCCTCCAAGTGGCGAAGCAGTTTTGATGGCTTCATTGCCTCATTAGAAAGCCGGTCACCGCATATAAGGCAGAGTGGGCTTGGTGCGTGGTAATCACCTGAAGCGATAAATCCATATTTTAAATAGGACTCCTGGTACTGTCTGTTAAATGCAGCTTTCTTTTTCTTGGAAGTCGTAGGCTCTTCTTCTGGTTCCTCGCTGGGCCTTTTCTCCTTCCCAAAGAAACTTTCAAGGGACGTTTGTTTTTTACTCATTTTTGTCGTCGGGTTTAATTTTAGTGGTAACATCACGTGACCGAGACAAGCGTCTTGACATGCGTCAGGAGAGAATCCGGCCATTTTTCAAAATAAAAGATTTTATTTTGACTCAGATAATAACTAAAACGGAAATAATGGAAATTACTTATTCTTTCAGTGCGGCCCGGTACAAAATGACTCACGGACCGGTACCGGGCCACGGCCCGGGGGTTGGGGACCTCTGGTCTACGGAGTGTACGGAATTGTTTAGAAGTGACACCGAGGATGAAGAATTCAATGGATTGATGGTTTGGTTAACTTGTTAGTATGTTCTTTATGCTATGGTTATCTGAATAACTTAATGTTACGTTAACATACTGAACACGTGTTCGTTGTGCGTCATGTAGCTGAATGTGCTACGTTAGCATAACGTAGGCGTAACTGTGTTCGTCCTGTTCTTTAATCCATTATTATTTTAAATTGCCGTTCAAGATGGAATTTCTGGTCTGGGTCTCGGATTCTATCAACCCCCCCCCCAAAAAGTGCGACTTATAGTCCAGTGCGACCTATATATGTTTTTTTCTTCTTTATTATGCATTTTTTGGCTGGTGCGACCTATACTCCAGAGCGACGTATAGTCCGAAAAATACGGTAACCAAGCTAGCTCCAAAACAGAAGCAGCATCAGGTGGTGAGAACATCAGGATGCAGCTGGATTTGAGCTTTGACTCCTTCAAGGAGTTTGTTGAATTGTGCTCAATTATTTTATTACCTCGCCCACTGATATGTGGCAGGAGGGTATGATGTCACTCATTTCTTTGTCTGTTAGCATTATAACTCAAAAGTTTCAAGTCAAACTTTGTGAAATTTTGTGGAAATATTCCTTAGAAGCCCAAGTACATACAAGTTCATTTACAAGGTCAAAGGTCAAGGTCAACAAAAATCTTCTAAAATTAAAAAAAAAAAACCTCTCTCATCATTGGCAAAATTTTATAACTTTATCAGTGACTTTTTCATCTTTTGCAATGAAATTTGATGTTGATAATTCATTGTCTTTTTCTATTTTAAATTAAAATACTCCCAATAATGCAAAATAAACTACAAACCCTACACACAAATCACACACTCATTCATATCTCAGCAGATGTTTTTCTTTTTTCATTTAGTTTCTTTTTAGAGGATGCTGTCAAGGTACATAGACTGACTGTATATTGTCACCCCCGCCTAAAATAATGGCCTAAGTCATTCTTTTCATGTTTTTCAGAAAACACACAAAAAAAACTGAACCAAATATTAAAAATATGATGATTTAGGCAAAAATAAAATTTTTGTTAAATAAATGTTAGGCCATTATTATAGGAGGGTGACGATGTGCCATTATCTGTTCATGTAGACCTCATTTTTTAAATACAAATGTAAAATCATATTTTACAGTTTTTTAAAAGCCAATAAAGTGAATTTCTAGTAAATTATGATGGAGTATAGCAACGTGGTATCTGAGGGCTCTTCTCAATGAAACTAAAACACATTTAAACAAAAGAAACTGACCCAAAGTGCTTTAAAGACAGGCACATTTACACTACAGGTCTCCAAAAAACCATAAATCCTGACACACTGCTCTCCTCTGTATAAGCTGTCTGTATAGCATCAGGATCAAGTATCGGTATTCGTATCGGCGATACTGGCCTTGTATTTACTTGGTATCGGATTGATACCAAAATTTGCAGTGTCACACACCACTACTGTTTTTAGGTCTCCCTCTCTCCTCCTTTCAACCTATGCTCTGGATGTATTTGTATGATGTAGACACTGTTGGAGTCACGTGATTGGCTATTTAAATGGGTTTGCTGTCTCTGGATTGGATCACTGGATGAGAGCAGACTTTCAAACTTCTCTGGATAACTGACACCCACTAGTTCCCTCTTATTGCCGCTTTTTCTTACAGCAGAGTTCTCATATTTAGATGTGGATATTTTCTTAAGAGATTTGTGTTCAGTGCAGTAACTGTGGAAGTTTGGAATTGAGAGTTAGTATTAGCTGCGAGCTTATACTTGTAAATAGACTGTTGGAAATGAAATATAAATTTTCAGCAATACGTATTAGGAGCACTTTGCTTGAGAATATGCATTTTTTTCTTCTGTTTTTCTTTTTTTCTTTTTTTTTTGGGGGGGGGGGGGGTTAGAGAATTGTTCCTTGTTTGCCTTTTTCTTTACTGTTAGAGAAAAGTAGTACTTATTATTATCAAGATTTATTTTCTTGTCAGTGGGATGTGGGAAGAGTGGGGGGAGCCACGCAGCATGTCCAGAGGCCTGCAGTACGAATCAGGATTTCATCTCATCCGGGTAAGTTCAGGGTTAAACCAGGGTTTTCTCTAAACAAAGGCAGTTCACTACTTACTGGGGTAAATTGCCATGGTGGCTTGGAGACCGCTCCCATGAAGATTGCAATGTTTCATCACAGATTGAAGCTCACAACTCAGAACAACTTGATATTAATTTGCTGTGAGGTCCTAAGGGGCTCAGATTACATGAGCAAAAAGCCCTCAACAACACAGCAAAGCCACCAAATTGGATCACTGTAGGAGTTTAGAGTTCAGGGCTTTCTATCTATAACCCGTCTGTAAACACAGACACCCTTAACAATAATTCATCATTTTAGGCTACATGCTACAGTAGACTGTTGGCTTACTCATTAATTTCATACTTAAAAAAATTCATAAATAAAGATGTTAGCTAGATTCTGGCTCTTTCTAGTCTTATTGCTGCTGGTAGCAGCTTCACAGGGTGTTTGCCTTTTATATTGTTGGCATATGAGTAATGTCTTTAGTGCATATGAGTAATGTCTGTAGTGCATTATGCGCCCCCGCTGAAACATAATGCACAATATATGCAAAAGACATTAGCAGGAATGTGTAATGGAATTAATGATGGATAAATATTATAGATTACTAAAATCCATTGCTTATGTCATTTAACCTTGATCATTTTTTCATAATTCCCAGAGGAGCCACCTTCTTCTTTTCTACGGCCAAACATGGATCAAATTTGGGTTGAACCTTTCCTGTAAAGAAGTATGACACCCACCTTTTAATCCAAAACTACATCCACCCTGTGGGGAGGAGGTGGCAACAGTAGAGGAAAGCCTTTTGCATTAATGCAAAGTACCGCTCTCCTTCCCTGTGACTAACGTCCACAAGCCGTTTTCTTGGCTATGAGTCATCTGTTATCTTCTCATCAAAGAGCCACAAGCCACTTCCAGCATCCAGTTGGATTCCTCCACCTCCCAGTAGTACCTGCCCACGGTTATGCCTGGAGTTGCTCCAGCAAAAGTGTTTTCTGTGAACCTTGCGAGGCTAGTTGGAACTTCTTTGAAGACTGCATAATTTCTTTCCCCGACTTTAGAGACGGCAAGCCAGGAACCTGATCAGCATCGATGTTTATGTCGTCTGTTAACAGACAGAATTTAAGGATCTAGCATTTTTCTAAATCACAGGCTGCATTCTGAATTTCATTTGAATGGAAACACATGCTAGCAGGCCTCAGCAAAAAGGTGACAAACGTGCAAATTTCTGCACTGCGTTGAAGTCTGCAGGTGAAGACAGGAGATAATAACTAAGGTGATAAATTATGCTGTTGATGTGTTCAGCGATACATGACAGAGATTAAATGGACAAAAATAGCTCTATTTATCAAATCACCTCCTGTGTTCAAACCACCTTTCGTGACAACATAGTTTATCAGTTCCTTCCATGTGCATTTCCATCAAATCCCCTTCCACCCATTAGACTGACAAAGACGTGGGGTCAAAAATAGGGTACAGCCAACATTTTTTCATCCAGTCTTTAATTCCTTCTGTCATTTTTTTAAACCCCCCTTGAGGAAAATCAGCATGCACTCACTGAGGAAGTCAGGGAGAAGACCATGCTGCTGGCAGACTTACTTCACATAGCCAGCTTTGGATCTTTAGTTCATCTAACTTGTGTGTGTTTCCATTTGTTGTAATGACTGAATAGAAGGAACAAATTTTGTATCACAGCTGCTGCTAATGTGACTTTATTTCAAACCTACCTGCAGCTGTCTGCTCTCTAACTTCCAAGGTGATAAACTCTCTTGCACTGACCTAAGAAAAATCAGTTTCATTAACAGGGATGCTTGGCCAATGAGAAGCAAGCATGCGGTTGATGCTGTCAGCAGCAAATAAGTTAAAATTAATGCACAAAGTATGTTTACAGTACATGTTATTTGTCGTTATGTGAGACATACATCTTATGTTGATATAAGCATTTACAGGGGTTGGACAATGAAACTGAAACACCTGGTTTTAGACCACAATAATTTATTAGTATGGTGTAGGGCCTCCTTTTGTGGCCAATACAGCATCAATTCGTCTTGGGAATGACATATACAAGTCCTGCACAGTGGTCAGAAGGATTTTAAGCCATTCTTCTTGCAGGATAGTGGCCAGGTCACGACGTGATGCTGGTGGAGGAAAACGTTTCCTGACTCGCTCCTCCAAAACACCCCAAAGTGGCTCAATAATATTTAGATCTGGTGACTGTGCAGGCCATGGGAGATGTTCAACTTCACTTTCATGTTCATCAACCCAATCTTTCACCAGTCTTACTGTGTGTATTGGTGCATTGTCATCCTGATACACTGCATCGCCTTCAGGATACAATGTTTGAACCACTGGATGCACATGGTCCTCCAGCATGGTTCGGTAGTCCTTGGCAGTGACGAGCCCATCTAGCACAAGTATTGGGCCAAGGGAATGCCATGATATGGCAGCCCAAACCGTCACTGATCCACCCCCATGCTTCACTCTGGGCATGCAACAGTCTGGGTGGTACGCTTCTTTGGGGCTTCTCCACACCGTAACTCTCCCGGATGTGGGGAAAACAGTAAAGGTGGACTCATCAGAGAACAATACATGTTTCACATTGTCCACAGCCCAAGATTTGCGCTCCTTGCACCATTGAAACCGACGTTTGGCATTGGCACGAGTGACCAAAGGTTTGGCTATAGCAGCCCGGCCATGTATATTGACCCTGTGGAGCTCCCGACGGACAGTTTTGGTGGAAACAGGAGAGTTGAGGTGCACATTTAATTCTGCTGTGATTTGGGCAGCCGTGGTTTTATGTTTTTTGGATACAATCCGGGTTAGCACCCGAACATCCCTTTCAGACAGCTTCCTCTCGCGTCCACAGTTAATCCTGTTGGATGTGGTTCGTCCTTCTTGGTGGTATGCTGACATTACCCTGGATACCGTGGCTCTTGATACATCACAAAGACTTGCTGTCTTGGTCACAGATGCGCCAGCAAGACGTGCACCAACAATTTGTCCTCTTTTGAACTCTGGTGTGTCACCCATAATGTTGTGTGCATTGCAATATTTTGAGCAAAACTGTGCTCTTACCCTGCTAATTGAACCTTCACACTCTGCTCTTACTGGTGCAACGTGCAATTAATGAAGATTGGCCACCAGGCTGGTCCAATTTAGCCATGAAACCTCCCACACTAAAATGACAGGTGTTTCAGTTTCATTGTCCAACCCCTGTATATAACACCAACTTGTTTTACCTGTTGTGAGCTGAAGACCCTACAGAGCCATAGACAGAAACACCAACAATCCAACAAATTCAGTCACTTTTAAGAGAAAGAAACCTCAATAGAACAAGGCTCCGGCAGGGTGGCCATCTGCCCCAACCAGTTGGAGGTGAAGAGAGAGAAGAGAGGGGAAAAAAAAGAAGAGAGAAATGATAAACTCTCAGGACAAACTTCCCACATTAGAGAGAAGGTTTTTTTTAATCCACTTTTGTCCGGTATCTATCTGAGTTTGTGTGAATTGTTTTGAAATGGCATTTCACAGCTTCTCTGTTTTCACTCCAGAAGTTATGCTTCATCCAGTTTGCATATTGGGTGGTTTTATAAAATTGATGTAATTTTCTCAGAAAACTAGGGTTAGCAAAAACAGGTTGTTGTTACAGCCCTGACACAATAATCAGAAATCTGTTATTCCCTCTTCTTTTATGTGTTTTGGCTTCCACCAACTTTTTTGGAAAACCTCTGTCTTCACTTCATTCAGATTAGTGGTGTGATGGGGACCATCTAGCACACAGTGGCTTTATTAAAGCTGTCAGCAACACTCATCAACCTCTGGCTGATAGAGAAATATGTGTGTTCCCCAGTCAGTTGGCAAGTAGTCGCTGGGTTAATGGTCACAAAGATGGTGCTGCACCAAAATCTCCATGTGATCGTTTTGGTCACTAGCAGGTTGCTGCAGTCTCCCATAGTTTGCATGGAAGTCAGCGATCTATAACCACATTTCAAAAGGTGCAGCTTTCATTTTGAAGGTGAACGGTTTCTGTTTCCCTTTTGCATTGCACTCACCTGACCTGTAGTGTTTCACTACCATTAGCAGTTGGCAACAACTATGGGCAACTGCATCAATCTGCTAGTGACCAGAGCAATCTACAGTACCACATGTTTAATGAGTTAATGAGAAAGACGTGTGAAAGCCTGTGTGGAACCGAGAAGGCCAGCCCACTGTCCTACCTGAGAGGAAGGAAAACAGACCCAGATCTGCCAGGACCACGGCATGCCCGCTGCATTTGAAAACAACACTACTGAAATCAGTGGCACTGAACCAGAGAAGCACAGATAAAAGTTTTGGCTCTTAAACCATTAAAGTTCCACTGAGAGATGCCTGCAACCTCAAAGATGATGATGAACTGCAGAGTAAGGTTAAAACATTTTTTTCCTTTCCATTATTCATAGCAAGCATCGAAGAAAAATGATTAAAATTTAAAACTGACCTGTCATATTTTCTGATGTGTAATGAGCTTTATAACCTTGCGTGGCTGCTTGGATGAAAATAGACTTTCCATCTTAGCTGATGTTTCTACTTCAGCAATACAGGCTATGCATAAAGTCAGATATTAAAGGCCAGACTCTGTCACTGGTGCACTGAGCTGCAGGACGGAGATGTGGTCTTCAGTTTGTGACGGCTGCTGCAGCTCATTGCTTTTCTTCTCCAGTTCTTCAGTCTCTTTTTTCAGCTCTTTGATAAGCTATTCAAACCTCTCCTGTTCAGCAGCACGCCTCACCTCCGTCTCCTCCATCAGCTCTTTGTGGGTCCTTCCCATTGACTTCATCGCAGACTTGAACCCCTAAAAACTTTACTCCATTTATTTCTGTGAATTTTCAAGCATAAAAAGACTGCATAGTTAACACAGAGTCCATGTAGACCCAATCAGCATTGAATAAGCCACTGATAAATTACAGAGGCAATTGATTTATACTTGGCAACATGTCTAGCCTTGAGGACGACTCTAATTGTGTACACTGTGGTGAAAAGGACAACTGAAAATGTACTGTTTTTGATAAAGGGAATGCAGCTTACAAAAAGACATCACAAAACAATGAAAAACAATAACATGCATTATAAAAACTCATATTTTCTGAAGAAAGTCTGCCAGTAAGACTGTAGAATATAAATATGCAATAAATGGTCCCTTACCCTTGAATGATTTATGAAAAACATCATATCCAGTGTCAAGTAAAAGCACTTTTTTTTTCTTTTATGTGCCACTTTAGATAATTTGCAAATGTTACAGTCTGGTTTTCAGACCAGGAGATTAATCACGTTGCCTACAGGTGTGCTTGAGCTAAAGCAGGTGTGTACATGCTGTCTGCAACACTTTGTGTTTATTTCAGGTTTTCTGGCAGTACTGATAAACGAGGACAGCTTTTCTTTTTAAAAAATCATTCATGTGCCCATGCAGTGAGTTTAACATGATGCTGGTTTGGTTGCTCGTGTGGATGATTTCTTCATTTGTCAATCCTGGATCATCGGCTTCACCTCCCTACCCCTCCTTTTAAACTGAATGTGGAAGGATACTCATATGAACTCATGTGAACCCTCAATCATGTTGACTACACTGTCAGAATAAGAAGAAAAAAATAGGAAAAAACATAACAGAAATTTACCATGTTCTAAAAATATAAAGTTTCTGTGCTTAAAATTTTACAGTATTACTTAATTTGTTAAGGAATTTATAAAAACAAATGACCTAATAATATGGTTAAATACTGCTGTGACATAGCATAGGCTTAAAGTTACAGAAAAGTACTGTTATTAGGTTTTATATTAAAAATCTTATACATTTAAACCATATTTAATGCTTAAAAATGGAAAAAAAAAACGAACTACTGCTACAGAACTACTAACGTCATTCTACATTTTTGATTATATCAGACGTAATTTGGGTTTTTACTACAAAAATCTTGTATATTTACTTGATCTTCACTGTTGAAAAGAAATTTACATATATAAATTTAATGGATTTATGTCATTTTTTTTCATAAAGACACCGATGAATGAAAATCTGGTCACACCAGAAGGCAGCACAGCAAAAATAAGCCTGGTGATGTATCGACTGCTCGGATGGCCACTGAGTGAGCAGATGGTGAGCTAACCTCTAAAATCTAGTCAGTGACGGCATGCTACTGCTGCTGTCAGTCACAGGGCCTCACTCATCATCTTTTTATTTCCTCTCTGTGGTGTAGTTTGATCCCTCCTTTTGTTCTTGGCATGATACAAATTTGAGGAGTTTTGCTGAAAAAGGAAACATTCAAACTGTGATTAAAAAGGAAAATGATTTTCCTGCATAAGTTTGCTTATGTGACCAGGTGTTAGTTATCTTTAATGCCAGCTTAAGACAAATTTCAGAGAATGGAAACAGTTCAGCTAGACTTTCTTTGCTATCTTTCATTGCAAAAGATCTCAAAACAGCTGATTTTCTAGGTAACTTTATCAAAATGAAAATTAAGTTTAGAGGTTTAAAGTCTTTCTTGCTGTGGTCTTCAGTGTTACCTTTCTCTCATGAGATTATTATTATAACACGTTCAAGAATCTTTGAACTTTTCTGACAAGCCATCATTTTGAAAAATGTTGCTGCATCTTTTAAATGTAAATAAAAATCAAAGTTACCACTTTATTGGGGTTAGGGTTCACCCTCTGCAACCTCTGCCGTCACAACAAGGTGCCAGCTGTCATCAGTCTCTGCACAGTGTCTGACAACTTTCCTCAGCTCCAGCATTTTGTCATGCTTCTTACGCTCTCCTCCAGGTCCCTGACTGGTTCACTGAGCTCATGCTTGCTCATGGCTGCTGCTGTCTTATGAGGCTCCAGGTGAGTCTCACAGTAAGACAGCATACACACCAGACAGGACTCTGCGGCGATATCACGTCACTTCACCTGCTTTAGCCTCACCTTCTTTCCCGCTTATCACTGGGCCTGCAGTTGTGTTATTGACGTGACTGACAACCTGTTGGAAGGCAATGTTGATCTGAAGCTCAGGCCTCTTGTAAAATACCTCATTACACAGATGCAGAGCTTGCAAAAGCTGTGTCTGCACAGAGTCGAGATGGGCTCAGTAAAGAGATCCAGACAGACAAAGCAAAGAAGCGGATGCTCATCCAGTGAAACTGAAACTGAGTGCAAATAATCAAAATAATTTACTGTGTGCAGAAATGTTGTCACAATGAATATCAGATACTGCACAAAAGCTCTCTTCAGACTTCTGCTGGTATCCTGTGACTATTTTCCAATCTAAACGTTTTTGAGTTTTGAGTAAAAAATTGTGCTTCCTTCATCGGGCAGGTTGACTGGTAGGTGAAAGACAACGATCTTCCTCAAAGTCATTTGTCTTTCACATACAACTGTGAGCAAAGGCAAGCAGCAAGGAGAAGCATAAAGGCTGATAGCAGAAAAAAAAAAACTTACCTGTGTTCCATGTTATCTGCCTAAAATCAAAAATTTCAACTTGAAATTGTCTGTTTTGAGGCGTCTAAATTCACAGTACATTATTCTTTTTAACAGAAACCTACAGTAGTGTGCGTATTGTGCTATACATATAACCTTATATAAATGGAAACCAAATAAGTGTTTGATAAATTAAATCCAATCCTCATATCTATCAAAGTATAATAAGCCACTCGAAAGAACAGAAATGTGAAATCCCTGTTTTTTTTCCCACTGCAGAGGCTAAAAGTTATAAAGGCATAACTTACCTGTGGGTCTCTCAAATGTTCGCTCAGGTATGATAGGGTATGTTCTGTTTTCTGGAATGATTATGTAACCAATCTTTTCCTCAGGACTTCTGTGGGAAGTAACATCTTCCGTGCGGACACTGCCGGTCAGACTACCTTAAAGAAAGTTTCTGTGAATAATCCAAAATGATCCAGAAATGAAAAACTGAACCTGACGATGGACCAAGGTGAAAAGTTCAGAATGGCTTCAAGTGCTCCCACCTTATAGAATTTACAGAAATATCTAATAAAGTTTTATCTAATAAAGTTTGCATATATTAACTACCAACATATATTATGCATACATTAAGTCAGTGTTTCTCAAACTGTGGGACGTGCCCCACTGGTAGGGTGCAGGGCCATGAAAGGTGGGGCGTGAACAGCAGCAACTAGCAAAACTCCACCGTCACCATCTGATGTGCATCGTGCTGCTGCTTCACTGCTCTTTGACCTAAAGTAAGGCATCTTGATTAAGATGACCTGTGTCTGTTACTTGTCATTGCTGCACACATGTGTGCAGCAATGACAGCAAAGCCTCACAGAAAATTTTTGTGACTTATTTTTAGGGCATTAAATACAACATTAAAAATGTGCTTTTAATTTTTAATAAACCTGCATCTTGATTCCCCTTTAAACACTGTTTTGCATGTGATCCAATGCAGATGAATATGACAGCCTTAAATGCATTAGAAACTGTCATGTTTTATTGTATCCACTAGTGGGCGATCTTGTGCTGGGGAACACCATCAACACCCCCCACCACCACCCACCCCTCCAACAGACACTTCACATTCATCATGCAGTTTTACCATATATGCTGTCACCCATAGCAACATTGGAGTACAGCGCAGCCCGAAAATGTCTCATGTGGTCAAACAGAGCATCCAGGGAGCGTGGCTGAAGTCATAATGCAGTTTGTACACTTTCACTCTGCTTTTTCAGTTCTGACCTCAAATCCACCACCAGCAAGGTCTCCCAAAAAAGATTGATTTCTACTTTACACTGCAGCATATTGACAGAATCAAGGTCAATAACACTCTAAAGAGGGGGGGGGGGTTCTGCTCCAAAAATGACCACCTGCCCAGGTCCCTGAGATGATATTGATCCGTATCCCTTCCAGCAAATGTCGCCATGTCTCCATTCATCACATATTATTGAACATCTCGTGTCTTGATTTGACCATTTCCACTAGGGAATCTGTCTCTGCTCGTCTTGCTTTTGCTGCACCACTCACATCTTTTAGCTTAAAATTTGGGTGGAGAGGAGTCGTCTCATTTTATTTGAGCGATTGCAGCAAATCTGCTTCCACGTGTGCTTTGAAATGTCCCATATGATCTGCGCTGATTTCTAAACAGATGCCTTGTATGCACACTTGCAAACATGTGATTATTGCTGTGTGTGTGTTTGTAAATGAGGGCATGCATCTGTGCATGTTATAATATTCAGTGTGGCCCTACAGCAAACCCACTACAGAGATTATGTCGCATGATGTTATGGAGCTAGAATTTCTTGGAGTGGGGGGGATTCTGCTTTCTCTCTCTGTCGCAGTGTCAGTCAAGGTAAATGTATTCCTCCTCCCCTCCTTTCCTCCCCCCTTTCTCTCTCTCTCTCTCTCTCTCTCTCTCTCTCTCCCGCTCTCCTTTGTATCTATCCATCTTTTCATCTTTCACCCACCTGTCTGTCTCTTCTTTTATTCACCCTCTTTGTTCTTTCTCGCATTGTTTTATTTTCCATTACTCTATCCGAGTAATTCTTTTCAGGTTTATAAATAGAAGCTATACCCTTCTCTTTGCCTGTCTCTCCCTCTCTTATTCTTTCCATTGCTTCCTGTTTTCTCTCCTTCCCTGCAATCCGGTACTTAGTCGAGTCTCTGCTTGAAGCACACTGCGCTGCCCCCCCCCCCCAAAACCCCCACCCCGCCTTCTCTCCACACCTCTCACTCTAAACTCCCTTGTGTTGCACCTCCATTTCCCTCTTTCATGTTTTAATTTGAAGAACTCTGAAAAAGTAGCCTGCTTGCAAACAGACAGTGCTCGAGACAATAGAGCTTTAGGTAACCCGCTCATCTCGCTTTCCCCCCCCTCTTCTCCATTTTCCCCTTGCCTCTCATACACACACACACACACACACACACACACACACACACACACACACACACACACGCACATGTACATGCACGCACGCGCACACACACGCACACACACACACACACACACACACACGCACATGTACACGCACGCACACACGCACGCACGCGCACACACACGTACACACACACACACACACACACACAGAGCTCATTTTCCATATAGTTTTCTCAGCATGTTGCTGCTTCCCCTGCGTCCTCCCTCCTCGGGCTGTGTCGTCTTGATTCCGCCCTCCTTCTCCTCCTTCTCCTCCTTCTCATTGCTCTCTGGTTTCTTAGAGGTGGTATCAGTGCTCTCACCACCTTCAAGGGATACGGTAGCGCCGGCGAGCATTATTGATAGTCAGTGCGGATAGTGTCACACTCTCTGTGCTACTGATAACCTCACTGTGCCCTCAGTGAACTGATGCCTCCTGGATCTGATCATGTGGCATCTCTCAATGGCTTAAACACACAGTTATTGTTGTTGCTGGGATAGTCTCCTTGGACTTTTTAGAGGAAGCAAAATCAAGAGCTCATAAAGTGTCTTGCATAAGGGCAATAAAGCACAGCAAACTGCCTTGAAGGTTGTTTTTTTTTCCTTCTGAGTAATTACCTAACCCTGCTGTTGAATGGTTATGTAACAGGTGCAGATTGATTGCTCCAAGTGTTGTGGAACCAGTGATTTGTTAATTAGTGACATAACATGTTAGATTAGTACCAATACCATTAGCAGCTTCAACACCGATTGCTTCATTATGTGGATCACCTCATGCTGAGTGCAAATCTGATGTCTAAAGTTACGCGCTCATGCTGAGAGTCTATCATGAAATTTGCATGTGTTATATGTATCCAGCACCCTGAGACATTCACTTGCTTAATAAAAGGAATTACTCATTGCAAGGTGGGCACAACAGCTGGTTAGTTTAGCCTAGCAAATCAACTGTAAACACTGGGAGGAGTCATTATTGTTTGACACTTTTTGACAGCCGATGTTGAAAGCAACTGATGTCCAAATAATGAATAACTGATATTGGGGCCAGGACTTACTGTTCCTGTTACAGTCTGACTGATTTAGCAATGCCAAATCACTGCCATTATCAATGCATCCCTCTTTTCTTTCCACATGTTTATTGCTCAGTGGTACTCAGACTAAAAACAGAAATCATAAAGCTTCCACGACTTGATGTCATAGGCCCTCTTTAGATGAATAATCCATTATCAGCCTTCAACATATTTAAAGCACCCAGGAGAGTTAGATGGACTTGTGTCCTCTTCTGGGTTCTTCTCAAGATTTGGATAAACTAATCACAGCTATTTGTTTCACAAAATCACACAACTTCTCCCCATTTCTTTAGTGGAATCTACAAAAAAAAAAAAAATGCCAAAGATTACACAGTTTGACAGGCATAAAATAGTATTTTTGCACCAACAAGCTGATTCCCAAAGAGCTATTAGCTGAAAACTTATTTCTGTATGATGTGCATTGTGTCCTTAAATAAAATAAGAAAACTGGACAATGGAGGACAAAAGAAGAAGTGGCAGGCTTTAAAAAAAAACTATATACAGAAGAGGAACAGTATCTGAAAATCATGTCCTTTAGAAATAGGAAAAAAAAATCCAGCAAAGACCTGACACTGAGAGACGCATCTGGCCTACTGCTCGCTGAAGCCTGATCAGAAATGGTCTCAGTGCAAGGGTGGCTGTTGAGAAGCCATTCTTATGGAAGTGAAATAGGGAAAAAAGGCTGAGGTATGTCACATTACACAAGAACTGGACTGAAAATCAGTGGCAACAGGTTCTCATGGAGTGAAAAATCCCAATTTGACATTTTTGGTTCAAATCATCATCAGTGTGTATGGAGAAGGTCGGGAGAGAGGCACAACAGTGAGAGTCTGCAGCCATCTGTAAAACGGTGGAGGCTCTGTCGTGGTTTGGGGCTGCATTTCAGCCAGTGGTGTTGGATATCTTGTCAAAATTGGAATTATGAAGTTCGAAAAGTACAGCGAGAAAAACACACAGTGCAACACCAACAGTCATGGATCGGCCTCCTCGGAGCCAAGACCTCAACACAATTGAAGCAGTGCGGGACCATCTTGACAGAGAACAGCACAAAAAGCAGCCAACATCCAAAGAAGAGCTTTGAATGTGCTTCAAGATGCCTGAAGACTGCTTACAGAAATTACTGTACAAGAAAGCTTGCTTAAGAGAGTTCAGATTGTGTTGAAAAATAAAGGTGGTTATATCAAATATTGACTTTCAAGCTTGTTAGAATTGCTCAACTCACTCCGTTTTTGCCTTATATTCTATATTTCCACTCATGCTTGCATCTCTTTCAGTAAATCAATGCGCCTATTTCCCAGTTTTTTAGAAAGTTATGAGGGGCGGCTCAAGACTTTTGCACGACACTGTATCTGTTAAACATGTTAGTGCTACCAGAGTGTCTGTTAATGAGCATGTTGGCATGCTGTTGACATTTTGCTCAAAGCACCTCTTTGCGTAAATACAGCCTCACAGAGCTGCGAGCGCGAGTGTAGTAGGTCCATTGTCTAAAGTCCAAGTCCAGAGAATGTAAGCGAGATTAATCCAACCATAAGGCAGCAGCAGCATTAAATCATCTGTGAGGCACCTGCTTGTGTCGGTTCCTACACAAGTTCGATGTTGCGCACCGTACAAACTGCGTGATGGTGATCAAATCCACTTTCATGGAGACACGGTGTGAAAAAATGAGCGAGCACAGAATTTATCATTTGTGAACGAGAAAAGCAAAAAGTGCCTGAACAGTAGGATCAACAGTTGGAGTTATTACCTTGTGTTTGTACTAGGAAGCTGTCCAAAAAAAAAGAAAAAAGGTTTGTCACTCATTTTATTCATGTACTTATTTATAGATGTGCATTTTTTTCATAATTGACACAAATATGTGAATGTATTTGGAAGCCCATTCACTGCAGCCGAAGAGCATAATTTAGATTCACATAGGTTGGTGCCAATGCAATAGAGAATATGCAAAGGGTTGTCGTGTTGTTTGCAGCTCCTAAAGTAGCATATGTGACTTTTCTTTCTTTTCTTTTACAGCTAGAAATTCCATCTGCTGTTTTCACACCATATAACTTCAGCTCAGTGGATAATAAAAATATAGCATCCACACCGATTTTTTTTAAAGCATTTCTGTTCCACTCTATGTGCTTTGAATCCTGTAGCTCTGCCAGCCAGATGCATGCAGCTGATGCAAAGCTACAACACTGCAGTGCTTCATTCACATGCAGCACTCAGTCTGTGAGCTGCTCCTTCAGATCCTGCCTGCTGCATGTTTGCTCTCTCTGTCTCTCACTCCTTGTGTGTGTGTGTGTGTGTGTGTGTGTGTGTGTGTGTGTGTGTGTGTGTGTGTGTGTGCAGTCCCTGGACAGAGAGGGGGTGAGCTCTTTCACTCTAATATGTGTATCACACCCGTATCAGGTAATACCTTTTCATGCATCATATGGCTTTTGTCCCTTTGATGACTTAATCTGTTTGTCAGTGTAATTGAGACATGCATATACAGGTCAATGAAGGATTTTCTTAAAACCATATTCTGCTTGAACTGCCAAACACCGTGCTGTAGTTGATAGCTGCATTATCTCCTCTCCCCCTCAAATGTGATCTGATCTCATCTGATGCCATCTGATCTGATCGCGCATCTCCTCTCACGCAATTCGGCATATTCTACCCATATGTCTTCGTAAAGACACTGAAAGCCATGCAGCATATCTTATGATTGCGCAAGGCATTTTGAGGCCAACAACACAGGGCTCAATAAAATCCAAGGCTTAAATGATGAAGTCCAAAAATAGGACTATTTAGCGATGATGCTTTTCAGCTGCAGGATTTTCTTTTTAAGCTGAGTGGAGAAATACAAGATCAAACACCATCTCAGATTGTAGGCAACCAGAAACACAAGGAAGTCCAGACACTGAGAAATAAAAATGTTTTCTTTTCATTATTCCTTATCTGAGTAAGTCAGTGTGTGTGAAGCATCACTTTGTTGGCCTGCTGCCAAGAGCACAGTTTACTCATGTTTTTTCCTGCTTTTTACATATATAAAGAAGATGACCTCTGGCCTCCCATACTACTGGTTTTTTCTTTTTTTACATTACAGTGTATGCATTGACCATAAAAAGCTCCAGAGTAGCTTCTCTTATGTCCTTTGTCAGAAGCCTCTTGCTTTTAAACCCATGGTCCGTGAAAAAGAAGCAACTAATTGCACTTTGCATGTGAATAGATGAAACACTGCAGGCAGTATAATCTCTGCTTTAAGGCTAAGGTGAACCTAACCTTCATACACACACACACACACGCACGCACACACACACACACACACACACACACACACACACACACACACATATATATATATATATATATATATATATAAAACGCGTTAATTTCGATTAATTAATTACAGGGAAATTAACGCGTTAAAATTTTTAACGCATTTTAATCGCACTTTGCACCGTGGAACGTTTCTCAGTGCACGAGTTCCAGGCATACAGATTATATCGACGCACAATGTCCAAATTAGGGGCTGCATCCTGCGAAGGACCCGGCCCACGTCTTTCGCAGCCCACAAAAGGCCGGAAGTGAGCGGCTAGCCTTCATATCAGCGTCGCCGTTTTTCTTCTCTTTTTTTTTTTTGTTTTTTTGTTTTGTTTTTTTCTAATTTATTTATCCTTTTACATTTCTTTCCCCGTTTAACGTGTGAAGTATTATCTTTAGCTTATATATCATTGTGTGCCTTAAACATGTAAAACCTGATGTGTTTATTGTGTATACATGCCACATGATTCTGTAATTAATTTCGATTAATTAATTACAAAGCTTGTAATTAATTCGATTAATTTTTTTAATCGAGTCCCACCCCTAATATATATATATATATATATATATATATATATATATATATATATAAAACCTTCACAGTTTTATCCACCACTTTCTTACTGCCATCATCATAAATAACACTAAATCCAAGACAAGTGAACCGACCGGGAAAGGTTTTTTTCATGAACGTTCCATCCCATATACTGTATATATATATATATATATATATATATATATATATATATATATATATATATATATATATATATATATATATATATTAGGGGTGGGACTCGATTAAAAAAATTAATCGAATTAATTACAAGCTTTGTAATTAATTAATCGAAATTAATTACAGAATCATGTGGCATGTATACACAATAAACACATCAGGTTTTACATATTTAAGGCACACAATGATATATAAGCTAAAGATAATACTTCACACGTTAAACGGGGAAAGAAATGTAAAAGGATAAATAAATTAGAAAAAAACAAAACAAAAAAACAAAAAAAAAAAAAGAGAAGAAAAACGGGGACGCTGATATGACTCAGGAAAGAATTGATGGGAACAAACACCACAGCAACAGATGGGATTCAGTGCTGAGTTTATCAGCACTTGTTAACATGTAGGTTAAGTTAAAGTCACCAATTCTGTTCACTTACTAAAAATATTTTGTGTATAGAAATAACACTGTGCTTGAAAGAAATGAGTATAAAAGTATTAGCAGACACAAAGATGCATTGGATTTCTTTCATTTTAGTTGGCAAATTGATTCCAACAACCCATATGGAAGCCACATCAAAGGGAAGTGTTTATCCTGCCCAGGATAGGGTTTCTGTGGCCCCATCCTGGAGCCAGGCCTGTATCCATCCATCCATCCATCCATCCATTTTCTTCAGAATGCATCCTAGTCAGATGCCTGAACCACTTCAACTGGCTCCTTTCGATGTGGAGGAGCAGCGACTCTACTCTGAGACCCTCTCAAACGACTGCACTCTTCACCCAGTCTCTAAGGGAGAGGTCAGTCACCCTTCAGAGGAAGCTCATTCTTTCAGTCACTACCCAAAGCTCGTGACTGTGGGTGAGGGTAAAGACATAGATTAACCCGTAAATTGACAGGTTGGCTTTTATGCTCAGATCCCTCTTCACCACGATGGACCAGTGCAGTATCCACGTCACTACAGCTGCAGCCACAATCTGTATGTCAATCTCCTGATCCCCTCTCCACGCAGGCCCATGTTTCCTCTTTGGGCTGCCCTCCTGGCCCCACAGGCTAAGCCCCAGTCACCAAGCGAGGCCCCGGTAACCCCATCCCAGGAAGGCTAAACTGTTCTCTCAATCTTTTTTTTCCGTAAGGGTCGTCTGAATTGCTTTTCCTCAGGCCCCTCACTCATGACCAATTTGCCTTGGGGGACCCTACCAGGGGGCAAAAGCCCCCTGACAACATAGTCCCTGGAATCACTGGGACACACAAACCCCACTACAGTGGTGATTTGCAGAAGGGGAATCTTTTACTAATTAGATATTTTTGTTGTTTTGTTTTTTTTTTCCAGCTCTTGTCCTCAGTTCACTAAAACATGGAACATGTGAAGTACATTTTGTGTGCATCAACTTTGCTCTCTTATATACACTGTATGGACAGAAGTAGTGGGCCACTTACACATTACACCTACAGGAGCTGCTCATCCATGCCAACCCATGCCCTGAAACTCCTGGAACACAGTTTTTATGCAGATGTTTGGTTTGGAGCTCTGCCGTTATTGAGTCAGCAGAGTGCTGGAGACTTTCATGCACTGTGCGCCTCAGCACTCGGTGACCCCACTCTGTCACTTTACATGGTTGGACACTTTATGGCTGAGCTGCTGTGGTTCCTAAATGGTTCTGATTTGCAACAATACCACTTACAGCTGATGGTGGAATATCTACAAGAAATTACACAAACTGGCTTGCGGCTCAGATGCTTGAATTCAGTGAGCTCATTAAAATGACCCTTTATTTCACAAATGTTTGAAAAAGCAGACTGCGTGGCTACTGTAGGTGCTTGATTTTAAGCACCTGTAGCAATGGGACTGAAAACACCTGAAATCAGGATTAAGGGGTGCGGCCCAGTACTTTTGTCTATGTAAAGTATGTCTATGATTGTATAAACCTCTCATGTGGAATTAACATGTCCTGGGTCTACCACAGGAGGAGGCCCCGTGGTAGACCCAGGACACGCTGGGGAGATTATATTTCTCGGCTGGGCTGGAAACGCCTTGGGGTCCCTCCGGATGAGCTGGAGGAGGTGGCTGGGGAGAGGGAAACCTGGGCTTCTCTGCTTAGGCTCCTGCCCCCCGCGACCCGGCCCCGGATAAGCGGAAGAGAATGGATGGATGGATGGATGGATTATTTTTTGATTAGGATACCAAATTACAGTTATTAACTTTCCTGAACAGAAAAAAAATAGCTTCAGTGGCTGAATGTTATGTTTGACTTCTAACTGTGGAGGCTCAAATTTGGGCACAAAAATATGAATTCAGTTCAGTTGCCGTTATTTGTATAATAAATAATAATGTAATTTTTTATTTATTTATTTATTTTGCTTTAAATAAGTTTCTGACAGATTTCCAAAATATGTGAATCTTGCTTTTTTTAATGACAGCTGGCCGAATAAATTCATTAAGCACTGTAGTTACTGTTATTTATGTATTTATTAGCATAGATAGACAGACAGACAGACAGACAGACAGACAGACAAGACAGACAGACAGACAGACAGACAGATAGACAGATAGATAGATAGATAGATAGATTTTTGCCCCATGTTTTTCTTGATGTTTAATAAAATAAAATGTGTCAAGGGGATACGCAAAGACGTAGAGTCCTATTTATCCTGTGTATAATTGAGTGCTCCCAATTCCTAAATTCCAGTTCAGTAATGAGCAACACATTCTCCATCGTGTCATCCAGGAGCCTGTTTGAACTGGAACAGCACCCAAAGGGGGACTGGATTGAAACTAGCTTCCAGGGAGACCCATGGCAATACTAGCATCCCCTGAAGAATCCGGGTCAGAAAGATCTCCTTTAAGCAACTGACGTTACTTTTGGAGCTCTACATGCAGATTATTTTTTTTCTTTGTAGCAGCTTCTGCTAATGATACAGCAATAGAAACACTGTTAAATTACAATAAAGTACTGCTAGACAGATTTGCCAACATTACGGTTTCCCTGCTGTAATCTTGCAGTAAAAGTGTATGATGCTGGGCAGAGAGGCTTTACAGTGAAATACTGTAGTACTATTGTAATGGCCATAACCTGTTTGTTTCTGTAATAGAGAACTGCGTGCCTTTGCACGCACCCTGAATTCAGTTGTCTTGTCTGCTGTGTTCAACTTAATCCCGAGTCTTGGTCATGGTGAAACCTTTAACCCACAACACACCATCAAAATACTGGAAACAGTCTTATCACAAAGCCATGTTTGCTGGGTACCTTTGACATTTGACAGTTAAAAAAAAGAAAGACAACAGATACACAGTTGTTAGAGTTGTAAGCAGTATGCAGCAAATTTTATTTAGTGCAGAAAACACAATACAGGGAGTGTTCATGTGCATTCTCACCTCATCTAACACTTCTGAAAGTCCAACAGCACATCTTAGATCGCAGTGGCAAAATACGAGAGAGAGAGTTTATAGTCTACAACATACAAATATGGATTTCACATGCCTCGACATAAGAAACACAACAAAACAAGGTGGAGAAGTTCACAACAACATAGGTAACCACATAAGTTATAGAAACATAATTCAATAAATAAAGCATCAATCATCATGGTAGAAGAAGTAAAGATGCATTAAGAATATTAATGAATTGTGGAATGGGGCCCTGTAGAGCTTCCTGATTGGCAGATGCCTCCCTGAAAGGACAGTGGTCACTGATTGGCCACGCTGTGAAGGGTGAGCCAAAGCCTCAGTGCCACGTGAGTGTACAATCATCTGAAAGACAAACTTAAAACCTACTTCTCGTGTTTTCTTCATAATTGGGGACAAACTGCCTGTTTGAAGCATGCTTTTTTGTAGCATGTAGAGATATATTAAGCTTTTGGGTACCTTTACGGCTGCTTTATGCAACTACAGATAACACAAAGAAGGGAAATACACAAAGAGATCATCTAAATATGTGTTTTTGATCTTGAAAGTATGGCTTTGATGTTGTTTCTAGGCTGCAAAGCTGAGCCCAAATATCTGCACCGATTACTTCTCTCTATTCAGTAGACTATAGTCTTGTCAAGCATAAGAAGTGGATGTAGATAAACATACGCAAGCAGAGAAGAATATTGAGTTAGCAAGCATGGATTTAGGGACACACTGCAGACGATGTGGTGCGAATGATATTTACAAAAGCCTTGGTTTGTTGTTTGCCAAGCTCTTGTCTGCCGTGACGTTTAAAAAAAAAAAAAAAAAAGGATTTTTAAGGAGAATGTGGGGACTTCACTTAAGCCAAACTACACGCAGCTTTGCTCCATTCACGATCACCACAGTGAGACAAGCTTTTTATTCCACACATCTTCCCTCATTCATAGCGAGCAAGCTGTGCTCGCCGAGCCCCGCATTCGGATGCCTTCGGGGGAAAGTGAAACGAGGTCAGGCTAACAAAGCAAAGCGAAAAACACGGCAGTGACGAAGAGATAAATAAAAAAAGACAGAAAAAAAAAACTGTGTCTTTACATATGTTGTGTGTGCACGGAGGAGATAAATATCTAGCCCAAACACTGGTTTGGGTCACAGAGAAAAACTATAAGATTTGATATGAGTGACAAATCTGACCTGAAGCATCTTGCTGATGCATGTAGCCACACTTTGAACAACGCGCTAAAAGTCAACATAGCAGCATCAGTCATGTGATAACTGTATTAAGCAAGTGCAGCCACACAAATGGCTTAATAACAGTTTAAAAATAGTTTAATAAAGAGCAGGTTATTGGATTAGTAAAGGTACTGGCGTTTGTGATATTGCAAAGGGAAAAAAAAAAGTGATATCCCTGCCTGATTGTAGGAAAAAAAAGTCATAAATAGAATGAAACTGTATTTAAGATCTGACATGCAAACTCATGACTGATCACAGAAAACTACAACTTTGATGGCTTTATCACCTTTACCTGTTAAGCTGAATTTGTATCAAACTCTTTTTTTTTTCTCCCCTTGAAACTTTTACATTTAGAGTGGAGGGATTTGACCTACTGCACGTAAAGGACAGATCTTGCTCGAGGCCCAAAGACGCACGGCCGCGGACCGTTCACTCCTGTGAGGATCAAACCTGCAACCTTTGGGTCTCGTGTCGCCTCTGTCTCACAGCCTCGAAACCACAGGGCTCGTCTCAAGTCACATTTCATGCGACCGGCTCGGTCTTAGTTTCTTGAGTTGTGTCTGTTGCCAAGCAACATTAAGGTCCTTTAGTTCCTGACAGATAGCTATTTAGAGCCTTCAGACCGAGACTCTGTTTTCAGTTACATCTGACCCCTGAACAGCTCCTACAGCGACAATTCAAAAGCTTACCTTTCTATTTTTATACGTATACATAAACATGCATCACAAGGTCATTTTGACTTGGTCTTATTTTAGGTTTCTGTATAAGTGACTATACGGACTGATAATGAGTAAAAGCTAAATATGTCTTAACATTATGTATATTGAATGAATATGGATCATATTTAAACTCCACTAATCATAGACGTGGTATGAGCTTCATGCAGTTACGTACAAAGAATGTGAATTTGCACTAGGAGTTGCAAATTGTGAATTGGTGTTCACACATGTTTCAGCTTTGGCAACAATAAGCTTCAAGCCATCAACTGGGAGTCTCCCGTACATTGGGGGATCCTCACTTTACATTTCATCTGGAGAGAATTCCTGATGCTGCCAACAGTCAGAAGTAGAGGACAAGCTTATCGAGGCCATTTGAGGGCAGCTGGCACTGAATGCTTCAACTTTGCTTTTACATGGAGACATGCAAAAGAAAAAGAGCAGAACTTCAGGGGTTCATGGTAAGTTGTGGAAATATGCTTGTGTAACTGGATTCCAGCTGTTAGGGGCAGATATCCAGAGGTGTCTAATTAGGTGGATGGTTTACTGTAGTTTCTCCTTCCCATAAGACAGATTAAAAATTTTCCAAGGACAGCTGTGTTAAGTATGCAAAACTATCAAACAAACAACTTCCTTCGGTTGCCTCCATCGATTAAATGACCCAAGCAGATCATAGTGGGCATTTAATAATCTTCCAAAATTTATATTTTCCCTCCACAACTATTCACAATTTGCCTGAAAATAACCATAATGTATAAAGCCATCACTCATGGTAACAAGATCACCCAGAAAGTTTATTTTCAGGGCCTTAAGAGCACTCAGAGAAACATCAGGATATAGTGTACACCAGCGTTTCCAGACAAACATCTGCCACTAAAACTCTGTCCTACAGCTGGATAATATCTCACAGGTACACATAAAGAAGGCTGAATCTCAGCGCTGTCCACTAAGCTTGGCTGCGCTGTATTTTTAACTCAGTAATCCTATCAGGTGGAGCACAAATGCATTAACACTGGATATGCCCAAACAGATTTAAAAGAACAGTATTATGTGAAAGCAATGTTGATACTTGATGTGTCTATTCAGCACGCCTGCCAAATCAAATCCACCTAAATCCGTATTACTACATGTATGTCAGGTAATTATTTGAAAACCGTGTCAAATCCAGTTAGGGGAGAAAAGAGGGTTTGATATCAAACTCAGGTGATGACATCAACACATTTCCTTTACGCCGTTGGCGGGGGGTGGGGGAGGGACGGTGAGGCCGTGACAGAGAAGAGTGAACGCACAGCAGCTTGTGCCAGTTGCACTGCTGCGTGTGCTCGAAATAGAAAAGAGGTTACATTCCAATAATAATTCTAGTAATTAGTGGAGATTATTATTATAGCAATGGAGAGAAAGTCTGGCTTTTTAGAAGCAGTTCAGTGTGCTACATACATTGAAGAGGAAACGTAAGGGTACTTAGATGAATGAGGAGAGTGTGTGTGCATTATCCCACTATATATATATATATATATATATATATATATATATATATATATATATAAATGTGTGTCACATCACAGACTGTACATCTATTATACTGAAGGAATTATTCATTCGTACAGTGTGCTTACATAAACAACTGCTGCGGGTTTTAGTTGAACCGTAAGTGTGTTGTTTTCCCTCTCTTTGTTTGGTATCTTTTTTTTCCATCTCTGCCCAGCAGTGTGTCTGATCTAAAGGTGAGAGGGCTCAGGTTCATGGCTGGCATCTGCTCTGAATCATTATCAAGAGTTTATTTAAGGATGCAAGGGTTTAGGTTACTAAGGGACACTGAGTAACCCAACACTAAGCATGGTTGAAAGCTCTCGGGCACAGACAGACTCCTTAAATGATGTAAATGTGACAGCAACGTGACGCCTGATGTATAGATGAGCGAACGTCTTTCTGTTCAAGTGACACGAGACCTGCTTTCTGACCTGCTGCCGTTCAGAATATTCTTGGCTGTTTGAAGATATTAAATCTGTGGTGGTGACAACAATAACAATTTCTAGTATATTTTTGATTTAGTGGGCTTTTTTTTTTTATTACAGCTTTTCCGGAGCTTTAAACTGCATCTATTCTTCCTCGGTGGATGGCGTTTACTAGTATTAAAAAGCTAGCATACAAGTGTGGTGTTCAGTAATGACATTTTAGATTTATTTTACCCACCAGAATTGAGCCTTACCTGGAGAAAATGAGAAGTTTCATATCTGCCGAACTCTATCCGACACTAATGTTGCTTTGTTAAAAAAAAAAAAAAAAAATGTTAATAATTCTAAGAATTTTAAACCATTGTGTTTATAGTGAGCTAGCTAGACTCACAAGATTGAGCTAATACAGAAAACAAAATCTTAAAACTAAAATGTGAGACAAAGTATCACCTTAGACCAAATGAAAACAGTGATAATTTGCTTGTCTTACCTTTGCTTCTTGTCCTTAGACTCAATAAAAAAGGGAATAATTGTGACATGCTAGCCACAGACGTAATTTAACGCAAGATGATTTACGAATACGAATACCTTTATTAGTCCCACAATGGGGAAATTACAGGGGAAATTCTTCTTTTAATGAGCATGTATGAATATTTGAAATCATTTCCACCAGTGGTGCAGTGCTCAGTGACATTTAACTGCGTCATATTTCACTTAGAGACTGTCAAAAGCTGAAATTGTAGACAACTAAATGCTTCATGATCATGAATGTCACTCATTAGCCGCATGCGTGTGAGAGGTATTACTGACTCATATTATCAAGCGGTGTGCCAGCTCTCCATCACATATTGATCTCGCCTGCAGCAGACTGCCACCGACTGTGCAAGTTAGTGGCCTGTTTCCAGGACCCACCACCTCAGTCACCTTTAAGATCAGACCTGCTATTCAATATCTGGGGTACACAAGAGGTGATCCAGAGGTGATTTTACACCTGAGACAGTTACTCGGTGTTATTTTCATCCTTGTTGAGAGAGACGCGGCAAAAGGGATAAAAGCCTGGTCACGGCAAAAGAGGCGGAAAGAAAAGAGCCTGGAAACTAGAGAGTGTGCTTCCCTTGTGTTTGTGCATTCCTGTTTCATCAGTGTTGAAGGATGTGTGCTTATTCTGTCAGTCAGCAGTCAGTTTGCCTGTTTGTGTGCTGGGCTGCAGGATGGGTAGGTTAAAGGGCTCGGGGTTTGTATGTCTGGGAGCACTGAGGGACAAACAGGTGGCATGTAGGGACCTCTGCAAAGGTTAATGTGGTGACAGGAGGTTACAGTATTTCGACATGCTAGATTATAAATTCCAAATCTTCCCCCTATTTTTTGTCCTCCCCTTTCTTTCCCCTCTCATTGTCAGCCAATATGTCATGCAAAAAGACACTTTGCATAATATGACGATAAATCCTGTATGATTTCAATCCCTGCTCCCCAACCCCCCAACCCCCCCAAACCAATCTCAATCATTTACTGTAATTTTGTATTTCTGTGGAAAGGTTTTTTTTTGTTTGTTTGTTTTTTCCTTCTTTTCTCCTGCTATAATCAGTCAGTCACTCTTTACTTCTTTTTCTTCTGGAAGCGCCTGAACTGGTTCTGGATAGCAAGCGCTGCCTTCTCCGTCTCCGGTGCCTCCAGGTCAATGTCGATTTCCTCCTCCTGCTCCTGAGGCTTCACTGCGGATGCCTTCTCTGGAGAGGGTTAGAAGTCAGAAGGCAGGAGTTAGTAAGCAGCAAGCCTGGTCAGGAACTACCTGTTTATAATGAGTATTTTCTTGACCAAGCATTGACTGAACAGGAAGTGGAAAAATTAAAGGTTTCATAGGAGATTCAGGATGTGACTTCAGACTAAGACCCACAAGTAAAGTGCCTATTATTTCACAGTGCTCCAAAACCTTCCATCACAGAGGAGAAAGCTGACATCAAAGCCTGAAAATGTGTTCTATAAACTGCACTAAATGTTGGCCTAATCTGCAGTGAGTGGATGAACAAACAGCACATCCAGCAGATAAGCAAAATGGAGTAGAAAATCTCTTAAAATACTGTGTTTTTTAAAAGCCTACGAACATGATGTGAAACCAAAGATGTGACTCTTATTTTTCTGTCACAAGGAACAGCTCATTCCCCATTTAAAAAGACCATACTGTACGACATGTCCAGTCAACTATTAAATGACTTTGTTGTCAGAGACTGATTGGTACACTCTGAGACTAAGCAGTTCTCATGTTTCCAGAGCTACAGGACTCCTTGGTTTTCAGTGACAATAAACGGTTGTTAGTCCTAGGAGGAAAAATCCTCTTGCAGTCAACAAATGCTGGAAATTCCACCCTGAAATTAATCGCTTGACAAATAACATGAGCAAGTATTTAGGATTTTCAAGCATCATGAAAACTTTGCATTTCCATCCATCCATTGTCTTCCACTTATCCAGGGCCAGGTCACGGGGCAGCAGTCAAAGCAAAGAAACCCAGACCGCCCTCTCCCCATCCCCCTCCTTCAGCTTATCTGGGGAGGACAATGAGGCTTTCTCAGGCCAGCAGAGAAATATAATCTCTCCAGTGTGTCCTTGGTTTAAGCCAGGGCCTCCTCCCTGAAGGACATGCCCAGAACCCATACCCAGGAGGCACCAAGGAGGCATCCTAGTCAAATGCCCGAACCACCTCAACTGGCTTCTTTCAATGTGGAGAAGCTCTACACTGAACCCTCTCAAATGACTTCGCTCTTCACCCTATCGCCAAAGAGAGGCCAGCCTCTCTTCAGAGAAGGCTCTTTTCCGCCACTTGTGTCCACGATCTTGTTCTTCTGGTCACTACCCAAACTGGTGACCATAGGTGAGGGTAGGAACGCAGCTCTAACATAGCGCTAAATCAAAACAAAGGATTTTTGCCAGCTTTCCTTCTTGGCTTCAAACGGGCTAAACTTATTATTACAGCAGCTCTCTTTTGGTCTTACTGGCCAAAGCAGTCAAAGTGCACGCTAACACCAACCCTCATTTGAATGTGATGGTAGTTAGATTGATAAACCCTGGATTAACTTATCAAGATGATAACCACAGTTTGGTGATTGCTTAGCCTGCTTGTTATGTTGGGGTAAGTGAAGCCAGATAATGGAAAGGTATGGGGTATGTGGAACTTGTTTGTAGGACATGGCCACGGAGAAAGACTGTCTGATAGAAACTTACATGGTAGAAGCACTTTAAATGCAGCTTACAGTTAAACTGTTTATAGTAGGTAAACAATAACAGACTTGTAGCATAAAAGCTGTGAAAATATGAAGTTTTACCAGCCACTCATAAACTTTCCCGCTTGCTATCTTGCCAATGGGAATTGGGCTTCAACCTAAAATGTGCCCACAACTCCACCCGCTCGTTTCTTCAGAAGCCATGGTGCTTCACACTGAAGCTGTCAACACGGTTGGCTAATGTAAATAAGCCAACTACAGCTGCAGTGTAGGCTACGTCTGAAGTGTTCCTGCTGGTTCGCTTGCTGTCAGAAAGTCCTTTCTGACGAGGCTCTGAAGGCTTTCACTCGGTCTCATCAAAGCCACCAGACTCCACTGACAACAACTGTCATTTTACCCCAGCAAGCACGCCACCCACTGGTTTAACACCACTCGCTTCAGTCACGTTGTTCTACTGTGCGACTTTGGACTGTCGATGCATGCTAATACACCAAAGTCACACAGCTTCAGAACAGCAATCACCCTGTTCTGCAAGGTAAAATCTGTGCTTCTCTCAGGGCTGTTTTGTGGCTTTAGGCAGCTCTGTTACAACACATCCAATATTTCATCAAAAATATGTATCATGCCATCTTCTTTGTGTGCAGAAAAGCTGGAAAGAAATGTAATGATACAATAAAAGAAAAAAAATGAACTGGGTTTAGGCTCTACTGCGCAGCGTGATTACAGTGTCTGACTTTATATAAGCTTATAGCTTCTCCTGCTGCACCTCTGTGTGTGTCTGATAAGTATGAATCAGAGTGCTATGAGTAGCCTTGGGGCATCTACATCATCTGTACATTCCCTCCATACTGTATGTTACGGTGCAAGATACCACAGTCATTACAGCTGGTGAACCTTGCCTCGGGGCTAGAATGGAAAACCCTTATGCAAATTAAATGTAGTACATTCAAGAAGAGAGAAAACACAGAGATTAGAATAAGAGGAAAATGTGAGAGAGAAACATAATACAAAACCCTTTTTACCCTTTGATATTATGAAATATTTCATAGTATACAGGGGAAAGAGCAGATTATGAGATTTATGGAGGGAACAGAAGCATTTATATCAGTGCCCATTGACTGATCTCAGTTTTTCTTGGTGCAAAAACTGACAGATTGCTCATTTTTCAGTGGCTGGAATTGGTTATTGATGAGCAACGTTGCACAAAAGTTAAGCTGCAGCCAACTTTTTCTCTTGGTTAACACACTGCTGATTCCTGCCAAAATGCTGCCTTGCCCCTGGTTGCTTAGCTCATGGAAAATCTGCAGTCTGATCCCTCCATAGAACAGATTGTTAACATTTTTGTAATATGGAAGATCAAACAGGAAGAGCAGGACACCAAAGGACAAAGAGGGATAAACGAGAAACAGAAGAGATATGGTCACAGAGATTGCCACTTAGTGACTTTGTCACTACATTTAATAAAGCTTCTGATTTCTTGACATGTTTATAATTCCAGGGTGACAGCAATGTTAGATTGGCGTATTAACCACCAAACAAAAAAAACACGATTCCTTTACTTCTCTCTGTGCAGTTTTACAAGCTTTCTTTTATTTTAACAGGCAGTGCTGAGCTCAATGAGCCTAATGACGGTCAGAACCTCTCTCTAAAAAAGCTTCGCCTGAAAAAAGCTATTAACCATCTAATGAATAAAACTGCTACAGTAAGTTCTAAGAGGGTGCCAAATCTGTCAGCACTGTTCCTCTACTGAGAGAAGAGCGAAATCTGCTGATGCGTATGAAACTGAAGTCACTGTGTTTGGCTCCGGGTTTAGTTTCAGGAGACAAACACCATCTCTACTTTAAGATCAGGCTTAAAGCTTTCCTGAACCATTCCTTAGTTATGGCACTGTAGGTCAGTGCTGCTGGAAGATACAGATGAGGAAAGAATAGCACCCTATGATATTTCATTTTTTAAAAGTATTGCCCAAGCGCTGTTAAACAGAGCGATTCATTTTTACACAGCTTTTCTAAACATCCTAGTTTTAATGTTTACAGTATTGTCATTTGCCACACAGACCTAACCCCCCCCCCCCCCCCCCCCCCCCCCCCACACACACACACACACACACACGCACTAATTGTCAGTTGTGTATCCTTTTCGCTGGATTACAATCTGCTCTCGTTTGCTGTAGTTTTCTGAGTAATCCCAGCCCATTCTTCTTTGGTGAATCTCTCAAGCTCCTGCAGATTTGATGGTCATCAGAAATGGATCTTGGTCTTCAGGTCACGCCATAGGTTTTCAATCGGATTTGGTCTTCAGGTGGTAGTTTTTCACCAGGAGTGACGTATGTTGTTGGTCATTGTCATGTTGGAAGACAAAGTGACGACCCAGACTCAGTTTTTCTTGCAGGAGTTTTTCTTTCACAATGGTCACATATACTTCTTTCTTCACAGTTCCTTCCACCTTGATGAAATTCCCAGTTCCAGATGCATTGGAGCATCCCCACAGCATAATACTCCCACCACCGGGTGGGAACGGTGTTCTTTGAGTTGTACGCCTTTCCTTCCTTTCTCCAAACATAAGCAATGTCTCTGTGGTCAAAGAGTTCTAGTTTCATCCCATCTGAGCAAAGGATGCATTTCCAGTATGCATAATCATTCTTCAGGTTGTCGTGAGCATACTTCAGTCTGGCTTTAAGGCGTCTCTTTTGCAGAAGTGGAGTTTTTCTTTGTCTGCAACCTTGCAGTCCATTCCTGTGCAGGAGTCCAGTGATTGCCTTCTTTGAGACTATAACTCCTGACTTGGTTAAGTTATTCACTTGTGTCTTGGTAGTTGTTCTAGGGTCTTTAGGCACATCTCTTACTAGTCTTCAAAACTGTTCTCGTCCTACGTCTGCCAGGCTTGTTCTGTACTGTGTGGCTCTCTTTGAATTTCTTGATGACACTTCTCACTTCTCAGCTTTTACAAGCATTGAGCATTTCAAAATTAAAGCAGATCATTGCACAGCAGTGGTTTGTGCTATGGCGCAATGAAAAGCTCAGTTTTTCAGGGTGCTGTCATTGACCCCGGTCATTTTTTAATATTTTTTTCTGAAATAATTCTGTTATCATGTGCAAACAGAAATAATTTATGCTTCCTAAAGAAAACTAGTATGTGTAGAAATGCTATGCTGAAAAATCCCCTGCTCTGTAAAAAAGCACTTGGGGAAATTTTGACAAAAACCTTCACAGGAGGGTTAATAATTTGTCCTCATCTATTTCTAGCCTCCTCTTTTTTCACTTCCCGCTGCTTATTGATATGCCACTGCTGCATGTCAGTAACTTCTTCTTTAAGGTGTAGTTTGTGCTTGTTTCTGTTTTATTTATTTATTAATCTCTCTAGTTTCTTTTTCCTCTCATCTTCCCCCTCACACCCCAACTGGTTGCAGCAGATGGCTGCCCCTCCCTGAGCCTGAGTTGAGGGTTTCTTCCTTCCAGCCGCCGCAAAGTGTTTTTCTTTCTGTTTTAGACTCTTTTTAAAAGTGATGTTGAATCTCTTCATGTGGATAAAAATAACTCAGACATACCTTTGTTGTCAGCTGCAGTCGTCTGACCACTGTTAGCAGAGTTGGTGGATGCCAGCTGTAGAGGAAAAGTGACATTTTAAGCACCGTATACTATAACTGTATGCACTGCACAGTTACTTTAACGCAGTAAAACTACACTAATACAGACTCAGCCATGGGCTAAGCAAGCAAGTGATTTGAGGTTCAATTGAAATTGTTTTGAGTGATAAAGGAATTGTTGGTTTGTCCTTATTTTATTCAAATATAAAGAAAATCTGTTGTGCGACATATTCTGCCATAACGCAGCGTCAGGAGCCATTTCTGGCAGACTGAGATGAGAACCCGGAGATGGCATGAACTCTTCTCTGAGCTCTTCAAATGACTGAAGACTTCAAAATGACACATTCACTGTGCAGAGACAGCAGAAAAAGGAAGCTGAATGAGCGCGTGCATGTGCGAGGTTCTTCAACAGCTTGTCACACGACACATTTGCCTCGTTTGGGCGCTTTGCAAAAGCAGCGTAAGGCGGGGGCAGATGCATCTCTTTCTGTTGAGCCAGTCTCACTAAAATCCAATTTGTTTTTTCCGCCTTCTGTCTCGCTTCCTTCTTGTTTCCACTATTTCGGTATTTTTTGCTTCTTTGCTATATGCTTCTTTTTTTTTTTTTTCTTATGAAGTGCAGTCTGGAATGACCCCAGTTATTTAACTGTCACACTTTTTCTTCTCTCTTTTTCCTTGTTAAAATATTAGTTCCCATAGTTCTAACATGCTTCTCTTTTTGGGCTTCCTTATTGCTTCTCGCTCATTTTTCAGTCTCTCTCATCGCGTCCTCAAAGCTTACTTGCCATCAGGAGATGGCAAGTTAGGGGAAATGAGAGAGGAGGACATGGCCAGAGAAAGGGGGGGTAGCCAGATTTTGAGATTATGCAATGCTGTATCTGACAGAGAGAACAAAAAATTAAGTCCATGTCTGTGCCTGAGTTTGAGTGCGTATGTGTCTATTCCTGCATAACTCTGTCCTTATTGCACTTTATGATCCATGTAACAAATGGCCTGTGCATAACACATTCTTCAGCAGAGCGTGAATGAGTTGGTGAAGAGGGGCATGTCACTCCGGCCCCACCAATAACTCAGTCTCTTCTAGTGTCTTCAAGCACGCATGAGTGCATGCATGCGCTGTGTGTTGATTTGTGTGGGAGTTCTTCTGTGCTCATACAGTGTGTAAGCATGACGTGTAAAAAGACGTCAACAGCCAAGCCAGGGTCAAAGCCAGAGTCTGAAGAAAGCTGTGCAAAATGTTCAGACACTGCGAGTGTATACAGTATGTGCCTGGTGTCTGGGCAAGAGAGAGGAAATAGGGTGAGAGATACAGAGGAGGCAAGGAGAGGAAAAAGAAGAAGAGAGAGGGTAAGGCAAAGGAGGAGAGACAAAGCATTGGAGGGAAGAAATTCAAATGACAGGGAAGGAGGCAGCAGTAGAGACGGGGATGCTACAGAGCGAGGAAACAAATGCATATAAAGAGTGAACGTGTCCGAGAATATAATCGCTTTTATATCAAAGGTTCCTCGGTTTGAAGGTGTAAAAGCTAAAATCCCAGAAAAAGCTGTTTAGTATGTCTTTATTACATACATGGTTACTTTACTGTAACAGCCTTACTTTCTCCAATAACAAGCAGGTAATGTAAGCAATTATTAAATTACAGCTATTAAATCCAAGTCACATGTGACTAATGCATTGCCAGATCGAAACAGTTTTTATCAGTTAGAACTGAAGTGTTCTCCATGGAGTACTTCGAGTGTGTCTCAGTCAAAGAAACACTTTCAGCAGCAAAAATCCAACATGACCATTTTTTTTAAAGTCATTGCCACAGGCATATATAATCAAGCACTTAGCCATGCAGCCTGCCTTTACAAGCATTTGTGAAAAAATGGGTCTTTCTAAAGCGCTCATTGAACTCAAGTATGCGACTGTAATAGGATGCCACCATTGCAACTAGGGGTGTCATCAGAACTAATATTTACAGTACCATTCAATACCAAAATATGAGTAGTTTTTCTTTGATACTGTAGGACACATATGTACCATTGCGGCAATTATTCTGAAGGGGGCAGCATACAGCTACAAGTGTAGTAGTGCATCCTTAACATGCTGAAGAATGGTAAATGGACTAGTTCTTATATAGCGGTTTTCTACTCTAATTGAGCACTCGAAAGCGCTTATACAACATGTTTGCATTCACCCATTCATACAAGCACTTCCATATGTAACTAAGCCAAGTGCTTATTATCTAACATTCACACTCCAACGCTTGCGTCAGAGAGCAACTTGGGGTTCGGTATCTTGCCCAAGGATACTATGGCACGCAGCCCGGAGCAGCCGGGAATCGAGCCACCAACCTTCCGACTAGTAGGTGACCCACTCTACCAACTGAGCCACAGCCACCCCAAGAAGCTAACAAGCACAGGAAAGACTACAAATCACACAGCAAAAACTGCACGTAGAAGGCGGTGACTAGTAGCTCTGCTCTGATTCATTGATATGAAAGGCAGAGGTGACTGTGACAGTATTTTGAAAGTTATGATAATTGAGTCGCAAGACAAAATATGCAGACAATGTTATCATGGTTTTTGGAACAAGGGAGAAAATAATTCCAATTTAACACTCAGTCCGTGAAATTTCTTCCCTCCTGGATATTCCATGATCAATTTTAAGTGGTATTATTGCGAAGTGGAAGCATTTAGGAGCCACAGTAATTCAGCCACAAAGAGTAAGCCCGTGTAAAGTTACAGAGTCACTGAGTGCTGAGGCGCATAGCCCATAAAATTCACGTATTTGAGTATTTCCACCAGTGCAAGCACATCTATAGCAGACTTTTTCCTTTTGTGAGTAAGGACTGCTGGTGAAAATAACACAACATGATTGGCTCAAAATTGTCCAGAGTTAAAGTGTGTAACCCCTTACTTTTGCCGTACTTCCTGTCAGTTAGCAGCCACTGAGCTTTCTAATTACTGACATCAGACTTGAGTGTTCACGGGGGGCGGCTATGGCTCAGGAGGTAGAGCGGTTTGCCCTCTAATCCAGTCTGTGCATCAGAGTGTGCATGGGCAAGATGCTGAACATCAAATTACCCCCCATTGTATCTATCCCTGTGTGAGTGTGTGCATGATAGGTAACAGGCACTTAAAGGTGTAGGGTAAAGCACTGCACCAGTGTGTGCACGAATAGAAGAATGACACTTGTAGCCTACAAAGTGCTCAGTGTTAGTGGAAAATCCATTTTACCAGCCCATTAGTTTATTTTCAAAATAGAGACAACTGAACATGAACAAGCAGTGCAATAAAATGCTGTTGCATTACTTTGTAATCATGAACCATCGAAACAAACTTTATTATTGTCTTTGTAGGTTATAAAACAAATTCCTCTCAGTAAGATCTGTATATAAAAGACTATTTATCTCTATTCATTGATTCATATTTTAACCATCAATTAATGAATGCTAAAGGGCATAGCAGCTACCAGTACATACTGACTGTGAGTGTAAAGTAGCTTTTTTCAATATACAGTGAGTATTTTTTGCTGCCTTTCCAATGTCTAAAGGCAAGTAAGAGTATGGGAAAAACACAAGTGACAGAGCACACTAGCCAATCAGAGGCTAGGTGGTACTGGAGGCATCAATGAAAACCACAAATACACCCATTAAATTTCAATAAAATACATAAACAGCAGTCTTATTTGAGTCATTTAGCTTCATTTTAAAGAAGAAAAAAAAGCTTTTTTTTTTACACTGCATAGCATCGCTGCAATAGTTGTGAAACATCAGCAATAAACTACAAAACCCAAGGAAGAAAAGTGGAAACAGAACGAAAAAACAAGACAGTGAAACAAAAAGGAGATGGAGAAACATAAAAAAGGTGAAATGAGGAGAGACTGCAGAGATAAAGCGAGTGTTTCTGCTGCAGCAAGAGGGTGAAACACTGCAGAGAGAGGGAAAGGCTGTACGCTCAGCATTAGCACAGTGAGAAGCGCAGCAGCATTCAGTGAGGGCGGCACTGAAACAAGCTTTTTACTCAGAAAGAATCCCTTCCTAACGGTGGGTTTGATAAGCTGAGAGAGAGAGAGACAAGGACTGAATCTGGCCTTGAAAATATGACTATAAAAAACCAAAACTCAAAGGTCTGAGAGAAAATGCAGAGGGGAAAAACTAAAGATGCACACATAAAGAGAAAATGTAGGTGATAAATGAAAGGAAGGGTGTGAATAAATGTGTGGAGAAAGGGTCACTGGATGTTTGAACTTTGTGGCTTTTTTTTTGTTTCTATGAATGCCTGGCAGCTTATGGCGAGCTGTTTGAATAAAGCAAAAATAAATGCAAATGCTTAAATCCTGATCGGAGTTAGAGCATGATACACCTGTTAGGATAATCCGAATACATTTTTATCATCTCATTTTGATCTCCTCAAATTCCCCATCTTTCTCTTTCACAAGAAAGGTGGAAAGGGCATCTCACTGCAGCAAAATGGGACAGAGGAAGTCATGAGTGAAAGAGAGATTAAGAAGACAGGAAGTTCAAGTAAGAGACAGAGAGAATTAAATGAGGAGACCCTGGAGTAACACTTAAGCTGAGAAACTGAGAGATAAAGACACAAGTTGACAGATCGTAACTGTGAGATGACCTAAAGGTGTTTTCTTTTAAGAGCTTGTTAGCTGGTAACAGAGAACATCTTTGCACAACAAATCATTTATTTTATTACTAACAGTAGTAGTTCATGTGATAAGTAGTTACCAAGTTGCATGTGAGTAGGTTCTCAGTCATGCAGGTCAGGGTAATCTAAAGTGCTTGAGTTGAAGGCAGCAGGACTTTCTTGAAGGTTTAGGTTCTGTTTCATCTTCAGTGCTGAAATGTCAAGAACCTAAAAGAGGTCCAGCTGCCTCCGACACAAGCATTTTAGACTTGGTACCAGATTACTGAGTAGTGCTTAAACATCAAAAAAAGTACAAAAATATTTGTCAACTAAAAACTGTCCTATAGGAAGCCATAGTGTGTTGCAATCATGTATTTTGTTCTTTGCGCGGCAGTCGTTACCATACACTTTTCTTTTCAAAGGTTTGTTAGAAATTCTCAGCTTCTACTCAACATCATGTAGTCTCAAAGTGTAAGCAATGAAAGGATCCATAAAGCAAATTAACTTCCATGGCTTTAAGAATCTAGGAATTACTTTTCAGGACCATGATGTAAATCAGTCACTACAATCTGAAAAAAAAAGGATGATGAAGGCTTGTGAGCCAAATACTTGGCCTTTTCTTGGAGGCCTCTTGGCCACCAAAAATAAAGCTTAGAACACGACAACTTTTGCTTCACCCAGAACCCCAAGGAAATGTACATTCACCGGCCACGTAATTAGGTACGCATTGCTAGAACTGACGTAAGACCATCTTTTGCCTTCAGAACTGCTTTAATTCATCGTGGCACAGATTCAACAAGATGCTGAAAACATTCCTCAGATATTTTGGTCCATATAGACATGACAGCATCACACAGCTGCTACAGATTTATCGGCTACACATGAAGCTCCCATTCCATGGCATCCCAAAGGTGCTCTATTGGATTGAGATCTGGTGACTCTGGAGGCCATTTGAGCGCAGAGAACTCATTGTCATATTCAAGAAACCTCTTTGAAATGATTTGAGCTTGGGCATTATCCTGCTGGGAGAAGCCACCACAAGATGGATACACTGTGGTTGTAAAGGGATGGTCATGGTCAGCAACAATATTCAGGTAGGCTGTGGTGTTTGAACAATGGTCAGTTGGTTCTTCTAGCATCAATAAGGCATTTCAGAGATATCTTCTCTTTTTCAGACCATTCTCTGTAAACCCCAGAGATGGCCTGTCTGACTCAACCATGCCACTTAAAGTTCCTTAAATCCCCTTTCTTTTAAATTCTGATGCTCATTTTGAACTTCAACAGGTCGTCTTGATCACGTCTACGTGTCTAAATGCATTGAGCTATTTCCATGTGATTGGCTGATTAGATATTTGCATTAACAAGAAGTCAAACAAGCGTCATTTATTGGAAATAAAAGTTGAAAAGTGTTGAATAAGAATGTCACTGAAAGTCTGTCCACCAGTCTGGGGAGGTTCTAGTGGTTAATGTGAGGGGGGAAAGGTGGAGAAAGGGTATCTTTAGGGAAAGTTGTTAATGCGTGTCAAAGGCTTGCTGGGAAATCCTGGCTGAAAATGGCCTGTGAGAAACGCTTTCCCCTCGCACTTTCTCCATTAGTTTTGAAGGGGGCACTTAACCCCCTTTTGCTCCAGTGAAGCTTCGCTGTGACAACAGATTAGTGTTACTGAGCAGAGCAACATCCCATAAGAAAGTAAGTTAATTAATATGAAGCAGAGCAAGCTTTTTTTTTTTCTGAGCTTCTGTTTCAGCACTTTCCTCCACACCAAGATGCTTCTGTTTCTAATGGTGTCACAAATGAGCTTTCTGAATGAGCTGAAATCAAATTAAAAGTAACCTTCCAACCTCGATACCCTTAGATAGTAATTCTCATGTCATCTGCCCGTCCCTTTATCCCACTCTTCTTCTTCTCTTGTCCTCGTCTCCTACTCTCTCTAAATCACAAATGACTCGCCGGCTTTAATACCCCCTTGAGAGATGTCCTTATCACCCCCTCCACTTCCTGCTTTTAGTCAGGGATTTCCCTCTTTTACATGTAGTAGTTAGTGTTGTGATTCATGAGCACCGAGCCTCGGAGAAAAGCCTGAGAGACAGAGAGGAAAGGAAAAGAGGGAGGCAGGGTAAGGATGGAAGACAGAGACAGATTGCAGCATTTAACAGGCTGCCCTAGGGAGCCACTGAAGGTTATAGAGAGATAGAAAGACACATATGGAAGGAGAAGGATGCAAGAGAGGGATAAAGCGACGTGCACTGTAGCAGGAGCGAGGTTAGAAAAAAACTCGCACACAGGCTCCATGACAACAATTGGAACATACAGCGTCTATTCTGAAAAGACTCGGCTAGCCTAAACAGTCCAGATGGATGCACGAGCTCGTACTGTACACACATATGAAGAAGCAAGAGAAACACACACACACACACACACCCTCCTCTCCCGGATTTCTTCCTCTGCTCACACAGTGTGATGCACTTCATTTACGACAAGGTTTTCCTTTGGGGAATACACCTCTCCAAGCTGTTTTCCTCACATTCCTGTCACATTTCTTTATCCGTTCCCAGCTGGTCCTTTTATACCCTCCCCTGTTCTCAAAGACTAGTCTTCGTGGAATAAACATGATAAATATTAAATTACTTATATAAGGTCCTCGAGAGCTGCCTGCAATTGTCAGAGATGATTATAATCAAAACCAGCCCACCGTTCCCGTCTTCTTTCCAAGTATTGTTTACTTTGTGGGGAGATTTGGGGCTTTATGAATTGTCTCTGTGTGCACATATGATTTGGGGCCTCATCTAACAGTTATTTTTGAGTGTTTACCCAATTAGCTGATTAATCATTTGTTTCACAAAGGACAAGATATCCAAGTCAGCAATGATTTGGCCAATGAACAGTCCTTTCAAAGCAATTCTGTTTCCTTTTATAGAAGACATAAATAAATAAATAAATAAACAAGAAGCTGGAGCCAAATAATTTGTGGCATGTTGAGGAATTTATTATCAAATAATGTTTTGATTCATTTTGTGTTGATAGATTGGGTAGACAACATGTTTTTTGGCATCACTGAACAAAAGAATTCTATAAGCTTTCAGTGTAACTTTCAAAGTGTTCGTAGAAGGAAGTAGACTCATGTGTAAAGTCAGGATTTACTTAGTCCATATAAACAACCATATGCATGTGCTTGTACAGTAAGAGGGATGTTCATTTCAAGTTTTGGCAACTATGTGTGTGTGTGTGTGTTAGGGGTGGAACGGTTCACAAAATCCAAGGTTCGGTTTGTATCATGGTTTTGTGGTCAAGGTTCTTGGTTCGGTTCGATATACCTGAGTATGTCAGTAAAATTACGTTGCATGTTGTCTGAGTTTTCACCAAGAGGCTGTTGCAGGGAGCAGAAGTTGTTCTTTCCTACCTGAGTGTCTTTTGATTGCAGTGTCAAGTGACACCGCAATCAAAAGAACATAATGGACTTTCTGCTGCTAGCATAAGCAGCACTTGTTGCACAATGCTTACACACCTTCACAGTTTTATCCACCACTTTCTTACTGCCATCATCATAAATAACACTAAATCCAAAATGGTCTCACACAGCAGACCAAAACAACACTTTACCCTTCTGCTCCTTTATTTGGATTACTGGCGCAAAGCTTTTTTATGGATGACCTGAACCAAATAACACACACGTCCCGAACCGAGACAAGTGAACCGACCGGGAAAGGTTTTTTCATGAACGTTCCATCCCATATATATATATATATATATATATGAGTCCTTAAACCTGTGTTCTTTCTAATGGCCATCAGGGGGCAACTTCTGTGGTTACAAAAAGACATCCAGTTCTAGTTTATAGGAAACACCCCTCAGCTCCATTGCTCTCTGACCTCAGTAAACACTTTCCTCTTGAGATTATGGTCTCAAGAATTAGCTTTAAGTCTTTTTGAATACAATATTCATTTTGTAAATTACAGTCTCTATTCACAGCAGGTCTGTGCCATATCGTATCGCCTGTGATAATATCAGTATAAATTTTTACGTGAAAAAAAGTGTCATATCACAATATTCATGAAATAGTGATGCCGTGTGTCTACATTCCCTACCATATAACAATGAAACAATCCCAAGCATGTCTGAGAGTAAGAGTAGCATGTATGCCTCTGATGACAATTTAGTGCCTAAAACAGGAGCTACTTCAACAACCTCTAACAGTACTTTGCAAAATACGCAGGAAAACTTTTCCCACTGTTTGTTTGCTCGCTCATCTTATATATCACACATAATATTTGACATAAGCAGTGTGGTGCACTCGTTAATACTGTCACCTCAGGGCAAAAAGGTTTCTGGTGGGTGACTGGGAACGTTCTGCGTGAAGTCCAAATGTTCTCCCTGTGCCTGTGTACGTTGTACTTCCTCCCACAGTCCAAGGATATACTTATTAGGTTAACTGGTGATTCTAAATTGTCCACAGGTGTGAATGTGCACATCCCTGGTCTCTCTGTGTTAGCTCTGTGATAAGCTGGTGACCTGCTGGAGTGTACCCTGCCTCGTGCCCTATGACAGCTGGGATAGGTTCCAGCATCCCTACTGCCCTGAAATGGATAAGTGGTTAAGGAAATGGATAGATATATTGCATGGTTATTGACATTGTACTTATCATCTGATTTTACAAGCCATGGCTGAAATTAGCTTAGGTCTTAAATTCTAATCTTTTGGATTGTAAACAGCATTTGCAAATCTATTTAAAATCTGTAGAATTCATAATGAACATCCACACAGGAAGCGCTTCACAGTGACGTGGTAACCAGAGAACATAGAAAGTCAAGTGAAATAACCACTTGTGACAGTGGGTACTTTTCATGTCACTGAGGAGAGCAATTGAAGCGACTACCATAGAGAGCGAAGGGTACCACTGATTGACATATGACAGGGTGGTGAATACATTAGAGTGTAACCAAGGCAACTAAAGCCTGAAATCTCCACATGTGACCAACCGTCAGCAACAAAGCCATGCCTGATGAGCGAATCGCCCCTTTGAATCTATTTGAGTTTGGGCTCATGTTTGTGTTTTATTATTTGAGTGCCTGAAGTTTTGGATTCCACATTTGATTGATTTATTATTCTAATAGTGAGGTTGATTTCTAGTGATACTCTTGAGGTTTTGATTTCGGTTTTCCACTCATGAGCCTGCGTTTTGGTTCATGCTTCCATTGTTTTTCTATTTATCGTGACTGTTTTACTGGTTTCTAGGGATAATTTTAATTTTGTGATTTACAGTATTTTGGTTTGCATATTGTCTACTATTTATAGTAGTAGTTGTAGTAACTGTCTTGCTTGTTTTTCTCTCTGTGCTTCCCTCTGTCTTCTTTTCGCATTTAGGCAGCTGTGTTTCCTTGTATTGCGCATTTTAGGTGTTAGTATTCATGTTTGTGTTAGTGTCTTTTGGTTATTTCGTGTGTTACTTTGAAAGTTAGGTTTCTTTTGTGCCTAGTTCCACAAAATAAAATCTAACCTTTGTTTTAATTCCTGCCTTGTTTTGTCCTTTGTGGTTGTTTGCTTCTCCCTGATGGTTTTCCCATGTTTTGCTCTCAGCCCGTTCGCCTAACTACTGCTCGGTACATATATGGTCCAGTGTTTCCCTCATCTGTTTGCTAGCTTGTCTGTTGTACTACTTCTTTTGTGTTCCTGTGACTCACCTTTGCTTACTTAGCCCATTCTTTGACTTATGCTCTTCATTTCCTCTGGACTCAGTATATCCTGGTGAAATTTTTGACTTCAGCCTAATACAGGCTCACTTTCAGTTACTTTGTGCAGCTTTGTCCAAGATTTGTGTCTTCTCCTCACCACTATCACCATCACTTTTGCTTAAAACCTCTGTATATTGTTGAGCTTGACATTAGCACTCTGCCAAGAACCACAGCTACCAGTCTAGGCTCACTAACAGCCAACTAATGTTGATTAATCCGATAAATCCAAAAGATGAATGCAGCAAACAAACATGGCTCCAGCCAATAGGACTCCACAGAAGTATCATCTTGCACAAAATGAAGAGAAATCAGATTCAGATTTGACTTTAAGTCTACTCAAGACAGCCATTTGATTAAACGATCCAATATTTCTTCAGACAGTAGTGAGGGTTTCAATTCCTGGGAGCAATGCCTTCACGATGAACAAGAGACTCCAACCTTGCTCTAATGCAACACTAGCAGGACAATAAAGAGATTATGAAGTAGTTCAGCCTCATGCTTGAGAATATATTAGTTCTATCTCCACATAATCATAAAATTAAAACATTGTCAGAAAACTAGCTGAAAAGACAAATGGGCGCCATAAAAGTGGTAACTAGCTTTGGAGGGATGCAATAATTATGCGTCAAAATACTGGATTCATTACCACTTGGTCCAGAGGGAGGATGCATCATCTGTAGGAGGCGACATTGTTAGTGACTTTTATTTCTTAATTGTGCTGAGAAAAAAGCGAAGCTCCCTTTAGGTGGGGTTTTCTTTGTCCAACTATCCATCTCTCATCTTCCTGCCTCTTTTTTTTTTCCCCTCTTCTCTTACATAACATATGCCATTTGGAGGGCTGTTTTTATCTACCTTATAGTTCTCACATATGCTTACTTTAGCCTGGGTGAACTCATGCTCTCGCCTCTCTGTTTTTATCTCCTCTTCTCTCCTCTTCTGCACTCTACCCTTCAGTTTTTACGCCCACCCATTTGTTGTCTCCATCTCCTCTACCCTGCGTTCCCCCTCAGTGTACTCCTCCTCCTCTCTCCATCTCTACGTTGAGGACACTCATCTAACGGCCTGTGTTTGGCCAGGCGGCCAGATGTGCGTTGGTGCTGAGTGTGTGATACTGTACGAGCTGAACATCTGCTCAAAGCTGCTCTTACTGTACATTAAGTGGACCTAGCTGCTCATATCCCCAGATGCTTCCAGGATTTCATCCTATTCAAACTGCTGCTTTCAGAGCTTATAATTACTGATCCGAATGGATTCTGATGGGCTGTAGGTTCTAATGAACTTTAGGCCCTAATATAACTACACTTGGAGCTGAGCTTTGAGCTCTGAGCTGTGATTGACTCTGACGCTCACAAGAGCTCACAAACAGGACAGAGGTATAATGGGTGCAAGGTTCACAAGGTTCATGAGATTATGTTCTTATCATGCATGTAGTGTGTTATTAAATGTGCTTTTGGCTTTAAAGACAGACATCAAGCTTAAGAGCTTAACCCGTCTGCAATGCATGTGCCTATGTATGTACAATCTATCTGACCATCAAAGCCAGCACTGTGCATCCAAGCAAACATAAACAGCATTGTCAAGCTAATGAATAGTAATATAAAGTAAACAATAAGAGTATTTTAGACTTTGGTGCATAAAGCCTTTAAATGTATTCACGCCCATGTTTCTGTTGACTTTCTGACCACTTTTATTTTTAAAACCGGAGCCCAATCCTCTATCCATTAAATTTTGCAGCTGAGCCACACTCAGCCTCTGTTCTCGAGTCATAACAATCTCATGCTGTAACACACTGTACCTGCCCACTAAAAATAGCACAATGCCAGTTAATGGCTTTATATAAGTCAGTGGGTGGGGGTCTGTGTGGTGAGTGAGAGAAATAGTTGGGATTCCTGGAGGTAGATGGGGATAATAGGTGTATGAGAGGACAGGTATAAAACTGGCAACAATGAACCAGAGAAAAACATGCTCTAAAGAAGTATTAAGGTACGTATTTTTTACTGATACACAGATTTTTTTTATGAGATTAAATATTGAATAATAATAATATTATCTAAAGCTGTGATGTCAATACATAAAAGTAAATATCTTCAGTAATCTTGCATAAGGTATCGAGATGATCTGTGGAGCACCTGCAACAAGAGAACAACCAATAACATTGGACTGTTGGACAATATAACAATATATGACAAATTGAAACTGGAAGCGAATAATTGTTTTTAAAGTTTTCTCCAGAGAGTCTCATTTTTTCAGGTTGTTGCAGCGTCTCCCTCTACATAATCTCAGATTAGCTGAGTTTCTGCACTGCTCTATCACCAAAATGACGGTTAAAAACTGACACAATCACATGCTTGTGTCTTCAGCCCGGCTGTGGCACCTGCTCGAGGTTACAAAAAAGCAAAAAGTGAGAGGAACACAACTGACCAAAACAACACCAAAGTGCAACTGTGCCACCAGATGTGACATGACTTTTGGTGGAGCACACCAAAAGTCAACAAGGGCAACAACAGCAGGCATAATGGCCCTTTACAGATGGACATTTACGTGCTCCAGGACATCACCTACAATCAGCAATTACAGCCCAATCCAACTGACAAACACCTGTTTAACAGAGTTTCAGTGTACCTAACCCTAGCCTCACCTATCTCTGATTATGAGCTGCTCTGTTTCATGCATGCGCACCATGCACACAATGGCACAGGCAACTAGTAACAGCCACATGCTAACATGTCATTAGCAGCCCCATGCTAACATGTCATTAGCATGGAATCTCCTCACTGTGAGTGAAGACACAAAGCTCATCAAAGTGAACCACAAGGAGACCCCCACACAAATGTTGGTAGCAACAAACCTAATTAGACATTTAAATCATCCTCACTCAGCTGAACATGGGCAATTCAAAGAAGCTAACAAAGGCAAAGCAGCTAAAGCTAAAGCTATTCAGAGCCAGGCACAATCCAGCAGCCTCGGTATGAGCAATGGATCAGAGCTGTTAAGAGGAAAATTATGGAGACAAGTGAAAAAGAGGAAATGGTCGATGTCCTGCTATGTGGTGGCATTGTAAACATACTGGAAAATGATGTACGCACCTGACATTTGTTTTGTCATATAAATGTGCTGCACCTGTTTCTGTTTGGTAAGGCAAAATATGACAGGTAAAGATGTGTGCAGCAGCTCATTTTCAGTTTGTATTTGTACTTCTTTTCAGTATCAGAGCACTTTATTTTTAGCTGTTTCACTGAGAGAAGATCCTGTAACTTACAGAGAATAATGTTTTGCATTGAAGATAAGCTGATTTTTTTCTTGCATATGCTGACAGTTATAGTTCTTACAAAGAAAACCAGAGCAGACAGCAGTCAGTTTCAGCAGGTCACACTTAGAAAAGAATCAGAAAGTGGAACTGGCCAGTCAGTTCATCCCTACATTTGAAGAAGTGCATTGTAACATGTGATTTACCTACACCTAACAGTGCACAAACAATCAAAGTCATGTCACACTTGAATCTGTTATGTTAAGCTTTCTCCGCCCCTCCAGCCTCCATATGTGGAGTTTTATTGTTTTTTTCATTGTTTATTGTTGTATTTAATTTGGAAAAATCTGGCTTGTTACTTCTATTCCACCATAAGGTGGAATATCAGTCAGGAGACTGATGACACTCGAAATGGGTGGCACTGGAAGCTATCAAGGCTCTCTGGGCACAGTAACTCTGCACTGTACCGCCACCCTGATGGTGACAGTTTATATTCCCAAAGAGAGGCCGCGATACATCACTGAAGACTGCCCTCCATTTCACTGCCACTCAAGTCTTATATATATATATATATATATATATATATATATATATATATATATATATATATATATATATATATATATATATATATATATATATATATATATATATATCATGACAGACATACTATCAGTCTTACTGTGTACAAACTACAAATATTTAAATAATACTTCAAACAAACCTGTGTGGCTGAAAATGACAAATGTTTTTGGCTTCCTGTTCAAAGTAATTTGCCACTGAGCATGTATATTTGCACTTCATCATTAGAGCCTCAGTCCCATGGGACATGGAGAAAGATGACTGGGTAAAAAGAAGAAGAAGAAGAAGAAGAAGAAGAAGAAGAAGAAGAAGAAGAAGAAGAAGAAGAAGAAGAAGAAGAAGAAGAAGAAGAAGAAGAAAAAAAAAGATGGCCAAAAAAAAAAAGGGTACAACAACCCGGAGACTGGCAGCACATTTTTAGGTTTCCTTTAATAGAAGGACACATCTCTTTCTGGTCCCTCCTCTCAGCATGCGCTTGTCTCTGCTCAACTCTCAACAGTCTCTCCTTTGAAAAAAAACACACAGAGTACATTTCTTAAGCCATACACACTGATAGGGCTTAGTGCTGCACTTGCTGTCAGAGAGGAGGGGAAGGAAAAGGAGGCAGCAGAAAGCCTCTAAAAGCTCAGCAGAAATGTATTTATAGACAGAAATAAAAGGATTATACCTCCATGAAGGAGTAGGGGAAAGCCAGTGATTTCCAAACATGCCAGATGCAGCACAATCTGAGTCGAGGGGAAGGGGGGGGCAGGAAGGAGGATGGTGTGTGCGGGCATGCGTGTGCGTGTGTGTTGTGTGTGTGTGTGTTGGGGGGCAGTGAAAGTGAGGAAAAGGGACTGACAGATGGAGAGAGACACACTGACAAAGAGAAACAAAGATTGGCGCTTTCTCAGATTTACTTGACTAGCTTCAGATTGGCCTTGGAGCTACATCAGACCCTGATAATTATCCCCTGCCAGCTTGCTAGGAAGAGGGTGGCTTTTAGCGGGGGAAGGGGGGGCTGGCTGTGTGCTCAAGTGTTAATTATCAGCATAATGAGAAAGCTATACCTTTCTCTTGCAAGCATGCTTGCAGGCTCCACTGAACACTTTTGGATTATGGGACTTGTTTTTAAAGTATTTAAAAAAAAAAATCTTATTTTTCCTCCTAATGCCGACCTGCTTTTGAGAGGGAGCAGGGATAAAAGGAAAATCCAGCAGACAGCTGTCAAAAGTGGAACCAGAGCCAAACATGAATTGCGTAACAGCCCCAAACTCGTTTCAATCGCCGCATATTCCATTCATATTCCTACAAATTAAAAGTCCCTTCTCTCCCTGTTTCCTCCCTCTCCGCTTCTCCTTTTGACTTCTTCAGCTCCTCCTGCTGTGCAGATGTTGGCTCCCAAATGTGTGCACGCACGTGTTAATACCCTGCCCGAGTCCTTGCTCAGTTTCTGTTGCTAAGGAGAATACAGTGAAGCCTTTAAAAAAAAAAAAAGGGGGGGGGGGGGGGGGGGTAAAGAGAGAGTAGAGTTGAATAGAAGCTCATAAAAAGAGAGAGAGAAAGAAAGAAGAGGAAATGAGGCAGTGGGTGACAGGATTTCAGCTGGAGGAGACAGTTTGTCAAAGCAGTGGGAAGGTGCACTACGATAGCTCATCACCATTACTTCAATGAGACTGTGTGTAGCTCACACACAGGCTGAATTCACTGTAAAGTTACGAGCTATGACACACACTCTCATCATCGCTAATTTCAAATAAGAGGAAGTACATGTTAAGATAATGTATTGCGGGATGTTCTTGTGGCTGTTAATCAGTTATTAAATGTGTGTTACACAGGACCGCATGTGTGCCTTAATCACATCTTGAGTGTGCCACTTTTTTTTTTTTTTTCAAGCTCAGTGTTTTTATGCTCAAATGTCAGAGAGGAGGTTTAAAACTGAAATAAAAAAGAGACAGAAATGCTTTTTACACCCCACTTAGCACCTCATCCTCTGGGACTGCACCATGGCTGCAGCCTAATGCATGAGATCATGGGTTCAACTTGTATCAGTCCAAATGGGTTAGCGGCAGGCTGGCCGCCAGAGATTACAGGCTGGTTAGAAATAACACTATGTAAGTCCTTTTTGGGCAGCTGCATCCAGATGGTGTGAGAAATGTAACATTAAAGGCCAACATGGATGATCTGAAATGGACAGTGTTGAAATGCCAGTTTTAACTTGAAGGGAATAGACAACATATGGAGGAGATTGCATAGGTCTCAGCTGTACGTGGTCTCTTAGTGATAGGTAGGTTCTAACCAGAGCGTTTATGCTTCTTTTATGCTACCATGGTTGTGGCCTTTGGCATAGACATTTGCCTGCGGAGAGGAGTTTTCAACCAATGCAAACATGCTCCCCTGCAGTCCTGCAGCGAGTAGCTTGACTGTGCATACGTTGAATGTTGACTGGTTTACAAGTGGACCGGAACAAGAAAAGGACATGCTTCTCCCATTGTGAAGTTCACCAGGAATGAAAGAAGCACAGAAAAATCATCAGAGATTAAAAATACAGTATGAGCAGCACAGACAGTGGCTGCAGTGGACGCTTTTCATTGTTTCACTTCAGTTTCACTTCAGCTCTTTGCTCTTCTCTGCGGCTCGACTGGCTGACTGGCCAACAACAGCACAAGCAAGAGTAGCCGACAGACTTATTGCACCACTTACTTTGGACACTGCCTCCATCTGGTAGCAGATGCCAGCAGAGAACCAATATGAGCACCTTAAGCAGCATCCACACTGGAAGCACTTTGCTCATTGAAGCTGATGGTTGGTCTCTGGTTGCCTGAGTAACTGCAGTGTATTTACTATTAGGTCATATGTCAATCAGCAGTACCCTACACTCTCACTGGTAGTCACTTCAGTTGCTCACCTGTTAGTTGTGAAAAGTTTATCTCAGGTCCTGCCCGTGTTGCCAGCGGTTATTTCAACTGTAGTTACTCGGAGTTGCTGAATGTCATTCACTTCCTGTGGTCTCTGGTTGCTGTCGCTGCACTTACACTTTACCATCACTGGACCCTTCGACTGTGTATGTGGTGTATTTTGGAGTATTTTAAGTGATTTTTGTGACAAATAATGTGGCTTGTGGACCTATTAGCACCATCTTTTGGTATTAGTACCATTGTTTGGGCTGGTGCTAACTGACCTTTCCAAAAGTATGTGCCATAATTAGCAGGGATATGAGTCTGTTATAATTTGATAATCAAGCTAGTTAGCATTAGCTGATAGCTTAGCATTCCAGCCTCTCATCCAAATACATTCATTTCTGGTTCAACAATGATTTCAACTCTTCAAAATGGGAACTCAGTGGGTGATGTCGAGGGCCATATTTTATTTCCATCTTTTATATACAGTCTATGGCTTTAATGCAACTCTATAAATCTTCAATAACGCTCTTATCTGTACGTTGGATGTTTCAGTTTTTTTATTTGCTTTTAATTTCTGTGTTATTCATCTTATTTAGATCATGTTTGAAGGTGATCACCTTGGAAACCAGGTAGCCAGATTTTCCTTGACTCTTCATATCAGTTCTGGCCTTTTAAGCATTGTCTGTACAATTTTTGAAATTGTGCAAAGAGACTTCTATCAGGAAATGCACTTTTTTGTCTAAGTGGCTTCACAGATGCAAACCTCTAGTTTTGTTTTGGGTTTTTTTTTTGTCTGTATGGCGCCACTAGCTTCAGCCCACAGCTCTGTACACATGCAGGAGACAGGCTTCGGAAATGCAGTGATTTGCAGAGGTAACCAGCAGATGTTCTATCTATCACCGTGTGTTTACATTTCAAATCCCTCCATGTGCACTAGTGGCATCATCTGCTACGTATCAAAAGACAGTGACACATCCCATCTGCCCCGGGCTGAAGAGTGAAATACATTACACATACAGAATGAGCAGTCCCACTGGAGCACTGCTCCACTTCCGTGACAGAAGAGAGGAAATAATCACTCCACAGGGACGCTATTTTTATCTATGTGTGAAGTGATCGATTCAGCAGCCATCTCAGCACCTCCTTATATGACATTCTACTGTACAAGTTAGTAAGTTACGTAACATGGCTATCTGTTAATCTTTCTGATTATCATTTCCATTCCACTGCCTATGGAAGGGGAAGTCACAATGACTCCACCTCAGATGAATATCTGAGAGATTATTCACAAGTA